>NW_009259856.1:300093-309989 GCF_000687185.1 Egretta garzetta
GGGGCAAACGCGCCCGGCAGGCCCCACCCCGGCACACGCAGCGCTTGGAGACGGGCCGGTCAGGCACCCGCGAGGGCGGACGTGGGCTGGCTTGGCTCGATTCCACCCTGACTAAAGCAAAACCCTCTTCAGAGGTGCCTGGATAAGGGGCTTCAGAGTCCCAGAAGCAGCTCCAGCTTTGCATCAGCCAAGGAGCATCCTTCTGCTCTGAGCTGCAGCT
Source organism: Egretta garzetta (assembly GCF_000687185.1). Lineage (NCBI taxonomy): Eukaryota > Metazoa > Chordata > Aves > Pelecaniformes > Ardeidae > Egretta > Egretta garzetta. The sequence continues at coordinate 300,314 of NW_009259856.1, forward strand.
GGGCTCTGGAGTGAAGGAGAAGCCCACAGGGAAAGCCCTTGCCCAAAAGGAGCTGAAAACCCCCATCACTGCGGTGCAGCATTTGGGATCCTGCCCATGTAAAATATAGCTGTGTCACGGCTGATGCTCTGAGGGTCGGAGGCGCAGCACACGAGGGCACCGCGACCCGGCAGCTTCGGAGAACTCACCAGAATAGAGACACATTTTCTTTGGCAAATCAGGGAAGACGATCGCTTTGGCTGGGAGCCCGTCCCTGTTTATTGCTGAACTGAAGCCAGCAATAAAATGAAAAGCCAGAAACAAAACACAAAAAGCATAAAGGAAAAATATGAAATTGGTAATAACAAAGATAAATTAGAAGTTCTGCAAAGTAGAATATTTGTAAGGAAATCTAAAGACATCCTGGTAAAATATCCGTGGTTAGCAAGGTAGACGAGAACAGGTGAATTCCCCAAAATGCTAATAAATCAGGAGGACGTTATGAGATGGGTATGGCATAACTGTTAGCAGTGCAGAAGGAATCCACAGGAAGGATCGATGCATCTGCTCTGAAGGCTACAAGTGCCGTCCGGTATCGCTGGGGGATGCTGACCTGCATTTCTTTCCCCTGCTAAGCGAGGGGGAGCCCAGACCACGGGGGTGAGGAGACACTCAACCCCCCGAAAGGCCTCCCCGGGCCCGGGTGATGGCGGAGGGTGGCGCTGGGTAATACCGGGCTGATTGTACCGGAATGTGCAAGAGCCGGGAAGCTCCAGGCGTCGGGGAGGCAGCGGCGTTAGGAGGGGAAAGCAGGATGAGCCGGTTCCCGCACGCCTGGCAGAGCTGAATGAAAGGCGGTTAACGAAGCGTTCAGAAGTGGCACTAATGCAATGCCCCCCCACGCAGTCACGGAACACCGTTGTCAAAGAAATCTGACTTTGTTCTTCCATGAGGTTTGGGATTCGGGCGACACAGCCCGCTCTTACCCAGTGGTGAATCTCAGCGTTAGTGCGAAGGGGGGCAGAGCTGCGCGGAGCTCAGGAGACAGCCGGCATAAATTAACGGGGGAAGCCCTTTGGGAGGGGGGTGAAAAAGCACAGAAGCTGGGAGGTGCATCTGGAGGGGCCTGCGTGGCATGGGTCATGGGCATTAGCGTGGAGTTTGGCACTTCTGGCTTTCCGGTCGAATTTTAGGGGGAAAAAATACACTCTATGACCAACTCTGAGGCCAACCTAGAAATGGCATCACCCTGGTGGGTTATGTGCTGGGAGCGGAGAGCTCGCACAGTCCGAAGAGCAAGGGACAAAGGTCTCCATTTTTTTACAGTGGATATCTGAAAATGCTCCCCCCACACACACACCACTGTGCTTTTGGACACCAGAACCTTGATTCTGGAAGAAAAGGGACTCGAGGGCTGTTTCTTCTTCACTTCATTTGGTTCAGTTGTTGTCCTCCCCCCTTCCCTTCCCATCACTGGGAAGTAACACATCCTACACGCTCCCGAGCCAGGAACGCTAAACAATGTGCCACCTTGGGCTAACTGTGAATAAAACAGAAGCCAGCCCCTTTTTAAAGCAGCTGGTGCTTGTGCTACGCAAAGACGTTTCTACGCAGCGTAGCAGGACGGCAGAGCTGCTCGGGTTCCTGCTGCCGCTCCGCACCCGCATCCTCGCCCTGGATCAATGGGTTTGGGTCATTTTTATCAACCAGTGCATCTTATTTCTTGAAAGGGTATAATGGAAGGGTGCTAAATAATTTCATTAGGGAGGAGAGAACAGACGCGTCTTGGTTTTGAAAACATTATTTCCGATCGGATCAGCCAGGCGAATTCACGCTCGATAGCCTGCGCTATAGGGACACTTAATAATAAAGGCGCCTCCTCTTTACTTGCTTTTCTAGGGCACAAATCTAATCTTTGACTTCCAAACTCTGGTCCCTATTGAATTTGCGCTGCCTTTTCCCCTGGCTATCAAAAGCAACAAAAGTGGCCGCAGACTCAGGTGACCTGTGGCTATTTGGGGGAGCCACACATCCCCCCCGCCGCGCCAGCTGTCCCCAGACGCTGCGGAACCACCGCCCGTGCTCAGAGGTAACCGCAGGCCTGCACGTCGCTGGACGGACGTCAGGCCCGGTGTGTGAACGTCAGGCTCTTTCAGACCAGGGGCGAGGAACAGCAGGGACGATTGCTACAGGACCTCCCGTGGCTGGGATGCAGGAACGATCAGACAGCGACCGGTGGCTCGAAGGGGCTCTGCAAAGCGCCCGACCGCACTCCCACCACCACGGGCAGCACAAAGCGCTCTGGCAACTGGCCGATACTGGGAGAGCTGATCCCACGCGCTGGTAGCGGGAATGCCCGAACACATCGAGGCACGAGCAGGGTTTCCGAAGCCCCTCGGGGTTTCAGCTGTGCAACCCTCTGCTCACCCCCACCGCGCCGCCCGTCCCTCCCCTTGCTCGCTGCATCCTACCTGCAGAGCGGCTTCACAGCGCCGCGGGGCCTGACCTTGCCTCGCGAGGCGCCCTGCCGAGTGTCTGAAGTGCACTTTAAAACAATAAATATAAATGCAATCACAAAGATGCACTAATGCCAAAAAAAGAAAAGCACGTGCACCCAACCCAGCTGAGAAGTAAGGGCCAGGCTGGCCTGAGGCGTAAGCCAGCCGCCTCCCCGTGGTCACCGGCCCTTCTCTCGGTGCCGACAAAACCAGGCTGTAACTCAGGCTGAGAGGTTTGCAGGATGAGAGATGCGAGGAAGACTGACAGGTTATTGATTGACGGCTGGATTCGGGCTGTGCGTATGTGATGCATGAACAAAACAAGGAATTAAAAATTAATAATAATAGCAAAGGCTCAGCTACCGGGGACACATCCTCTGGGGCCATCCGCTGATCGGGCTCCCGACAGCAGACGGCTTCCGCGCCGGCTCCTCATTCGGACGTGCATTGTGCTCTGGCTGGGCAGCGCCGAGCTGTGCCTGCTGCCGCTCACCGCGCTGCCCATTTGACTTTTGCTTTTGGGACCGGTCTTAGCCCTATAATAATAGCAAAGGCTCAGCTACCGGGGACACATCCTCTGTGGCCATCCGCTGATCGGGCTCCCGACAGCAGACGGCTTCCGCGCCGGCTCCTCATTCGGACGTGCATTGTGCTCTGGCTGGGCAGCGCCGAGCTGTGCCTGCTGCCGCTCACCGCGCTGCCCATTTGACTTTTGCTTTTGGGACCGGTCTTAGCCCTTGCGGGGCAAAGCGCTTTCTCCTTCTGTCAGAATTAACTGAATACCATCCCCGTAGCAAAACGCCCAAGGGAAGCAGCGCGTATCAGACTAATAGGCATGAAAAGCTTTTTTTAACTGGGTTTCTGAAGACACTGCATTTGAAGTCTGCGTCTCCTATCAGTCCCGTGGCAGTCAAATACCTGTGATTATGTACTCTCATTAGATTTTGGTGTTAATTGAAAATGCTGTTGAAAGCCACACAGTGTTGTTGTGCCGTGGCCTAAGCGACCTCAGTGAGGTCTGAAAAAAGGAGCTTTTTCCTTTGAAGAGCTCAGGGAAGAGATGTCTGTCACCAAGACGCTTAGAAAATTTGCTGTTATTATTTTAGAAGCAGAACCAACCTCGGTTTGGCATCATCAGCAGAGAGCATCTGGCCTGGGTTGGTATTTCTTGCGTGGGCTTTTTCCATTCAGCCAGGCTCTGCTGCACACCCATCTCCTGGCACCGAGCATCGCAGCAAAAACACTTGTCATCACCACACAGCATCAGAACTTCCAGGCAGCAATTAGCATCGTCTTTCCATTAAAACCCACTGGAAACGCAGGTGCTCGGAAGGGTCTGGGTTATTTGCAGCCCCGCTGGCCGCTGGCACCAGCTGAGGAAGAGCCAGCACGGGGCGGCACTGCCGCCTGCCCAGAGGCTCCGGGTGTTTGGGAGAGGCGCAGCCACCTCCCTCCAGGGTCAGCTCTGAGCGGAGCTGAAAGGGCTTCCGAAAGGAGATGTCCTCCCGCATCTCCTCTGGCTGGAGAGCTGAAGCAAGCCCAGCTTGCTGAGAGCCTGTGATTCAGGGCTGGGCTCCACCCTTCCAAGCACCTGCATTTCCTTCTTACTTTGTGGGACACGCACAGAATGTTCTTGACTAAGACACGGGGTTTTGCGCAGAAGTCAAGTAAAAGCGATCATATAATTTTGCTCTGATGGGAGGCAAACACAGAGTATTGGGGCTGAGCTTTCCTTTAAGTTTCTTCAGAAACAAAACCTGAAACGCCAAGGAGTGTGAGGTAAATTGCCTCCGTATATCCCTGGGAGCTGAAATTGCTGAGCATTGCAGAGCTTCACCAAATCCCCTCATCCAGGACGCACGCTTTCAATATCGGTAGAGAGGTCTGAAAAAAGGAGCTTTTTCCTTTGAAGAGCTCAGGGAAGAGATGTCTGTCACCAAGACGCTTAGAAAATTTGCTGTTATTATTTTAGAAGCAGAACCAACCTCGGTTTGGCATCATCAGCAGAGAGCATCTGGCCTGGGTTGGTATTTCTTGCGTGGGCTTTTCCATTCAGCCAGGCTCTGCTGCACACCCATCTCCTGGCACCGAGCATCGCAGCAAAAACATTTGTCATCACCACACAGCATCAGAACTTCCAGGCAGCAATTAGCATCGTCTTTCCATTAAAACCCACTGGAAACGCAGGTGCTCGGAAGGGTCTGGGTTATTTGCAGCCCCGCTGGCCGCCGGCACCAGCTGAGGAAGAGCCAGCACGGGGCGGCACTGCCGCCTGCCCAGAGGCTCCGGGTGTTTGGGAGAGGCGCAGCCACCTCCCTCCAGGGTCAGCTCTGAGCGGAGCTGAAAGGGCTTCCGAAAGGAGATGTCCTCCCGCATCTCCTCTGGCTGGAGAGCTGAAGCAAGCCCAGCTTGCTGAGAGCCTGTGATTCAGGGCTGGGCTCCACCCTTCCAAGCACCTTCATTTCCTTCTTACTTTGTGGGACACGCACAGAATGTTCTTGACTAAGACACGGGGTTTTGCGCAGAAGTCAAGTAAAAGCGATCATATAATTTTGCTCTGATGGGAGGCAAACACAGAGTATTGGGGCTGAGCTTTCCTTTAAGTTTCTTCAGAAACGAAACCTGAAATGCCAAGGAGTGTGAGGCAAATTGCCTCCGTATATCCCTGGGAGCTGAAATTGCTGAGCATTGCAGAGCTTCACCAAATCCCCTCATCCAGGACGCACGCTTTCAATATCGGTAGATGGGGCAGGGCTGAGATGTGGAAGTGTCACAAACAGCCCGATGAACAGGCAGGGGTTCTTCTCTATCCAACACATGCGTAACAGCTCTGGTAGGCAAAATAGTTCAAAATACTCCCTATGTAAAATTGATTTTAATGAATCTGCTTGCCACGTATACACCGTGTCTGCAAACAGAGAAGGGAGAGAATGTTTGACACAAGCTAGCTTTGCCATCATGTGAGCTCCTATGTTCACAGACCACCTGTATTTGAGCAAATCGAGTCTGCTATAGGCACCAGAAGTATCTACTTGGTCATCCAATAGAGCAGAGAACATGCACCAGGCAGCCTCCTGAGATGCAGCCTTCCACACCGCGCGAGATGGCATGGTCAGGGGCTAACGACCGTCACGCCAGCGTATTCTCACACTGCCCAGAAGAAAACCGTCAGACCCCGTGCCAGGGGCCAGCTCCAGCACAACACAGTTTCTCCTTCCTCGAGATGAACCCTGGAGCATCAGCGAGGGAAAGGCTGCGATATGGACATATAGGTTTCCTTTAGATCAAGGCTGTGGTGGGATCTCCTTTCCTGGTAGGGTTGGGAAACAAAGCTCTCATGGCCTTGGGTCGCCGCTAAATACGCTGCGCTGGGGGAGGAGGCCATGCCGACAGACACCATGCAAAATGCAGCTGCTGGGCATTTTAAAGGGTGCACTTTAAAAATTAAGATACAAGAGTGCCTGCAAATGTAAAATACCGTGTACATGTCAGTGGATTTAGAGAACAGGCTCAATAAACAATGGAGCATCTGTTTGCAAAAAGCAGACAAAGCCAATAATCAGGCCTAGGCTTATTTTTATATCATAATTCACTGCTGGAGTGTGAGTGTCTGTGGCTTGACTCCCGATAAGCAGCAGACAGAAACGTGGTCACCAGCTGGTGCTGCTGGCACCGCTGCCTGCACTGCAGCAGGGCTGGAGCCCAGGCAGGGCGCAGCAGGGCAGGAGCTGGTGAAGAGCACGGAACAGAGACAGCGATTCCGTTAGGGAGGAGGGAAGGGGACAGGCAGCAGCCGTGTCCGGGCTGCGCAAATGCACCAGTGTCACCGCATCACGGGGACGCTCCGGGGGCGGGTGCTCGCGGCGCGATGGGGCTGGCTGCGCCTTGCTCCGGGCCGTGGGAGCTGCGCTGAGCGGCACGGCCCCTCTGTGCTGAGAGCTGGTATTGGGAAGGACACGAGACTCGGGAGCCAGAAGAGCAAAGCATTGGCAGAGAGAAGAAAAACCACCCAAACATAAGTGACAAGAATCGTTTGAATGGGAAACAGCCTCTCACTGAACTCTGCACGTAAAATGAGTGGAGAGAGTGGGGAATGTCTAAAGCAATTTGAGGAAGTTTATTGAATCCCCCCAGGGAGCTCCAGATGGTTTGTGTGGCTAGCACGGCTTTTGTTGCTCATGCATGAGCTGCCCTGAGTTTTCAGGCGCATCGGTGATAGTGTTATTTAGTAATACCCCAAACCCACGGTGTTTGCTTTTCTCTCTCCCTCCCTCCACGGACACAGGGACCTTCTTCCTCACTGAAGCACTGCCAGGGGCACCCCTCCCTCCTCCCCGACACCGAGAGGGAAGCGTTTCCCCCGTGCAGCACATCAGCATTGCTCCCCCTTTTCCATGTTTGTTGAGAGTTAGAGACATCCTCAGATCTGCACTTCTGTTTACATGCTGCTTAAAGGTGGGTTTGTGGCTTCTCTGATGATCAATCTGCCGTCATTGAGCTGTGTCATCACGGCTGCAGCCACATTAACGCTATGACAGAGCATCTCCTCCGGGGGATGAGCGCCACAGGGCTCTCCCGACTCCTGTCACGGCTGACACCACTGCAGGCCCCAGTTGCATCTCCCGATAGTTTAAAAGTGCCATGTTTAAACCAGGTCTACAAGATTCCCACACAGTCACATGCAGTACAGCCATCCCCCATAAACCCCGAGCAAAGGCATGGCACAGCGACACCAGCTCTTCCCTGGGCTCCGTTTTTTCACGGTCTCTCAACCTCAGGCTGGAGGACCCGAGCCAGGCATTCAGCTGGTGTAGAGCAAATGAATCAAAGTCCAGGGGAAGCAGCAGCTCCAGAGCAGCTTGTGGCTTTGCAGACCATCTCAGAGGCAGCAAAGTCTTTAATCAATTGTACGTGCAAGCTGTTATTTTCTTGCAGTCTCCAGGAGTCTTCTTCCCCCCCCCCGCCCCCGATAGGCTGTGCTTTCACTGTTTTCTACCTAAAGTAGGAAGAAAAGTATTTGAGGGTGGTTTTTTTTTAGTCATGCATTTTAAATTGGGCTATAAATTCCACGTTGTTGTGTTCTAGAATGTTATTTTTATTTTCCAATAGAACTGTCTCTTCTTTGATGAGGGCAGAGATTTATTACCCAATTTCCAGCTTTATGTTTCCCTCCTGGTCTGTTGTTTTAGCTGTTCCCTAGTTATACAGACAACCCCTTTATAGTTGGATTTCCTCAAGTCCTTATTTCTGTGCTACTCATTAATACACACTTCTTTTACCCAGTCTCCTCTGGATTCATCCTGGATCCATCCATAGACCCACATTTCCACTTTATATCTTCTTGAGGGTGTCTTTGAGCCTTCCATAATTAGACAATATATTGTCACTGAGCTGTGTGATGTTACAGTGATTTTATGGCCGTGTTTATGCTCTGGCCCCCGCGCACAGTGCCTGCACAGAAGTACTGAAAGGACATCTTAGGTGTTTATTTTTATACACCCATGGAGGACGCAACGCGGCGACCTTCAATCCAGCCTGTGGTTGTTAATCAGCAGATAAAGCCACAGCCGCTTGCCGGAGAGCCCGGTAGAAGCCTGCACTATTCAGTGGTGTTTTAGCTAAGTTTGTGTAATGGGAGGGAAACAGCCACAGTTAACTTAAACACAAGTACCTTGTAACCTGGTAATTAAGCCAGCTCCCTAGTGCTCTGCCCTAAGACGCCTCCGCGTTAATCGGCGCAGGCAGCACAGGGGCAGCGGTGGCACAGGTCAGGCAGAGCTGTGCTGCGGTGGAGGGGCGTCCCGGCTCGGTCCATCCCCCCCAGGCTGCAGAGCAGGCACCCAGCAGACCTTCATGGAGACCTCGGCTCTCCGTGGCGTTTGCCCCCGCTGCACCCTGCCTGGCAGGGGACACAGGGGGGGGCAGGGGACACCAGGGGGCAGGTCTGCAGGAGCCGCTCCGCAAGGCACCAGACAAACAGATCAACCACGGGGGAGCCAGAGGTGGAACCAGCATCTCCCAGACCAGACTGAAGAGATCCACAGACCCCACCAGAGCTGAGCGCTTGGCCCCACAGACACTGCAAAGTCGGCAACTGCTGTGCCCCTTCCTGACGCCCCACTTCCCAGAGATGATCGGGTGCTCTGCAGGCACAGAACATGGAAAACTCCACATGGATGCACCTGGGGACGATGCCTAAGGGATTAGACCATCACAGCTGTGTTCAGCTTTGAAACAGGTTGGGTTTTAAATACCAGCTCCTCTGCACTGACTGTGGGACTCAGCTTGCTGACCTTTCCACACACGCTTGCCGTATTTGTTTAAGGAAAGCCTTTTTTGCTACTAAACTGAAGCAACAACCACCATCCTTCAATATTATTTTAGCCTGTTTATACAAAACGTACCTCAGTGTGGACTTCAAAGGTCACGGGAAAACTCTGGGTGTTAATTGGCCCCATCGTTTCTGATACTGCCTTTGACACTGGGAAGAAGCCTTGCTATTAAGCCAGGCTTAGTTATCAGTATCTGATACTACTTTAAAAAATGAAAATTTGCAGAAAGATTTGGCCCATGTAGCTCTTCAGCACAGCTAAGATGCTTCCCCCCCCCCCCCGCCCCACTCCCCTCTTGTGGAGAAGGCTGCGTTATTTCCACCGGTGGTGGGTGAGCATCAAGAGGACGGGAGAAGTTAAGGCAGGCATTTGTGTTTATCCCTTCAGCTCCACAGGCAACCCTCATATGTTCTCCCCGTGACCTCTAACTTGCATTCCCCCTGCAGAACCAGACCTTTACCTATCTTTGGTTTGGCACTTAACAAGCAAGGATTATTTGAAGAACTCTTAAGGAAAAAATAAGTTTCTTTTATTCATGCAACATACTCCGTAAGAATGTGTTTCAGATTTGCTAGCAAGACAGGCTTGAGAGAGATCAAAAATATGTGCTTGTCCAAGTCCTGGACAGGGAAACTGAAAATGTCATCACTAGCAGTAAAATCAGCATCGAAGGGAAGCGCACCACCGAAGCACACGCACAGCTGCAACGTCGCCATAGCACTTCCTTAGCTCACACCCCATCACCCGAATGGCCCCCCGCAGCAGAGCCGGGCCACCAGCCGACGGGCCACGTCCTCGCGGCCCCCCGCAGAGCAGCTGCCCAGGGTCACAGCGGAACGGGAGCTGCTGCATCCTCCGCGGGCGCCC
>NW_009259856.1:310096-314395 GCF_000687185.1 Egretta garzetta
GAGCCATCCCTTCACGAAGGGATAAGGAAAATCAGGGCTGGGTTATCTCTGCTGCCCAATCCAATATATTCACCCTTCCATGGGATTCCATTGACCAGCTTCAATTGCCAGAGAGATTAACCTGGCTGCTCTAGGATTTGTGTTTGGATTACTCGACGGATGGAAATAAACAGTTGTACACTTGCTTAGGTGAGGGAAAATAGAAAAACTGAACTTACATTTCAAACCCATTCACTTGTCTTAGCAGCACGTTAATGAATGAAGTTCAGACAAGCTCTTGCGAGCAAAGAAAGCCCAGCTGGAATAAACAGTTCAGCATGCTAATCCAGTTAGGGTTCCCATAGTCATCGCAGAGGGGACTGCAGTAGCATTACTGCATTAAGGCTCAGCTACACAAGGCAGAAGGAGCAGAGGTTGAACCAGGGGGATTTTTGGTTTCATCAAGCCTGACATCTCTGAGATAACGCAGCATTTCCATCTCCATTTGAAGTCATTAATAAAAATTTGTTAGTTCAACATGAATGCTTCAGGAGGAGCCTCCAGAATCCGAAAAACCAAACACAGAGCTTGAACGCACCCAAATTAACTCCTGTTTATTGGGGAAGCAAGCACTTTATCACTACAACATGGCCCAGGATTATGGCAATTGAAGTCTCCGAATGAGCCTGGCAGGTAGCGTCAGGGATGCGGCACAGGTCTTGCCGAGGAGGGTTTGCACGTCCCTCCGTGCAGAGGCCTGGGCGCGGGGCCGGGGCGGCAGCCCTCCTGCAGGCTCAGCGCCCGCAGACTGCTCCTCCAGAGCCGCGGGGCGGCACCGGCACGGGGAACCGCGCCACCGGGCTCGGTTGGGCAAGGCTCAGCCGGGCTGCGGGAGATGGGCAAACGCAGCATCAAACCGCAAGCCCTCGCTCTGGTTTTCTGAGCCCTCGAAGACAGGTCGCTCCCGCTGAGAAGTGGACAAGAAAACCCCATTTCTACTGCTCTGTGCGTTTTCCCCAGATTTCAGCACTTCAGCTGGGATTAAGTTCTGGAAGTTCTGATGCATTCCCTAACGCTTGCGGTTACAAACCCAGTCCCCTCCCAGCTCACCAAGCTGCTCCCCAGTTACCTGTCCACGTGTACAGAGCCTCTCCCATCACCCGACCCCATCGGAACGCACGCACACCTGGAAGGATCACACCGGCGCCCGAAAGCCCTGCGGGCAAGAGAGAAGCTGCGACCCAGCTCAGCCTCAGAGCCCCGCAGCACTGAGCACGAGCACAGTTTTGCTGGTTCGGTCGATGGTTTCCCCTTGCATCGTTTGCTCAATGCCTTCAGGCACTTTTCCCCAGGAAACAGCCCTGGCGTGGGGGCGTTTCATTTCAAGCACAGCTTCTCTTTCCACATTCGCCTCTCCTCAAAGGTAAGAAACACCCGCGGATCACCAGGCCACCGGCAAAAGCTCCTGTCTAAAACTAACAGCATTTGTGGGCGAGCAGGCGGCCAGGCAGAGCCTCCCTCGGCGACTGCGCTCCCCGGGGACACCTCACCTCCCGACGCTTCTCCCAGGCAGCCCGGGGAAAGCCCCTGCGGGGTCTCCTGCTGCATTTCATCAGCCCGAAGGGATCCCTCCCCAGCTGCAAATGCGCTAACATGGCACCGATTTCATTCCCAGTTCCTGTTGCCGTTTCATCTGAGAACGGCAATTATAGCTCAGGAAATCTCCGCACCGCCGCGTTGGGCCCGTTGTCACCCTGGGGACGGCTTCCGCTGCCTCCACCCCCAGCTGCAGCGCTGCAGCCTGCGGGTCCTTCATCTCCAGCTGAACTGGAGCTGAACCGCTCCGGAGAGCCCACCTCCAGCAAGCAGGACGCTGCCTGGCTGATGGGGGCATGGACGCTGCCTGGAATTTTTAGCCACTGCTGGCAGGTCCCAGGGAATGCAAGGGAGGGAGCTATACATTTACCAATATCGATATTAAGTGGAGCAAATTTCCACCCTGGGAACATCCGCCCTTTCTTTAGCCGAGTGGAGCTTTCCATGTCCTAAAGCTCCTCACGCTAACTCAAAAGCAGCGTAAAAGCCAGGGTTTCCTGCAGAGTAAAGGAAGATTTTTCCTCCCAGTGATTTTCCAAGTGCTTTCCTGGGTGGCAAAGCATCCCAAGTAATTACAACATGGCTTCCAGACACTTTCTTCCATTTGCTCTACAACGTACCAGGAGAGCACTTTAACAGCAGAGTTTCCTTTCCTGTAAAATGCAAAAGCGAGGGTTTCTTCCCTTGTGAAGTGACAGATTATTATTTGAAATAGGTACCCCTCCCCAGGCAGCCCCTTTGAGGAGTGGGGGGACCTGGCTGTGTGTCAGAGCAGGGGCTGGGGGGATGCAGCGCAGCCGGCGCTGGCAGGAGCTGCCCCTCTCCCCTGCGAGCCCAGGCCATCGGAGGGGAAGGTGATGCTGTCGTACATGGCTCAAAAGCACGGGGGGAGAAAGAGGAAAGATCTGAGCTGGCTCCCTGCAGGAGGACAGGGAGCCAAGGAGGAGGAAGCAATTCCTAGCACTCGCAACCATCCCCCTGCTCCGTGACCAGGGCGGCCAGCTTGGCTCTTTGCTTAATCCTCTCCCACAGCCAAAGACAGGCAACTGGGCGAGCTGGTTTATTCAATAGTTGCGAAGCTCCTGGTGCCTCTGAAATGATTTCTGCAGAAGCCCAGGACGCTGCCTGGTCTACAGGGAAGGAGCAGGACTCCGCTGCCCTGCAGGCTCCTTGTTCCATCACCCTCCCCACGCGGCTCTGCCAAAGCGAGCGTCTAAAGGAAAGCATTGCTCCCGATCGTGTCACGGGTACTGCAGCACACCCCCTGCGATTTGGAGTTGTCTGTCAACTGAAAACGGTTTTTCCTGGCTGTAATGGTTCCCAAGAGGCTGATTTATCCTGCAAGGTCTCTGGCAGGACATTCCTGAGGACACAGCCCAGGAGAGAGCAGCGGGGGGGGGGGGCAGCAGGGGGAGTTTATCTGCAGCATCGGGAAGGTTTCCATCCTAAGAGGCTGTGCCGTCAGTCTGGTGGCTTTGCAGCAAGGAAGCTCGCTCTGAAGACCAGCCTAGAATTTCCATCTCATCTTTGCTGTCTCTGCTCACCCTCCCAGGACCTGTGCAAATAAGAGCTGATGCCTTCTAAACACTTAGAGACAGTTGTCACATGTCACCGTAGTCCTCATCTAGGAGCCGGGTCCCATCCTCCTCGGGGAGCCAAAGCAGCTGCGCTCGCTGCTCGACTGGGCTGCTTTGCTCCCTGCAATCCGAGCGCACGTCCCGCACCACGCTGGGGGCTCTGCAGCGCTCGTGCCCAGCAGGAGGGGACAGGCGGGGGTCACACAGCCCGCAGCCCCGGCCACCGAGTCAGTGAAACCTGACGGCGAGGCGGGAGGGAGAGCACTGCCATCGCGGGTAGGGTACCCAGGACTCCCTGCCAAGCTCGCTGCTGATCTTGAGCAACAAATCGTCTTTCCGGACCTTAATCCTACCATCTGCAAAGTTTTAAAAATCACAGCTTTTCTTCCCCTTGCCATCTAGCTGGTGTCTGTTTTTTCTCTACACTATAAAGCTAGACTATTCTCTTTATACTACAAAGCCAAGTGAAACACTAAGCAGTAGGGTTATTCCAACTCATCGTCTGGCGAGATGTGGCTGAGGTCAGGCCTTGAAGTGTTTCCATAAACAGTATTTAAGGAGTAAAATAATTCACGCTGCATTTCTTATAAGTAGTTCCCCGAGAGGGACCTGAGCAAAGCCTAGAGATCCACTGCTCCCCGCTCAGGAGAGGGCAAGGTCACCTGGAACAGCCCGGTCGCTGCCCCTCTCCTGCTCCAGAGATGAAGGCTCTGCTGGGGGACCAGTGGGGGGGACAAGGGCTGCACCCACCCCTTCGCTTGCACAGGACTGAGGAAGGGAAGGAGCACACCGGCACGAAGAAGCCTTATAACTCCCTTTATGTTTTAATTTCAGATCTTTCCTGCACTGTTTCTACATTTCAGCAGCAAGGTCCACAGCATGACCAGAAATAACGCTATTGATTTCCAATGCTAACTCACATGTTGTCCTTATTGCAGTCCCAAGATGTTATTAATTGATTTTAATTAAGGGAATCCCACGAAGCACAGGGACTTGTACGCACGCACCCTGGCGGAGCGACCAGTTTTGGCAGAGCAGAGCGCAGAGCAGGCTGCCCGCAACACCAACACCCCGCGCCCCCCCAGCTTGCTGGGCGTCAGCTTTGGTGCTCGCACAGCTCCGCAGCGACAGCGCGCTCGCCCGTCAC
>NW_009259856.1:314411-316844 GCF_000687185.1 Egretta garzetta
AGCGGCGCAGGGCACGCGTGCAAGCAATATACAATTTCTAGAGCTGGATCAGCGCCCTGCAGGTTCCCCCAGCCCCCTCGGGACCGACACATTCGCAGTAGCTTAATTCAGGAGTTTGTACGGGGCGCGTGGCAGCGACCCGACGCTTCGGTTCATCAGATTCGCGCGCTGCCACCCGGCAGAGTCCCGCTGACTGCTGGGCTAGAAGGTGCCAGAACACCTTTTCCAAATGGCCTTTAAATACAGGACACGCATCAAGAAGGAAGCGATGCATAAGCAGATGCTCAGACTGTAGCAGGGGGTCTGTCTGCAGCACCCACTCCAAATTCGCTTTCAGAGGGATGGTTCTGCTTATTAATCTTGGTTTTTCTCGCTTAACTCTTTGAAACTGAGGCTATTACTTGAGTTCTGCACCCGTTTTCTGTAAATTAGAGGATAGGCCAGGGACACTGTCCCCAGATCAGCTCTGCGGCCTGGGCAGGGTGGCAGCAGCCACCACGGGGCCGCTCCACGGCTGCTCGGCCCACGCACGGGGGGGGTGGGGAGGGAACTGTTTTGCCCGGTGCCTGCGGATTCCCCCAGCCAATCTGCTCAGCACAGACCCACCGCGGCGAGGAGGAACGCCAGCTCCCGTTCACCACTTTATAAATAGGGTGGGAAATGGGAAACCTTCGCTCAGCTTTCCTGTCAGAAATCTCTTCCCTGAATATGCTTTTTAATTAAAGTCAAATTCAGCTCAGCTGCATTTTAAGCTGCTTTTGCAGCTCCCACTCATCAGGAACCCTTCCTCCCAAGCTTGCTTAACTTAAATAATATCTTTCTACTGAATTCACACTACTCTCAGCTTACAGCTCTCAGTTTATCTTACACCATACCGTCGTTACACAGGAGATACCGATTCGCCTCAAATGAACAAAAGGGCAGGAAAAAACAGTTCTTGTAGAAAGCAAAAAAGCCAGGGTTATCAACGTGCCGAGGAGGGCGGTCGGTTACCTCCCGTGGGCTCATCTGCCACCTTCGCACCCTGCGCGCTCTCCCAACAGACCCAGAGCTAGGACAGCGACAGGGGAGGAGGTCTCGGTCCGAGAGCCCCCGCTGTGCTCCGGCCGCGGCCGGGCTCTGCTCCTGGCAGCAGAGGAAGCTCCCAGGCTCGAGCCACCTTCCCAAGTCCCTGGCCAAGCCCTGACCCCTACAAAGACCTCTTTAACTGTGCCACGCTCCAGAGCTGGACAAGGGTGCCAATGCCTGTATCACCTACAGGAGGAGCGCCAGGTAACAAAAATTTTCATTCAAATAAAGTTCAACAGACATACCTTAGATCTACAGGTCTGCTTTATGCCCCGCTCACTGCTGCTGCTGCTCCTCCAGCTCCTCACCCTCTCCCACGGCTCTGAGAGCAGCCCCGAGGGGAAGCAGAAATACCTGCCCCGGCGATCAGAGGGAAGCAGTGCCCCAGCTGCGGGGCTCAGCCTGCAGGCAGGTGCTGCTCCTCGCTGGGCGAGTTCATGCAAGGTTTACTTCAACCAGCAGACACCGTCCCATTAACCCTTCCAGAGACCTGCCCCTGCCCTCCATCTCCCTGCTTACTCATTTGTGCTAATGAGGCAGGTGTTTATGATCGGGTGATGTATCTCATTAATTAGCTCCGCATGAATCCATAGGAGCCACTGAATCCGTGGTGATTCATAATGCTGCAGTTGAGGAAACAGTGTCCTGGGCATTAAACAAACGGCGATCGCTGTGATAAATCTTAGAATTATCCCAAAACATCGAGCAATGAAGCGGCCAGGTCGCTGCTGAGCCGATGAGCGGTACGGGTACATCCACGGCCAGCGATGGCGAAGGCAGGAAGCACTGTGCAATGACTAATATCCACTTTTAATTAGATTTGAAGCCGTTATTAAAGTTTTCCTATTCCACCTCCTCTACAGTTGGAATGGTCTTCAAATTTCCCCTTTTCTGAGCTACCAAACTAATAATTTACCCGCTTTAATTTGTGATTCACTTGGTTTGTTTAGTCATAATAATGAATATTCAGCTTCATTAGCACATATTAGGATCAATTCAAAGTGAAGCGTGTTCAGCTCTGTCAGGGTGACAGTCGGATTGCTGCGAGCGCCGCAGGGACGGGGCGTACATGGCACGTGCTGCTGCCGCCTCCCCAGGAGCCGGAGGGGAGCTGGGGGGGAAGCGGCCTGGCCGGGTGCCCTGCGGTGGGTGCTGCCCTTCCAGCAGCCCCAGGACAGCGCGTGGGTCCCATCCCCTCTCACAGCATGACCCAAACCCCCCTTCCCGCAGAAGCAGAGCTCAGCGTGGACGGGGTCAGGAGCCGGCTCTGGTGTGCACACCCATCCGCGCGCCCCAGGTGCCGAGCCCTGGCCCGGGTTGGAGGGGCCAGAAGCAACCCCAGGGCGTCGCGGGCGGGCTGGAAGC
>NW_009259856.1:316968-331776 GCF_000687185.1 Egretta garzetta
CGAGCCCAGCACCCCTCACGGCTCCACGCAAGCTGCCTTTCATCCGCATCATTTTCTTTTACGAGATGGAACGGATTTTTAATAGCTGATTTTGATCATTTAGGGGAATTTTAACTTCCTCTGCAGTCGTGCTGCCAGGCAGCTCCAGCGCGTCCCTTGCAGCCCCTGCTCCATGTGTAGCTGTTTGTAAACTGAGAACACAGACGACAGGAAAATAATGAAAGCATTTTTCAGAGTGGACCCTTTTGTCATTCCCTTTTTTTTCTTTCATTCCCCAGAATAAAATGCTGCTTTTAAGTCAGCAAATCCTGCAGCTGTAATTACCCTGGACATCCAGAATCGACAATTAAGAAATGAAAAAGAAAAAAAGTATGGAAAAATAACCATTCATAAAAAATTCTGAACATCGCACGTTTACAAAATGCCGACCCAAGGCAGATCTTTCCCACCGTGAAAGGTGTTCATCAGGGTAGTCTGTGAAGGAATATCTAAAAAATCCTGAGCTTTTTTTTCTCTCAAAGTACTGGATCCCGTGGGGGCAGCGGCCGCCCTCTCCCCGGGATGCTCCGGGGCTGGGGGCTCCCTGCCGCTGCGCCAGGAGCAGGGTCTGCCCGTGCTGCCCGCATCGCTCCTCGTTCCTCCCTCCCCGCCCGCTCCGTAAGGAATAACCACCTGGAATCTGGCAGGGAAAGCCCCATCTCACCCAGACTGGGCTCTGGCGTTATTTTCCTGAGC
Source organism: Egretta garzetta (assembly GCF_000687185.1). Taxonomy (NCBI): domain Eukaryota; kingdom Metazoa; phylum Chordata; class Aves; order Pelecaniformes; family Ardeidae; genus Egretta; species Egretta garzetta. The sequence continues at coordinate 317,704 of NW_009259856.1, forward strand.
ACGGCCCGAGCAGGACGGGGGGCAGAGCTCCCGGCTCGGGCGCGTCCCAGCGCTGCTCCCCAAACCCCAGCCAGGGAGCAGCCCCCGTGCTCCCACCGCCTCCAGCGCCCGGCACGTGCAAGCACCACATCCTGGCAAAGACTGGCTTTTCCCTCTGTTTAACAGCATCAAAATAGGACGATAAAAAGGCTAGAATAGGTGTCTAAATCTCCCAATTACATCTTTGGCTGCCCCCGAGCACCGGCAGCGCGGGGCAGTTTAATCACCGGGAGCCTTGTGCTCCCTTCGGCGCCACGCACCTCTGGAAACCTGTTGAAATCTATTACAGACCTTTGATCCTTTCCTACACAAAGGTTTTTCTGTAGAGGGGATTAAGCAGAAACAATTTTTTCCAGAGAGCTTGGTGGGCTTTTTTCCCCTCTCTCTGCTTTCTTTTCAAAAGAGGGGGAGAAACCAGAAGGTGCTAACAGCAAAGACCCTGCAAGGGTTTGGGACTGGCAGCTCCTGAATGGAATCCATTTCATCAATCAAGTTCAGCATCTATCAGGAGCAAATTCTCAGCATGTGGCATAAAAATCTTGTAGAACTGAACTGTTAAATATTTAGGGCAGATGACAAACAATATGTCATAATATTTGCAGAATGGCATTTACTATTCACTGCATCATCTGACTGAAAGCCCTGATTTTTGGAAGCATCAACACAAGAATGAGAAACAATCAGTCGACTGCCGGTCGTCGGTTACATTGTAAATGAGGTGTAGGATTTAATTTCCATTTCTTAAGTCTAATATTACATGCCACATGCCAGGTGGGCATTAACATGTATTAGCTGGGGCTTAGCAATGAATATTTAAGAAGAATTTAATTAGCGTGCAATAACTGAGATTTTAATTGGGTTGAATTTTTACATGAGCCTTCATTTCGTTGCAGGACGTCTTCTATTTCGTATTTATACCAGGTACACGTCTACTCCCAGGAAAAGCAGGAGCTAATAGCTGGTAGGGAAGGAGAACGGACAGAGGACATGGAACACCACCGCGGCTAAGCTGCGCCGCACTCGAGGCTGAGCAGTTGCAGGCAAGAGCGTAAGCCCAGCCGGTGCTACCGCTCCTCCGCCGCAAGGGTCACCCCCACCCCCACTTTCCTTCTTACGGATGAATCCCGATATTCCTTCTCACGCCTTGCAGGCTGGGCAGGGCTGCCGGCCAGCCCTCGGGTCTCGTGCATCTCCCGCGGGCCCCGGAGCCGGGGCTCCCCTAGTGCAGCTCCCAGAGATTTGCAAATTCCAGTTTCACTGGGAAGGCAGTTTTTTTCCCCCAAAAAAGTGTTTTCGATTTTCAACACTCTGTATTAAGTTTACAGTGAATTTTCACAAATGAACCAGTCGGACCCGGTTTGCGCTGGGATAAGTGGGAAAAGCGCTTGCCCGCTCGGGCGGAGGCTCTGCTGTAGCACCCGGCATCGGTGGGTGCGAGGGCACGGCGCGGCGGCGGCAGGGGGGCCCAAACCTGGGGAGCGCGTGCGGGGAGGCGCGGTGCCAGCGCTGAGCTCCATGGCGTACAACAAAGACAAGTATAGAGAAGTACTTTGTCACCCTGCGGGTTTTGTTACGAGCCCAGTCAATCAGAGGCGTGAGCCTGGATTTATTTCAGTTGTGGCCTTGCTTCCCTGCTTCGCATTTCGCTCGAGCTGTGCGCCAGATGGACATCACATCTAACGCCAGATTACAGTGCGGGCCAATAAAACACAATAGAAAAATACGCTTACAGCTGTGCTGCCTAAGCCCTGTATTACAGATCCTTAATAATTCTAAGCTTTCAAACATATTTTTTTCTCCCATATATTACAGTTTAAAACATGCTTATAGCCCAAAGCACAAGCATAAAAGTGACATCTGAGCCTGCCTGATTTATTCGGTCATTGGCGATTTCCAGGACAAGTTTGCTGAGTTTACGCAGCCCCGGTAAGATTTGAGGAGGGAGTTGCTCACAGCTCAGGGCCGGCAGAAGCCTTGAGTTGTGCCAGGGCAGGGTGAGGTTGGCCATGGGGAACAATTCCTTCCCCTTGGGGCTGTCAGGCACTGGAAGGGGCTGCCCAGGGAAGGGGTCGAGTCCCCAGCCCTGGGGGGATTTAACAGCCGGGCAGAGGCGGTGCTGAGGGCCAGGGTTTGGGGGTGGGATGGCAGGGGTAGGGGGGCGGATGGGCTGGGGGAGCTTAAAGGGCTTTGCCAACCCAAACCATTCTGGGATTCTATCCTATGATTCTAAGCCCGGGCGGGCTCACCCCCTTCAGCCCACTTCTCCCACAGGTCCGGGCGTCAGACCCGACCGGCACTGGTGGGCACGCTCCAGCCCAGCTCTTCCTCCCCAGCAGCGGGGTGTCATGAAGCGGGGGCAGGAATAAATACTGCGGTTGAGTTCCATACTCGTGGCACCCCACGCACAAAAAATCTGAATTGCTAATTAATCAAAGTGAGCCCAAGTATTTGGAGAGGTGTCTGAGAGTGGGAACGACTCGAACGCGAGTAGCCCAAAGCTTGCAAGATCTACCTTTGTCAGAGAAAGAAGCCTGCTTAAAGTAAACTGCAGAGCCGGTGGGGGCCCTTCCCGGCCGCCCCGAGGAGCTGGGGTGACTGGGGGTCACTGGGCTCCTTTGGGCCGCGCTGCCCCGCGGGGCTTTCTCGGGCTGCAGCTTATGGAGCTCGGCATTACGCTGTGAGCCCTTATCTTGATGGGAATCTATTCCTAGGAGATCATGATGCTGCCTTTTTTTTTTTTTTTAATTAATTGAGCCTGCTGAAAAAATAAAAATGCCCATTTCATTTTACTCATGTGTTATGCAAATTAAAAATTTAGCTATCATTAAGGAATCTGTTGCTAACTTAATTTATTTCTGCTGGAGCACTGCTGAAGGCCTTTGATCTCAGATTAGCGCTTTGATCCACTCCGTGGCCGGGGTGACGCGCTGCTGCTGCGGTAAACGCTCCTTCTCAGATGTAAAACACGCCATGCCAGAACAGCGTGCTCAAGGAAACGGCGGAGGAAACATCGCCAATCAGGCCAGGGAGCAGGAGTCGCAGGCGAGGAGAAGTTTGTTTCCAGAAGCTGCCGCCCGTGCGCGCGTGCCCGGCCCGGCCCCAGCCCCAGCCCCGCGGGGATGAGCTGAGCCTGCGCCCAGACACGGCCCAGGATGCGAACGCCTGGGCTACACAAACCAGACCCGTGGCCCGCAGAGCAGCCGGGTCATTTCTTTTAGAGGTGGCGTAGCTTTCCAGGCCATCCCTATCTCCTTTCCAGTAAAAACCCAAGCTGCCATATTCCATTCATTTCTCATTTAGTGCGAGCAAAGTGCTGATACATACATCTTAGCTACCGTGGTTTTAATCAGTTAATTTAACCAGAAACATTAATAATGTATTTCTTTGCCACTTGACTGCTCATCTGTTAAACAGCTTAGACATAGGAGAAGGATGTCCCCCCCTGTGACATGAAGTGCCTAACACGGAGCAAATGAGACGGGATTTTGCATATTCAGTACCAGAACACGAAGAGGGAGACACCGCCTCCCGGGAGCGGGCCAGCCGGCTGCGACGGGCGTTCTGCCCTGGCAGGCGGGAGCAGCCCTCCTAGGGGACAGGCACATTTTGCCTGTCTGATTTTCTGCTTCAGTTCATTTTCTTGGCATCACTCAGCGAGTACCTGGCCTTTCATTTTGCTGCAAAATGTGGTGGAAGCTGAGGTCCTGGGGGGGGGTTGCTTGGTTTGCCAGCTCCTCCCATCAGCGGCTGTGGGGTCCCCAGGGCACCCCAGAGGGGCAAGCAGCGCCGGGGGAGCCAGGCTGTGGGCAGGGGGCTGAGCCCAGGGTCGCCCCCCTCTGACATTCGGCCCCGTGCTGAACCTCAGGGTGACGGCGGAGCTGGCAGAGGCTGCTGGTGCCTTGGGGCTGTTGCTGGGGTCAGAAATCTGAATTATCATGTTCACTTTTAACCCTGCTTGGGGGGCAGGGGGCTCCTGGCCCCCTTGGTGACCGGCGGTTCTGTGGCTGTCCCTCCTCAGAGTCACAGGAGAGTTCAAAGCAGAGCAAGAGCCGTCTTCCCTGCACCGTGTCTTGCCTCTTCTGAAGGCCGTTAGGACGCGAGCATTCACGGCCCCCCCAGCCATGCTATGTGGGTGGGCAGACAGAGCACGGAGGGGCTGCGCCGAGCCCCCACCCGCTCCATCTCGCTGTAGGGCATCGTGGATGCGAGGGAAGCTTCCAGCTGGGCAGGTACGTGATGGGCTTCGGCAGTCCATGGAGGCAGAGTGAACCCCGGGGCCCTGCAGCTGGAAATACCCTGGCCCCGAGCGCTGGAGAAGCTGCCCGGGGGGCAACATTTGTCTGTGCGGGGACAGGCCCCAATCCTTTCTAATTCTTGTAAAAGAGATGCGTAATGAATACAGGCAGCGCGTGAGTGTAAGCAATCCAGACACACCGGCTGTGGGGTTAATCCTCCTCCTGCACTGGGAGTCAGATCCTCCCCCCGGGTTTTTAGCAATCAGCATCCCGGGAGCGAGCAGCCTGGCTGGGCAGGGGACAGCTTGGGCCCGTGAGCAGAGCAGAGTCCTGCGCGGAGTCTCTCTTGCGCGATGCATCTTTATGAAGCCTGAAATTGCTTTGGATACGTGGCTGTGCTGCATCACATTAAGCGGTGCCATGCTGAAGTGACAAGGCTGATGCGTGATCAGCAGCAGTTTAAGGGGACAGGGACTCGGATCCTGCCGCTCTCGTGTTCTGTCAGAATCAGAAACCCACTGACACACCTAGGAAATCATTTTCAGCTCCTTCCCAGGAGGTTTGTTCCAGCAAGTTTGCAAGTTCCACGGTTCCGTGCCGTGGCGTTGCGCCCACCCATGGCCCTGCTGCAGCCCAGGCTGGCGCAGGAGGGCAGGGACAGCGCGGGGGGAGCCCCGGGGGGATCAGGGCAGAGGCTCCGCTGCACCTCTCCGGGGTGCAAGGACTGCCCAGGCGGTAAAAAGGGCTCTCGAATGAATAGGTGCTGAAGGGTGGGAGCCCCCGTGTTCCTCGGCACTGCCTTCCTCCCCCATCGGTTTCTAGGCTGGTGTTTCTGTTTGGGCACAGCAGCTGGCATCGGCATCAGGGCCAGGGCTCCACTCCACGCTGGGCTGAGGGAGAGACCCGCTCCAGCTTCAGCCACATTTACTGGTGGAGCATTTTATAGTAGCGGCTCCGTGGGGGAAAGTGCAAGGAGAGATTTCTTGTGAATGAATCTGCCATTGCTTTTCCTTTTTTTTTGGTCATATTTATTGCCTTCTGGGTTTTGCTGCTTTCACTGCATTCAGTATTACTGCGTTCGGGACGGTAACGGTCCCGTGCTGATGGGCAGTCTCTGGGAGTTTTAGTTCCGTTCCTGGTGCACAGCCTCATGCCTCCGAGAATTTTCTCTTACCTCCCACCTGTGTTATCTCATTGCTATAAACACCGGCCCTGGAGGGACCTGGACCGTGACAGTGGAATTCCCCCCGCTGGACTGCCAGATAAGCCAGAAGGATCAGTCCCCAAAGCCTTCCCGGGGGAGAAATGCCTTGTGAGGAAGGGCTCTCCCGTCCTCCTGCCTCGGGGACCCCCCGAGCGGCGTCCTGGAGGAACAGGCACTAACTGATGCCCGATCGGCCCGTTTGCTAATACTGTCCCCAAGCAGAGCCCATCAGAGGAGGACAAATTGCCTTGCCCCGGCCAGCCCTGACGGACAACGGGGCAGACGTTTCCTGACCTCAGAGGAAAAATACAAAAATATGGCTCGTGGGGCACGGGGTCTGCGAGACGGAGGCAGGAGCTCTCACGTCCCCGGAGGAGCTCGGGCTGGCTCCAGCCTCACTAAGAGCTATTTCAGAACAAGTATTTCTTCCAGGATGTCACATGGCAAGAGACTGTCAGAAAGCTGTCTAAATGTGTTAGCAACACTGTCAGCGGGGGAGAGAAAAGTGTTATCAGAAATAGTTGTTCTTCAAAGCTAAGCAACTCGGTGATTTCGTAAGGAGGAGAAGAGAAGAGACCACACCACACGCTGAGGGCTGGTGGAACTTTCTGAGAATGAAGCTGTTTGTTTTGTTAAAGGGGGGAAGAGGGGAGAAAGTGAAAACCTGAAATACTCTGACTCGCTTGATTTCGCTTTCGGCAAAGCTAAAAATAACCCCGATTGCTCTCAGCCTGCGCAGCCACAGCCGAGGGCGAGCTAAAGCACTGGGAAAGGATTCCCATCCCACCGACCAGGCCGCTGCCCGGCTCCCCCCCGGGGCCATTCCAAAGCTCTTCCAGCACCAGCACCGGGAGGCGGGAGCGCAGCGCGTCTTTGCCATGTGCAGGCAGACCCGGGCCTGTCCTGATTGACACCAGTGGGACCTGGGGTGTTCCGAGGGGTCCAGACGTTGGCTACCCTGAAGGCAGAGGCCGATCCCCTGCCACGCAGTTGGCGCGAGAGCCCCTGGGTTTTGCAGACCAACCTCCCTCCCCGCGGCATGGCCCTGCTAGTGCTCTGCTCGGCCGGATCGAAAATAACAGTTTCGGGCGTTTGCTCTGGATTCTTGTTCTGGATTTTTAAACCTCCCCACCTCAGCAGCAACGCCAGTGGTCATCAAATAATAAAAAATAATAAGCCAGGAAGCTGATTCTAATTACGGTGTTTTCTGATTTGCTGACGGACATTCTCTGGAGAGCAATTAAGCCTGCTTTAAAGGTAAAAGGCAACTGAATAATTATTTAACCTGCCTGGTGACTGATATTTGAAATCCAGGAAGTCAGATGTGATAATGGATGACTCCATCAAGAAATGTGTAAAAGCCGGTGCTAACGGTTGGCAGCGTCTGCTCCTGTCCTGCCCGAGCGACGGTTTGGGCTGAGGCCTCTCCTGCAGGGCTGACGGCCAGACCTGGCGCCCGTTGCACTAAAGCCCGTACAAACATGGCATGAAAAGGTTTCCAGCGAGAAACGCGTATGCAAGCAAGCGCAGCCTGAAGGCGTTAACCCCTGGCGAGTGTTGAACAGCCCACGGCGCTGCAGGTGGGAGCCTGTGGGCTGTATCGACCGGCCGGGGCAACGGCACAGCCCCCTTAGGCTGCGCAGAGTTGGCAGCGAATACTCTCGTAACATCAGGAGGATGTTGCAAACCATGCCGGACCTCAGCACGGCCGTCTTTTCTCTGTCTGCAAAGCCTGGGGAGGTGAAGAAGGCAGGGGCAGCTGGGGCCCGCACAGGCAGAGCTGTACTGGGGAACGGTCGTTAGCGCCAGCCCAAGCGAGCAGCTCATCTCCCGGGCGTTTGAAATACCGTAAAGAACAGGGGGAGGCAGAAACAGTTTAGAGACAGGCAGCAGCACCGAAGGACCTTTAGCTTTACTAGCTCAGGTGAAGCTTGTTTATAGGTAGCATATAAAAGTGGAAACTGTTCTGTTGTTGACTTGTTACAGCCATTGACTTTCTGTATTTTTGTACGAGTAAAGGCACAGTGAGGTCGCCGTTGCGAGACCCGCCTGCGGTCGCTCTCCGGGGAGCGCAGGGAGAGCCGCCCGAGTTTATTTCTCCAAACACTCTGCAGCATTTTGCCCAGCTCTGCATTCCTTCATCTTTCCCACTGCAGGTTGCGGGGACGCGTGGGGTCCCCCCCAGCCCGGTGATCAGCCAGCTGATGTCCAGGGAGGTGGTCCCCACCCCTGGGGGGATTTAAAAGCCGGGCAGACGCGGTGCTTAGGGCCAGGGTTTAGTGGTGGGATGGCAGGGGTAGGGGAACAGTGGGACTTGACATCATCTTAAAGGGCTTTCCAACCTAAACGATTCTGTGATTCTATGATTCTATGTCACATCCCTCATTCTCTCAGTAGCGTGAGCTGGTATTCTCCATTTTGCTCAAATGAAAAAGCTGCAACAATTATTTTCATAATTAGCTGGCTTTTCAAATTAATGCCAGTTATGCTATGTAATCATGATGAAGATTATGCATTAATCAGCTGTTTCAAACTGGTTATTAGGCTCTTTAAATGATTGGAATGAACATCTCTGAAGGAGAGGCGCGCGAGCCAAGAGGGCCGGTGATCTGCAGGAGCGGGGAGGCACTGCCGGGGGACGGGGCTGCGCTCGGCGGGCCTGGCTGCAGCGCAGACCATAGAATCCATGAATCGTTTGGGTTGGAAAAGCCCTTTAAGATCATCAAGCCCAGCCGTCACCCTAACCCTGCCATCCCACCACCATTCCAGCTCTGCTGACAGCCGCTGCCCGTCCCCCGGGTTCCTGAGGAAGGAGCAGGCTGTTGCGTGCGGTGGCTGCTCTTCAGCACCCCAGCACCTGCAGCAGATCTCCCGTTGCCCCAACGCATTCGGCGCCCAGCAGTATAACCAGAAATGCATTGCTCCTGCCTGTCTGCTTTCTCATCGCCTGCCATTAAATTCAAGGTATTGGGTGGCTGCACAGAAAATTCTTTTCTGTCAAAAAGCCTGTTACATCCAGTTGGATGTCTGGAGCGTGAATTTATTTGGGATCAAACACCAGTAATCCCCATACCTAGTCCTTCTGTATTCTATCATAATAAGACATGCTCCAAAGCAGCCCTGAAAGCTCTGGGCGAGGAGAAAGCCTAACATCCGCTCGTTGATGGTCAATGTAACACGAATGCAGTTGTCACATCAGGACGATGCTAGGAACAAACAATCCTTTGCTAAAACGTTCTGGACTTCAAAGCCTTCAACAGAAAGCCAGGGATGAATCTCCTGCTCACTTTGGTTTGGTTTATTGTTCCTGCTGTAATGTTCTGTGTGAACTTTCTCCACCCTAAGAAACTTAGATTGAGCTACCAGCATGTGCAGGCTTTGATAGGGATGAGTAATTTCCCCTGCGCTGGTCAATAACCAAATGTTGTGGCATGATCCAGTGAGAATGAGGCGCTTGCACAATTTCGCTGGGCTCCTGCCTACACTGCTGGGCCTTCTAGATTGCAAAGCCGGTCACAAGTGACTTGCGTGAAGACTGCATGGGACTGGAATGGGTCTCCAGAATGAGCATTCAGCCTCTTTCTCTTTATTCTTCCCGCTGTCACCCAAGTTAGTACCGAGATCTGTGGTATTTTTTTTCTACCAGAGGGATGCAGTGAACAGCTCAAACGGTTTGGGATGTTTATGAATGTCAATTAATTACCACACTGCCTTTACAACCGGGGACGCAGATGCACAAAGCCTGCGGAGAAGGGAAGCGGCTGGCAGAGCCACGGGGAGCAGAGGGGTCCCAGGCCCTTCTGCCACCCCCTCCGCACCCTTGCTGTGAAAACCTCCGAGCATCGCTACTGTGGCTCACTCAGCCCCTGGCCCGGGGGGATGCGCAGAGCGTGGCTGTCACAGGAATGACAGCTCGGCTCCCGCAGAAGCGGCGCTCTTGGCTTACACCAAATTGCCACAAGAACTATAGCTAATGTGTTCTGGCTCCTGGAGGAGGGTTCACGCAGTTGCCTGAAAACTCGGAGGGCTGAGTAGACATCTGTTGTCTATAACAAAACATTTTAGGTCTACCTTAAATTGAAGAGGAAGATTTTGCCTTCTGCTAACGAACCCAGAGACCATCTGTTACCAATTGCACTTGCTTATCTCGCTCATCCATTAATTATTTTGGTTTACTTTTTAATAAGATAGAGCAAGGTTTATGTGTCTTTCCGTGGTTCCGCAAGGGGCACAGGACGGTGCCTACATCTCAGAGACAAGGACACGCAATTGCATAATTCACGCCTGCGCCGAGTCGCTTCCCTTCCAGTGGCTGCCAGTGGGGAGCTGAGGACAAGACTCGCCGATACAGAGCCAAGAAACCTGGCGACACCGTGACATGAGCTTGCTGCCCCCGGGGAGGTGTAATGGCATTAACAACTTTGGAACACGGGAAAGCACGCATTCGGGATGTGCATTATTGAGCAGATAAGCTGCAGGGTAGGCACATCCAGAAGGCTCTGCTGGTCTGAATTATGAACTTGGATAACGAAACATGAGGAACAATAAAAGCAGAGAAGGGCACTAAAGATGGCACTTAGGACAGCAAACAGCGGTGCAGCACTGCCTGCCTCCTGCGTGAGGCCTTGCAGATGGGTGGGCAGGGCCGGGAGGGGTCCGGCGTGGCAGGGAGGGAAGGGCAGGGCCAGCTTCGTCCTGCAGTGACACCCGGAGCACTGGCCCGGAGCACCTCTGCAGCTCAGCAGTGAGCCTGCCCGCACTTCCCAAGGGCTGGTCCTGAAGGGTTATGGGAAGCCACTCATCTGTCTCATAAAAATATTCCAATACTTTAAATTTGTCCCCCATTGCCCCGCAAAGCCAGCATCCTGAACCCTTCCAGGGACCAAAACCCCAGATGTTTTCATGTCTTTATTTCAGCCCGGGAAATGTCCTGGGGGCGAGCCTTGTCGCCTGCAACGTGTCGAGCCTGCAAATGTCACGGCTCTGTCGGCTCTGTCCAAGAGTCCTCTCGTCCTTGCTACATAAGATAAATAATCAGACTTTACGTGGCTTAATGCTGGGTTTGTCCTGTCTTGCAGGAGGAATCTTTGAGTATGCAGATGGCCCCAATACCCAGGTTATGAGTGCTGAGGAGCAAGCCTTCAGATTCTCTGCCAATATTATTAATAGGAACAGAACTTTGTTGCCCAACACGACACTAACCTACGACATTCAGAGGATACACTTCCATGACAGCTTTGAAGCCACCAAGAAAGGTAAGAGCACAGCACACCTAGCGCTTTGTGGCTGGTTTTTCACTAGAAAAAGGCAGGGTTTGGCCTGAGCCCCAGCAGCTCATTTTGTCCTGCTCCAGCCAGTGGCTGAGATGAGACGTCCTCCAGGAGCCGACCTTCCAGAGGTGGTTTAATGTAAGGGGAACAACTCTTCTTTTTTTCCCCTGCAAACCTCACAAAACTCCTTTCAGTGTTTGCTTCTAATCCTGAGCGAAGGTCTGCAGGCCAGGCCTTTGGTTTTTTTAGTGTATCCCTGGCAGTTTTAACATCCCCAGTGTAGAAATCCTGTTCTCTTCCTAACAGGCAGTCATTCTTTATTATCGGGTAACAGCAGCCCGCCTGAATTACTGAAGGGGGGCAAGACGTGGGAGTGCACAGCGAAGGCTGCGGGGAGTTTGCGTCTGAGCCCGCAGCTGCACGAGGGGCATCGCCGCAGAGGGGGATCCCTGCTCACAGGCGCCTTCACCAGCCCCGGCTGCCCCTTTCCAAGGTTGTTCTGCTGCGGAGGTTTCCTCAGAGCTCACCTGGCACCCTCCGGGCTGTGCCAAGCGTTGGGACAGGACAGAACGCGCAGGACCTGCACCGGGGACGTGCGGATGTGGGGGTCCCGTGTGCCTCAGCTCCCGCCCACGTCCGTCCCCCGCTGGGGCTGGGAGCAGTGGCTTTCCCAAACCCCTGTCATGGCACGTAGCCGGCACAGAGCCCAGCTGCTAGTGCGGAGTGTTAGCGTTCAGTCTGGAAGGACCTGCGGAGGCGGTGGAGAAACGACCTGTTTCTGCTCCTCTGAAAAATTTATATTTCCCCCTCCCCCCCCGCCAAGAAATGCAGCCCCAAATGCAATTGTTCTATTTGAACACAGCTTGAACAAAGCCATGAAAAGCATTATTTTGCAGAAAAAAAATCTATTAAAATGAATGGGAAAACACATTTTCCAGGGCAATCCTGATCACCCTTGGGTATTTCCTGCACACCTCTGGAGGCCCAGCCATTTCTAACACACCACGGCTGCTATTCCCTCCTCTGGAAACACCCCTGGTCCAGACCCCCACCTGCTGTAATTCCTCCTCCGCCTCTCTTCTCTGTTCTCATTACCGAGTATCTCTGCTGCTGTTAGTGCCCAGGACCCTGTCTGTCCATCCACTGCTGCAGGGTCCAGGTTGGGAGGAAGCCTGTGCCCCGTGCTCACCCCTCCTTCGCTGACAGCATCCTTCCCTTCCCTTCCTTTTCCAGCCTGTGACCAGCTCGCTCTGGGGGTCGTAGCAATATTTGGACCTTCCCAAGGCTCCTGTACCAATGCCGTCCAGTCTATTTGCAATGCCCTGGAAGTCCCCCACATACAGCTTCGATGGAAGCATCACCCTTTGGATAACAAGGACACTTTCTATGTCAACCTGTACCCCGACTATGCTTCTCTTAGCCATGCCATTCTGGACCTCGTGCAGTATTTGAAATGGAGGTCAGCCACTGTGGTTTACGATGACAGCACAGGTAGGTAAGGGACGGGCTTTAAAGAATGAATCTGGGAGATTTTTTTGTCGTGGGTCCCATTTAGGAACTCTTCTGATGAACCCTTTTGGGAGCAAGATGCCACCCCATGCAGCGATCAGTGCGCAGGGAGGCACCGGTTCCCAAGCTTTCAAGTGGGCGTTGTAGAAGGCCCTGGGATCCTTTGGGAAGCACTTCGTTCCGTTCACAAAGCGCTGAGAAAGTGGGAAACCCTCAGCACCGCCCCAGCTGACAAAGGGTCACGGGGGGATGAATTGTCTGCTGGTGGGATCTGGCTCGGCTCGGCTCTGCTTGGCGCCGCGGTGCCCATCTGCACAAGCAAAGACCTCGCTCTGTGGCTGCCATTGAGGGTGCAGTTTCCCAGCTAAAAGCAAAAGCAGCCCTGGGAAGTTTTTTGTTTTCTGGCTAATTCTATAAGGCATAGCTGACAAAGTTTTTCACATAAAGCAAGCTGTTGATGGTTCAACAAAGCAAAGCACCGCGCAGCACTATAGATAGAAAAACCCTAAATCAAAAGACACGTTGGCTAGCCTGTCCAAGCTCATTCCACTGAGCCACATGGTTTCTTTAGGGGAGGGCTGATGAGAACACAGTTTGACATTCCTCTTTTGCAAATGTGGGTCACAGTATGTTCCCTTCTTGGTGTATTCTAATGTATTTCTTCCACGATGCAGAGGGACATGCTTCTCCTCTCCTCCTTGCAATAGGCATCTGCTGAGTTTCTCCTTGCAACGTTAGGTACCAACAATTCCTGCTCAGCTGCATCCAGCCTGGCTCTGTACCTGCTGCATAAGAAAGCAATTAATTCTAAGGGTCGTAAGGAAGTTCCAAGTTGTGATTAAGTGACCATGATGAACTCCGCTGTTCATAAATCTAAGCGCACGTTCATTTTTTTCCATGGCTGTTGTGATGGTAAATACTGCAGGTTTTAATCTGTCATGTAGCTGATTCTCACATTCTGTCCTTTCTCAAGGGCATATTTGTTTAAGAAAAAATGTTGTGATCCCAGAGATGTCAAAGTTTAGGACCAAGCTGCTGTCCTCCTCTTCCAAGCCAGTGCAGGGAGCCCAGCTCTCCCCTCGCTGGATGCCGGGGCAGCAGAAAAACACCAGGAAAAGGCATTCAGCCTCAGAATGACTGCTCTGGCAATGCCTGGGGTTAATGATTGACACACGGAGCCCTGGCTTTGATACACCTTTGGCAATGGCCATTTGAGGGAGGGAGGGAAGTCTTGACTGTGTTCCATAAAATAACGTAGGGAGAGATGACTTGCTGTGCTACCCAGCCTGCAGGGCAAAGGCAGACTTTCCGCTAACACTGTGGGTTTGTCTTTGTGCAATGCCTGAAGGCCTTATACGGCTGCAAGAGCTCATCATGGCCCCCTCACGGTACAATATCCGGCTGAAAATCCGCCAGCTCCCGCTGGACACCGACGATGCCCGGCCGCTGCTGAAGGAGATGAAGCGGGGCAGGGAATTCCGCATTATCTTCGACTGCAGCCACCTGATGGCGGCTCAGATCCTCAAGCAGGTGAGCGGGGAGCGGTGGGGGCAAAGCAAAAGTGGCCACCCAGGGACCCATGCGTATGGGGTGGCCGCACTGCAGGAGAGCCCGGCAGGGAGGGGTGCGGACCCGCGGCTTTCCCTCTGTCCGCAATCCGCAGCTACACTAAAAGATACACGTGTACATTTTTCAAGGATACTGTTGCATTTCTACAGCAAATGTAGTTTTCACTGAAAAAAAACCTGGAAGTATCAAAAAGTGCCTGTCGGTAAGAACGAACAAATGCTACGGGAGGAGAAAGTGCCAAGCGTCC
>NW_009259856.1:331792-335734 GCF_000687185.1 Egretta garzetta
TCGGCAGGGCCCTGCCCTGGGCCACTTCTGTCACCGCTCATTTAGCCCGGTACCAGCTTTTCATGCTTGCCGATTGAAGCACCTCCTTTCCCTTCGGTGCCGCATCATGCCCCAGGTTTGCGAACACAAGCCCACGCGGGCGGGCTGTAAGCGCTCCGCTTTGGTTAGCTATTTTCCCAGTTGCCCAGGCGGTCACGGTCCAGCGTCTCACTGCAGGCAGCCAGGACTGGGCCAGCCGGGGAGGGACGGCATCCTCTGTCCCTTCACGAGCACCGTCTGCAATTCTTGGACGTTAAGCCAGATGTCAGTGATTTTCCATTCATTTGGTCTCTCTCCTTTCTCCCCGAGAGCCTCCACTGGCATTTTTTGCAGAGCAGAAGGTTTGCTGCTCGCCCCAGCTCCTCCTCATTTCCAAGCGCCTTTAGGTTGCAGGGTCAATACGAGGCAGAGGAAAATGCTCTCACAAAGAGTGCTAAAAACCAGGCGGTGGAAGTGTTGCTTGTATCAGCCCAGCAAGACGCTACCACAGAGGTGAAATAAATCCCCTGAAGGGCTGAGAAAGCCAGCACATGGAAAGAGACTCCTCCTGCAGCCTGCTTGATGAGAAATGAAGGGAAGTGCTCAGAGAAATCAGGCAGCCCGGGAGGGGTTATTAAAGAAAGCAGTATGAGGGACTCATTGGCTCCTGCCTGTTATTTTAACGGGCTGGCTGTGCTTGGTGCTGTTCATTGCTGAGCAGTTCATGACAGCGCACTGGGCCGTCGGCTCCGCTTGCCACTGCGCGGGCAGAGGGAGGAGGATGGAGGAGAGGGGGCACGATGGGGGAGAGAAGCCTTCCTAAGTCCTTCTGGCTGGTTTGGTGTCTGTGTTGGGCTTTTTGGGACCCGAAGCCATGGGCTTCACCTTAGCGATATTATATAGTGCATTTTTACTCAGGAAAAACCTGTTAAATATTTTCAGCGGTTGGGAAGGTGCACAAACCCGCACCCCTCCGAGCACTCGTACGCCCCGGTGCGTAGCGGCGGGCAGGCTCCGAGCAGTGCACACCGCTGCCCTTGTGTCTCTCGCTGTTGGCGCTCACATTTGCTGAAGGATTAGGCAGCTCAGAAACCTCATATCCGTTTCTGCCCGTATCGAGCAATGCACATGTCGAGGTGCTGCCTCCACCTGTGAAACAGCCGGTTTCCATACAATGGGACAGAGAAACAGGCTTCCCCATCCCTCCTCCACACTGCCCTCCTCCCGCTCTGCTTTGTACCTTCTGCCAGAAGGACGAGCTGGGTAAAGCCGAAACCTTCTCCTGGAAGAGGGGAGTCTGCTTCCCCTCTGCAGTGTTAGGAGAACAACACACAGGGAAAAAAATGGATCGCAGAAGAAGTCAGGAGAGAGTGCCCCAGCCCCCTGCTTGTCCCGGTAGCAATAGCATTCATGTGTTATTGCTGTTATTTGCCTTTTGCAACAGTTGGGTAACCGTACCAGTTAGCTTTGCAGCCGTTTGGCCGCTGGTGTTTGCTCCCTCCAGGCACAGTCCCTGGAGCCTCTCGGCTGCGCTGCCCGCCCCAGAGCAGCACGAACGCACGCAGAAAAGCTTCTCTCAAGGCTGGTGCTAAAATTTCCACCACTTGGTACTGCTTTTAACTGGGCATCCTTAGGTAACATAAAATGGCTGGAGCGCCTACAACCACCGTTCGCTCAAGTAGCCCTAAGCACGCAGCACCAAGCCAGCCCGGATCGTGCTCCCAAGATATTTAAGGCAACACGCTCCATGGCGCACGAGTAGCAAGACACTTCACTGATAATCTGGGCAGTATTTTTAAACTGGATTAGTAAAAAAACCCCATGGATTAGTAACCCATGAATAATAACGTAAGAGCTGGCACAAAGACGTACAGATGACATTGCCACATGCTGTGCCAGTCTGGGTTCCTCGGAGCGACTGAGACATTAAACCACACATTATTTTACCCTTTTGGACAAACAAATCATTGTAGAAACCCATCACAGAGCTAAGCCTGCTCCCGAGGCCTTCCCATCCTACCCCGGCTCCTCTGGCCTTGCTTGGTTTTGGTCCCTTGTCAATGCTTTCTGTCTGTTCTCTGGCCTGCAGCCCCCTGCTCTCCTTGGCAGCTGCCTCTGAGCAGTCGCTGCACTGCAGCGCACAGATGTGCCCGTCTAAACGTTAATGGCGCTCCCGTTCGCATCCCGGTGGCTGCCGGCAGCTTTTCCACCAGGTTTATCATTTATTCATTTCCCCACGAGCCCAGACGTATCCTGCACACAGGCTGCAAGTGGCTGGGCCTTCCTTCTGACAGCCGGTCTGGACTCTTCACCTACCGCTGATCCAGCTGCAGAACCCAAGCTGGAATCTCATGATTTCCTCTCGATTGGTTTCATGTCATCTAACTGATGCTTCGCATACCGAGGTATCATTCCCTGCTCCCGCTCTTTGCACCCGGGTCAGGAGGGAGCTCCGACGCAGCCCCGCAGATCCACGGGCACGGGACGGCACAGGCAGCGGCCAGGCTTTCTGCGGGTACTTTCAGGCCAGAAAATGTGGGATAAAGTCACACTCTAGAGTTACAGGCTTGTAATCTAGACCCTTCCCTCTTCCCTCATTTTTTGACATCTCACTCCATTTCAAACTGTCACTTCCTTCCTCGGAGCTAAATTCTGCCCCAGTAATTTTAGCAAAAACCAAAGCAGCAAACATTTCCTGGGGGTACTTGAAGCCACTTTCCCATCAGTGGACATTTTAAAGTGCTCTTGCATTTGTTTCCTCCAGAAAACATGCTCACAGCGTCAGCACCACAGTCAAAACCATGGGTACCTCTTTCCTTTAGCCAGCCACCAACTTCAAGGTGCCCCTTCTCACAGACAGAAACACGTTCCCTTGCGTTGCGTGGGGCCTGGGCAAGCTCATCCAGCCGAGGTGCCTTCAGCCCCCAGTCATCCTCCAATAAACCTCATGGACCAGTGCGTTCTCCCCACTGCTCAGCTATGCAAACCCTGGCAATCTGCACGAACCGTCCCTCGTGTTGGGGCTGGCCCACCTAGAGCCGGGGCTGGCCCAGCCAGAGCTGGGCTGGCCCACCTAGAGCCGGGGCTGGCCCACCTAGAGCTGGGCTGGCCCACCTAGAGCCAGAGCTGGCCCACCTAGAGCCGGAGCTGGCCCACCTAGAGCCAGAGCTGGCCCACCTAGAGCCGGAGCTGGCCAAGAGCCCTTGGGTCCAGACCACGATCTCCAGGGGCTGCAGGCTGGGCCATGTTCCTGCTCCCCATCCCTGTGCCTATCCATTCACTGACCCATTTCCAAACTGGGCGCTACGTTAGGGTCTGGCTGTTGTACGCAGGAAGGGGGGACTCACAGACAGGAGCTACACGTACACGTTATACGGACGGGCACTGGCGGGGAGGGGATGCAGGGCACCAGAAATACATGTGTTAGAAATAAAAAGCCTTTTACTTAGCTGCTTAGCCAGTACGTGGCCTTGTAACCCCTTTGGCTGCTTTATGGCCCTTCTGCACGGGCCTGTGCAAGGCTGCTGGTGCGCTGGTATCTGAGAAGGAAAGGCAGCCCCTCTCTCCCAGTTGTGCTGATGGAAGCAAGCCTGCATCCCTGGGAGATTCGGCACTGTGCATGACCCCTGAGCACGGCGGCGTGCCGCAGCCGGTGTCACGGCTTTCTGTGGCACGGCACCGCCCAGGAGTGCCACCGGCCTCTGCAGGAGATGAACACCGAGGCTTTGCTGCCGTTTCGGGAAGGTTTGAGGACCACAGTTCAGCTCAGCACTTAAGCACGTGCCCCTTGCTGGCTGCACACATGCTGAACTGCTTCACGGGACTGATCCAGAGTCCGGCTTCTGGGTTCCCGGGTCTGTCTCCTGCCGCGTTTTCCCAATCAGCTCCTTAGAGGCGTATGTTGCATGAGTGTTGTTGTATTCT
>NW_009259856.1:335752-344332 GCF_000687185.1 Egretta garzetta
CCTACTCTCCTCAAGGCCATGGCAATGGGAATGATGACGGAATACTACCACTTCATCTTCACCACTCTGGTAAAGTATCTAATCTGTGCAAACACCTTTTACCCTCACTGCTGAGCCGGAGTGGAAAGCGAGGAGGTGGTCGAAGCGGCAGGAGAGCAGGCTGGGAGCCCTGGAGGGGCTGCAGGATGCTAAAGCGCTGGGGTGGGACAAGCAAGGGCGAGGGAGGCCTGGTACCCGAGCAGACGGCGAGAGCGGGGCCAGGCTTCGCTTCAGGTTAGAATCAGACCGCAGCGATTTGGTTGTGCATCTCTGCAGCTGCAGCACTGCCCGGGCGCTCGTTCTGAGAGACGTCAGCCTTTTCTTTCAGTGCTTTTGGGCTGGCTCGCTCCTCTGGAGCTGCTCTGGCTTTGCACAGATGTAGGTTCTGGTTTTATTCCCCCTCCCAGTCATTTTGATCTCGGCGTAGCTACCCACGTGCCGAAAGATGAGCATATGTGTGGGTTTGCGAGGCTGTGGGCCCACAGAGAGGATCTGGTGGGACCGAGCGTCAGTAAGAACAGGGTACAAGTTTCTGCGCGTTCCCCTAGGTCTGCCCTAAAAGCCAGGAGCAGCCCTGCCGTGGCTGACAGTTCGGCACTGCAGGTTTATTTTGCATGAGGAGAACTCGGCTCGAAATGAGCTCCATTCTCATTAAACACGGGCCAGTTCTCCTCTGACTCCAGGAGGCGTTTGGGGATGGGTTTTTTGGCGTGCCGCTTCTGTTCCCATTTAGAATGCTATTGTCTGGTACACTGTTGAATTTTGGGTGATTTTGAAAACCCAGTTTATCTTTTTGCCTTTAGGAAAGAATCAGACTAAACTAACCCTTAAAAACTGCAAAATTTATTTTTCAAATGCAAAAGACATTTTAATTACCCCTGCTGCCATTATCTATTCCAGGCAGCTTTAAGCATTTCCCAGATAACCTCCTATTAATCAGCCCCAGCTGAGCCTAGAGTACATTTCATGTGTAGGTACAGCCTGGAGGTGGGAGAAGAAGAATTATAATAAATTAATAGATAAGCAATCACAATTAATGCCACTTTCCTGAAATAACAGTTATATCATGGGAAAGATATTTTAATCTGTCGTTCCTCAAGGCAATGTTTTCCTAGCCTGCAATGCATGTGCTTCAGTTTCCACAGTACTAGACCCATGGGGTGCTAATGAATTAGTCTATTATGTTCTACTGAATGTTTCTAAAAGGTCCCTAGTCAATACCGAGCACAGTGTATCAACACTTGGCATGAAATGCTTCAGCGTTTTGCTCGGCAGCAAGACTGCAGTTCACTGCCTTCCGCCCGGAGCGCCCCATCAGCCTGTTGGGCGAGGAACGATTCCGAGCCCGTCTAACCTGCGCCCAGCTTGCGCCTCCCGCGCAGTCCTGAGCAGTGACAACCCCCCTGAACTCAACGCTTCTAGGAATTTCTCAGCGGCTTGTAAAAATGAGCCGTTGCAAATAGCGAAGTTTCCCCGCTGTCCCCGCCGCTGCTTACCGCGGGTACAGACAGGCAGAAGCAGGAATCCCTTCCCGCGCTTTGGGTCGACGTCAACAGAAGTTACGCACCCAGCCCGCCTTCTCCCCTAAACCAAACCAGTCCCGTTTTCCGCTGGCCTCGATGATGAGGTGCTCTTGTTAAACGCGGAGTCCCTGAGGCTCGTGACACAACGCGAGTGAGCTGCCCTGCACAGCAGCCGGCGGAGGACGCCCTTCCTGGACACTTGCCTCCGCAGCTTCCTACTGCGGACGCTGGGTGCGGTGAGGATCAGACCCCAGCGTCGCCACCTGGGACTGATGAACCAGAGCTGCGGATTTTAACTGGGGAGGTGGGAGAGCCTGTGTAAGAAAGGGGGAGAGCCGCACAGAAACACCGAGAATAAAACTTTCTTAAGGGTAGTAGGGTGGAGGGGAGAATTAATCTGCAGTACAGAAAATAACGAGTGAAAGGGAATGGAGATGAGGTGGAAAATAGAACCAGATGTTTCAATTTGTGGCTGCGCAGGAGCAGAAAATGCAGACGAAAATAATGTGGCAATTCCCCCCCCCCATGTTCTGACACTCAGCTTGGATTCTTAATTATCCTCTAATTCCAGGAGATGATAAATCAGGTTGCAGCTGATATGTAAACTAGAATGAAGAAGGGCCCTGATGGGAGGTTGGCTTCTGTAGGGACTTGGTGACATGGAGGGCACCCAAAATCCTGGTAGGGTCTGAGCGGTGGCGGGGCAG
This sequence comes from Egretta garzetta, assembly GCF_000687185.1. NCBI lineage: Eukaryota > Metazoa > Chordata > Aves > Pelecaniformes > Ardeidae > Egretta > Egretta garzetta. The sequence continues at coordinate 338,022 of NW_009259856.1, forward strand.
GCAGTCTGCCAGCAGTGTGAGGGAGACCACGAGGTCCGGGGCTCGGTGGATCACATTTGTCACATACAGTCACATTCCGAGGGGGAAGTGATCTGCTTTTGCAACCAAAAATTACCTCCCCACAGCAATTTCCAGAATACAAACTGAAGTGTCTGACAAAAAGTGATGAATCCTGAAAAAATAAATCTATTCCAGTGGGTCAGGCACAGGAGCGCTGCACACCCCCATATCCAGATGATATAAGCATCTGCCTGAGGTTAAACCACTGCATTTGCCCTTAGTTACCCTAAGTCATTTAAAAGTCAACGTTATGGCCCGGTTTTCACAATGCCCTTTAACAAAACGTGGAGGTTTGTATTTGCAATTTTTCGGGGAAAAAAAAAAAAAGAAATAGCAAAGACCCTGAACTCTGTTGTGGGTGTGATTAATGACTCGGTCCCCGGCTGCACCTGCAGATTAAAACGTGGCATCCATCAGCGGGATGCCTTGGGGGCGCAAAGTCAGAGGCCAGCGCGTAAGGAAAAGAGCAAAGCCCCAAAGCTTATTAAAGCAAAACAGCTGTAAGAATTCCGTGTTCTCCCACTGAGAATGAAGCCTCCATTGCTGGCAAGCGCTGATTTTGTGGCACTTTGCTTAGGGTGGTGCATTTGAAGACCAGTGCTCTTCCAGCTCCCCCGGGCAGAACAGAGCTCGCCGCTGCCAGACGCCCTGTCTGGGGAACCCACAGCGTGGCCATGTCCTACCAGTAGAGACACATTTTGCAAAACAGCAACAGCCACAGGATCTCATGCTGTACTTAAACTCTTTCTTATAATCCCTCGTGAGAGCAGCGACCACCATTCCCATATCCATCCCCCCCTCTATCACAGAAGTCAGTGGTGTTGCCTTTCCTGCCCGACATTTTTGCTACCATTGAACACTTGGAGAATCTGTTCAGGATGAACTCCGAGTAAATACGTCCCACCCAACAAATTATTCCCATGAGCGAAGGCCCCTCCAGACTGTCATTCCCCCCCACGTTCATTCACGATGGCCCTCGCTCCCCGCCATCATCCGGGCAGCTGCCCCGGTTCTCGCTGAGCAGATGAGCCGCGGTATGCCCCGCACGACGGCTGACCCCAAACTGCTCAGCCCGGTCGCTGAGCGCTGGTTAATCCCAGGACTGACGTTAACATCTAGCCGTGCGGCAGAGCCAAGCCGTGCTCTGAAGAAGTGCCCTTGGAGAGGCCTCCGACTGCCCCTCGCTCGCCGCCTGCCAGGCGATGCTCGCGGGCTGGCTGCCAGCACCGCTGAGGGCTGCCTGGCTGGGGTTTTTTTCCGTCGTATAAAGGGCACTCTCATTCATTTGCAGACTGTGTAGGCTGGTTGTAATGTCAAGAAATGCGTCTCAGTTCCTCTTTGATAGCCGTCTGCAAATTGGCATTCTGCATTCAGAGCTACTCTGTCATCTGCAGCACCCTGTGGGCTTCAGCACTCACAGCAAATCCTCCACGGAAAGGCCCCGGGGAGCTTCGGCTGCAGGAGCTCTGCCTTGTCCCTCCCCCTTGGTTGCAAGCCTCTTTTTTCACGGTTACAGACAGCAATTCTGGTTTTCTCCCCGCAATTCGCTTGCCTCTTTTACGCAGAGTGAGCTTTTTGGCAGGAGTTTCCCTCTGCGGTGTGTGGGTGAACCTGCACATCTGACACCCTAATTCCATGAACACCTACGAGCCCTGTCTTTCGGCAAACGGTGACTGATGGCAACAGACAGTACAATCCCCCAGATCCGGGGGGGGCATCGTCCTACCTCCCACCTTCCGTGGGCTCTGCCGTCTCCCTTCAAACACAGACATGAACCGATGCAGAAAAGACAAACAAAAGAAAGCTAAACAAAATGTTTAAACTGGTTTCTCTCTTTTAAGGATCTTTATGCATTAGACCTAGAGCCATACCGCTACTCTGGAGTGAACCTGACCGGCTTCCGGATCCTCAACGTGGAGAACCCGCACGTGTCCTCCATCATCGAGAAGTGGTCCATGGAGCGGCTGCAGTCAGCGCCCAAGGCGGAGCTGGGGCTGCTCGACGGCGTGATGATGGTATGAGAAGTTTGAACAAAGCTCGGGTGAAGTCTGGGAAGCAGACCAGAGCGGTAGGGGAGGCAGGAACATTTGTTACGGCCTAATGCTATAGGTATTGGGGTTTGTGCTTGTAACAGCTCGCCCCAGGTGTCTTCCCCAAGGTAGCTGCTTGCGTTTTTGAAAAGCCGTCCCCCAAACGCAGTGAGCTCGGCTGGCGAATGCCCTGCAGCCCACTGCCCTGTTAACGCTGTCCTCTCGCACGTCCGACCGCCAACAGATTTGCCGGTTTTGAGAGGCTGTGCCCCTTCCCTGCCCTCCCTTCTTGCCACCAAAAAGCTGCCCCCAGGACCAGCAAAATTCCAAGCTCTCAGTTCCAGGAAGGGCTGAGCACGGTGGGGAAGCGCCCCGGCTATTTCGAGGGAGCTGCAATCAGCCGGCTACTGCACCCCGTGCTCATCGCCTGGTGCCCAGCTGCAGCGGGTGCTGGCTGCCCTGGAGAGGGACGGGCTGTGTGCGCCCCAGACCCCGGAGCACGCAGGAAAGGGCGTCCTCTCGCTTCGGTCACCCTCCGCAAGTCCTGTTTCAGCTCAGGGCAGGACAATCACCTCGCAAGTCCCTCTGCCCAGCCCTGGAGCAGTGTGGGGGAGCAGAAACCCTCCCGTCCCACCGGACGAGCCAGGTAGCCAGGGCCTGGCCGGGGGGCTTGCAGGGCTCCAGCTGCCATCACCTCCCCATGCAGCCCCCGAGAGCGGCCGGACGCCCAGCGCCCAGGGGCTGGGAGCACAGCACATGGCTGGACAGGGCCAGGCAATGCGCCGAGATTGGTGTGGGGAGGAAGAGCCAAAGCTATGCCCAGAGATGGGCTTTGCTGCAGCTTTGATGACTCCTTTTAGGGTCTGATGGCAGCTCTGCTCCGTTGAGTTACTGCTCGGAAGGTACAGCACCTGCTCGCCCATCTGTCTCCCCGGCGAGGCTGTCTCCGACCCCCGTAATTGCTGACTGGCTCCCTCCTTCCTCTCCCTTTAGGTCTGCCAGAACCTCCCCCCATAAGTGGCAAAGACTCCCAGACTTTCACCTTGAAATGGCTCCTCGAATCCCTCCTGTTCTGTTTTTTTCCTTAGAGGAGAGCCCCACCGCTCTCCTTTAGCCTTCTCCTTTTTGCAGCGTTGCCCACAACTGCAGCATCGTGTTGCCTGCAACGCTGCGGGGTTCCCCCCGCCGCCGGCTCCCCTCCCGTGCTCTGCCTGTTTGCTTCTTCAGAGGGGATCCTGCCTTTTATTTTTGTTTGCCTGGTGTACGTCCCAGGGGGACCCTGGTCTCAGCTGGGCATTACGATAGGTAATTCACCATGAAATTGCTCGGACGCGTTCCTGTACCCCCTCTCCCCCAGCCCCAAACTTACAAAACCTGTCCCTGTGGCTGGAAATACAAGCCCGCGGGACGCAGGGCGGGTGCCTGCTCTTCATGCTTGGGTGCTGTGGGAAGGGAAGGTCACAGGGATGGCTGCCAGCCTCGGAGGATTTTCTCCATGGCCACGTCCTGTTAGATATTTGCCCGGTTGTTTGCTGTATTATTTTTGTTTATTGTGTTTTATTACGCTGCTGCTACGCTCACATCTGTTTCATAGCTTTGTGAAGCCAGCAAATAATGTATTTTCACCAGGAGGTCTTACCACATCGGAGTGAAAAATAAATGCAATTCTCTTGATCAGTGTTTGGAGGTGAGATGGGGCATCTCAGATTGAATCTAAACCCATCGCATTATATGGAAAGAAAAAACAAAAGTTCTCCTAGTTCAAATCACTGAAATGCGGGAAGCTGTTACAGATCTGTGAGGTCCTGATTTCAGTGGCAGTTTGGGGCATTTGGGAAAATCCCGTGCCCATGGACAAGCCATTTAACTCCTCTCTTTCTTATTTCCCCGTTTATAAAATAGTGTGGATAATTTGTTCTCACACCCATTTTTTTTACACTCAGACAAAAGAGACTAAATAAGGAAACTCTGTTACTACCTTCTACATTTAGAAATCACCTTGCTTCCTTGCCATTCAGGAGTAAAAGCACCAGAAACAACCAGAATAGATGCACACAAATGACATTTTCCCAATCTCTGATTTTAAAGCAGAACTACGACCCTTCAGTCTAAAGAGGCACATGACAGAAAAACAGGCTTGCGAGCTTTGTCCTGTGCAGAGCTACAAGTCTGGGGACGCGCGTGGCACGAGAGGTCAGCCTAGGGGTGTGTACGAGTCTTGCCTTAAAGCATATGCCTTTATGGCAATCTCTTGGGAGCCCAGGGCATCTCTTGGGAGCCCAGTGAATCTCTTGGGAGCCCAGGGCATCTCTTGGGAGCCCAGCCCTGCCCTGGGGGCGCTGCTTGCAGGATCAGACACCCGGGAGGTGGCCTGGTTGGCAGCGGACCAGGGCAGAGAAACCCCCAGGTGTTGGGCAGGGGGGAACTCAGAGGGGGTTCTTGTAGCTTCTCCCATGACACATTACAGATCCCCTGCTGCTTTGCTGTCAGAATGCATCCTTGCTCGGGAGCCAGGGCCGACACAAATGCTGTTCCCCTTTACTTTAGACAGACGCTGCCCTGTTGTACGACGCGGTGCACGTGGTCTCTGTCTGCTACCAGCGCGCCCCTCAGATGACCGTGAACTCCCTGCAGTGCCATCGGCACAAAGCCTGGAGGTTCGGTGGCCGCTTCATGAATTTTATAAAAGAGGTAAAAGCATGATTTGCAACCATAATTGCTTCCCACTAACCCAAAACTTCCCCAGCAGGAGCAGCAGGGCTGCTCAGCGCGCAGGGCCGGGGCACGTGGCAGAGGGGCTTGGCAGGTATGGGGTTATAAACACCCCCCCCCGGGCGGGTACAACTGGACGGAAGCACAGATACACACCATGCTGACTGCGCCCAGGAAGGAAAAATCCTGTCTGTGCCTTCAAAACAGCATCCGTGCAGCCACGCCAAAACATCCAAACCAAGCTGGAATCTCCCTTGCTGTCCCTGAGACTTGCCCTGGCCTCTCCTAGCATCGAGAGCAGCTGGACTCTCTCTCTGAGGCCATTTCTTCGCAGAGCAATAGCCATTTGCCTTTTACAGGAACATTTGCTTGGGGTCCACAAAGGGCATTCAGAGCAGCTAAATCCCAGTGGCAAAGCTGGCAGCGCCGTGCGCCTCTGCCCGCGTGCTGATGAACGGCTTTGGCAAGCGGTGGATTTAGCAAGCTGGGAGCCAGGGGAGCGAGGAGGCCGCTTGGTTCCCGCTGTTTTCAGTCATTATGATTGTCTCTGTTCAGCCCATGTTAATTGTTTGTTTGCATCTGGCTTGAGCACGCAAGCAAACTCAAAGCACGGGTGTTTATGGGCTCCCCAGGGAGGGCCTGCAGCCCAGGGAAGATGCAGCGGGAGGTGGCCAGCCCTCCCAAAAGAGGCCCCGAGCGCGCACCCCTGCACTCACACCCCAGGGTTTTGCTCTGCCTGCAGAAAGGATCCCTCGCGTAAGAAAAAAATGAAGGCAGAGCTGCAGGGAGATACTGCAAACCCTACCAGATACATCTCTGTGATAAACCCCCCTTATTTACCCTACGGCCTTTTTAAACTTCAATGCCTGTGGCTCTTCACCTGCGAAGTTATGAAGCTGGCTGCAGTATAGGAGACGGGATTGCGCCACGCTTAAAAGGCTGGGTATAAAATCCCCTGAAGTTTTTGAGCAGCGAAGAGCAGCAGTGCATTGCCAGCCGTTACTGTGATTTGTGCGGCAGTATCACCTGCAGACCCCAGCGGCCCCTGAACCCAGGCTCCTACGTGCAGTGAGAGGGTGCCCACCCCAGGGGCTCCCCGGGCTGCAGGGAGCACGCAGGTTGTGAGCAGGGAGCACGCAGACGTAGGGGAGGAGGAACGAAGAACTTCTTTTTTCTTAATAGGCACTGAAGATGGTATCTCTCCTCTGTCCCCCCCCTTTCTCGTGTTTTGTTCCCTTCTGCAGAAAGCCACTCCAGCTGGCTGCCAAAAGAGAGTGTAAATAATTTGTTTGGTTGGCTCCGTTTGCAAATTACCCTGAGCCTCACACTCCAGTGCCTGCCTGTTGTTTCCCTTTCTGGCACGGCGTCAGCTCGTTGCAGGGATAAGCTTCCTCCCCTCTGCAATCAGAACACACAGTAATTGCTCTCCCTAAACTCTGGTAAAGACAAAGAAGCTCACAGAGGGATGGAGGGATGCCCCCCTGCCCCAGCCCTGCGCCCCCAGCCCTG
>NW_009259856.1:344404-354546 GCF_000687185.1 Egretta garzetta
GCTCCCCTGCGGCCGCCGCCAGCCCAGAGCCCCGTTGGGGGCCGTGGCGATGCCGTGCACCCCCAGCCCGGCCCCGGGAGCTGTACCACCATCAGTGTCTCGCTCCAGCCCCGCAGGAGGGGCAGGGCTCAGCACACTTTGCTCCAGTTGGGCACGTTAAACACGCCGTGTGTCCCCCGGCTCCGAGGGGGCTCCGCAGGCTGCGCGTCCCACGGGCAAACCACCTGCACGCCAAAGCCAGCAAACTGAGCACAGCCTTCCCCAAAACTCAAGGGTGGCGAGGCTGGGAGGAGGCTGTCATTACTCTCTAAGAATTAATGAGGAAGAGCCGGAGGAGCGTATTTAGTGAGAAATGCCAGTCATTCCCCCCTGAGAATACATTAAACCACCTTCATCACACTGGGGTATTTCAAGCTCCTCCGCCCATATAGGAAACCCATTCATCAGCAAGGAACTGCTCGCGGGAAGGAGCCCGAGTCCCAGCTCTCCGCCGCTGAGATGCGATTGCAAAGCAGCAAACCATGTCAGCAGCCCGGCACCCCTGCGGGAGCATCCTCCGGGGGCTGACAGGACATCCGAGCGCTGTCCCCGGGCAGAGCAGGCACCGCACGCTGCCCTGTCCCTTTGCACCCCCTCTGCCAACACAGCTAGTGCCTGGTACTCGGGCTCTCCCACCTCCTAAAGCAGAGACATTAACTCGGGTAGTGCTGCAAAGTGCGCACTGGAAAAGAATCAGCGCCATAGCATCATTTCGGTTGAAATGAATCTGGACACCCTTACCCCAAGCTTCTGCTCAGAGCAGGACGAGCTCCCAGGTCAGCCCAGGCTGTGCAGGACCTCGTCCAGTCGAGCATTGAAAATCTCCAGGACTGGAGCTTCCCTGGCCCCTTTGGGCACCTGCCCCGTGCTTCTACTGCCAAAAACTGAGCCGGGGTACCGATGCGGCACGCGCCCACCAGGTTGCCATGCCTGTTTCCAAACGGCAGAGTCTGCCAGCATGAACAAGCCCTTGGCCTCTCCTGCTCCACTTCCCATCCGAAAGGAAGGAGGGAAGCGTTCACAATGTTTTAGCTTCCACACACCTTGGAAGCATCAGGAGGTTCGTGCAAAGAAGGATTATTTATGAGTGTGACTGGAGCTGTCCCAACCCCAGGCTCCCTGCAGCCCGGCATTTATCAGCGCTACAAGGATAAACGCAGCACGCAAGGATGCCATGATAAATGCAGGCAGTTTTCTACCGAGTCATCATGTCCTGCAACAGCTGGTGAGCACAAAAGGCGCGAACAAAAATTGTAGCAAGGACTGCAAGAGAGTTAAGAAAATCTACAGCCCTGTCTGCAGTCCAAACAGTGATGGAGATGATTATTAATTAATCACGCTCTTTGGGGAGAAAGAACCAGTAGAAGGGCTAATTAAAAGAACCTACAGTGGAGGGCAAAAGATTATTTATGATACCAGGTAACAACCCTGCTACTTTTTCTCTCCTCCACAGGCCCAATGGGAAGGATTAACGGGACGAATTGTCTTTAATAAAACCAGTGGTTTACGGACAGATTTTGATTTGGATATCATCAGCCTCAAAGAAGATGGTCTCGAAAAGGTAGGCAGGGTTTGTCTTGCCTGCATATGGCTTAGTCTGACCCCGACACGCGGGCAACAGAGAAGACGGTCGGTGCTTGCATTGTCCCCATGTTTTCTGTGTTCTGTCTGAAAGGATATTTACTTTGTGGGAGCTCTCAGATCCTTTTCCATGCCTCATCCATGACTCACTGGCCCCCAAGCGAGGTGCGTGGGACTGCAGTGAGCTGCAGCAGCGCTTGTGGCACTTCCCTGGGACAGTGGAAGCAGAAGGAACTTTCTGAGCAGTCATTAACCTCTCCCTGCCCAGGCCAAAGTTGGAAGGAGTGAAGGCTGTCCCCATGCCCCATCTTGCTGGGCTTGCTTACAAAGCATTGATTTTTCCCTGAGGAGGCAACAGCTCTTGAAAGCATCATCTCGGTGTGATTTCCCACAATGAAAATTGCCTCAGGCTCGGAAATGGCACCAGCTTATTACAGCCTAGGTTTTGCAGGAGGACGCAGGGTGTGGTTTTGCTTATTTCCTCTCTGTGTTACCTAAGGGACAATAAGGAAAGGAGCAGAGCGCGGCTTTGCCGGGCTGGCTGGAGGGGTCTCATTCGGCGGCCGCATTTGCCCGGCCGGCCAGAGGAGGCACGGCACAAAGGCTGCCGCCGCAGGTCCTCCTGATGAGTGCGCATCTCCTCTGGGCACAGGAATGGGATGCTGATACGCAAATCTGATTCTCAGGTGTTCGTGGGGATTTCATTTCCTTTTCTTCAATTACTTTCAAAAATAAAAGGCGCTAGGCAAAGTTCCTAGAAGACAGGTTTCAAGGTGAGCTCAGTTTAGGACAAAAGGGAGCAGCGAGCGGCCGAAGTGCGGAACGCGCTGCGCAGCTGATGCCAACAGGGAGCAATGCCCGGGGGCTGCGCCCTAATCAGGCTCCAGATAGCGGCGTGCGAGGCCACCGAGGGCGCCGGGAGCCTGACCCCTTTTGTGAGTAACTCTGAGTCCCGTTTCTGCTGAAGGTCTCTCGTGGATTTACAGGAGAAAGTTGGCTACTGGGCAGCAAATCCCTTTCTAGAGCAGCGTCTGCTTTTCGGCAGGCGCGAGGTGCCTGCTGGCAGCGAGGGACGAGTGCTGAGTCCTGTAACCTCTGGGCATGGGGACAGGTTATGCTACCGCGGGAAACGCCAGCCGGGAGCAGGGGGAGAGAAATTTCAATTAACCATGCAGCAAGCGGCCCAACAGGCACAGATGACTTTTCCAGTGAAGGCGGGGGAATTAATCAAACAGTGCGGGTAGGCAGCCCCCGGAGGCGGGAGGCAGCAGCCTGAGCAACCCCCCTGGTCCGGAGGGGACGGATCCTGCGCCGTGAAACTCCCTGGGACCAAACCGCCTGACTTCCCCATCCCCCTTTTTTACAGCTTGTTTCTCCTTCGCTTCGAAATAAATTGTTGCCGCGCTCTCACACCACAGCAGTAGCTCTTTGCTTCACGTAAAAACTCTCAAGGTCACCACAGCACTCTCCTAGCGGGTATTTTTTGGTGTCAAATACAGAATAAAGAAAACATTTCAAAGAAACCCAATGACCTTCAGTCTCGGCTGCGATCAGCAGAGCCTGGGCAGGAAGACGCCATCCCCTCACAAGACCCGAGCAGGAGATGGTCCTTGTAGCTTGACTTCTTTTTTTACAGAATATTTTGTTTATAGAGTAAACCAAAAAAACCCCAACACATCTTTTTGGGGCACGGTGGCACTGGCGGACTGCTGGAGAGCTGCGTTGGTGGGATAATAGAAAAATGCGTGAGTGTTTGGATACCGCGTGAATCTAAGCCTTTAAGTACAAGCACCGTCTCCGTCGGTCATGCGAATGCTCCGAGGTGCACTGGCGGAGAGCCGGCACCAGCTGTACTCATGGCTGTCGTGCGCCCACGAAGCCCCGAGGAGCCCCTGATGCATGCTCCGTGCAGCCGCTCGACTTCCACCTCCAGCAATTGGGAGATTTCACAGTTCCCACCATTATTTTTTTAAAGCTTCTTGTCAACTCTAGAGGGGCTTTAAAGTATCGATGTCAAACCTCTGCTGAAGCTGGGTTTGTGTCAATAGTTAAGCTGAAATAACCAAATGCCAAACTCCAACCAAATCCCATCCGCGTTGCACATTATGTCTCATAGCTTATGTTTGTTGAGCTTTAGGATTGAACTCCTGATCCTTACACCTCCTGGATGTTCCAGGGACTACGGGAGTATTAACTAAAGCTAATTACATGTAATCTGCCTATCTGACTTGCACAGTTCTCTTAATGCACTTCTTTCCTTTTTCTTCCCTTTTCTTAATATTTTAAACTGATTAATTCAGCCTGAAGTGCCGCATATTTCATTTTCTTAAAGAAAACTTCGCAAGGCATAGCTAACCGAGTCGGCAGTGCTGCTAGCAGGGGCCTCTTAGGTTTCATTCTTTTCCCATGCACAATAACAATCTTCTGACATAGGAGCTGTTGCGTGATCGAAGGCAGAGACGGGAGATGGCTTCGGTTTGACCTGAAATATTTAGAGCCTTTCACAAAGTTCATGGAAATTCTTCCAGGATTGATGCCTTTTTTTTGCCAGGCAGCATTGCTCATTACAAAGTCTCTTTTTGGGGAGGCATTAAAACCAAGTTCTCTCCTTGGACTGCTCAAGAGGTTGAAGAATCTTAAAAATAGCAATAAACAAAATACCGGAAGTTCCTGCTCCCCCCGTGGGTTTGAGCCGTCTGCCCATGGTTTCTCTCCGAGTCCCATCTCACAGTTTGACCCTGCAGACGGGTGGGTCTGTTCCCATTTCCAGGGGGAGGTTGTTTTTTCTCACTGCCAGGCTGGCTACATGGCCACCCTGCTCCATTTCTTGGCAGCAATCCCATGTTCCTCCAGCTTCCCTGGCATTTTATCTCACCGTCACAGTCCTTTAGCCAGTCCTGCCTTCACAGTTTGTTCTGAAGCCTCCCCTGCACCACAGGGATCAGGTTAACAGGCTTAGACTTGCCGGGATGACTTCTCTTAAACAGAGACCTGGTTTGCTTTTTCTGGGTCAATAGACTTCTTCAAAGTCCAATAGTTTATTAAAATTGACAGCTTGAGAAAAACAGAGCACCTCAAATTGATGAGTCTGCTGCCATCCCCTCCTCCAGGCTTCATACCAGGACCGAGACCTCCCATCGCGAAGGACTCCCCCGACGGGGTGACCAGGGCCCTTCCAAGGGGATGGGCTAGAAACGGCCATCCAGAGCGCAGAGGGCAGGAACGGCCCCTACCGGGGATTTACAGAGCTGGACAAGTCATTTTTAATTTTCCCCGCCAAGACAAATTGGTGAGGAAATAAAAAAGAAAGACAATGGCCTCATATTTGTGTATGTTTGCTTTTGTTCTGCTTTATCCTTGCCCAGAGCATGGCATGGCTCGATTCTTTGCTCCGTAGAGTACCTTTGCCAATTGTTCATCCAGCCCCTGAAGTCCAGGCGTCGTGGTCTCTTTCATGCACCCGCACCAGAGTAAGGGTGGCTTATACGTGTGCAGCTGGAGTGACCTGCAGCTGAAGGGTTAATGCCAATCTATGGAAGTGATACAAGATGATAATTTCAGCTTTGCTCCTGTTTACTGTAAATGAAAGAAGCAGGTTCCCTTTTCCGGGCCCGTAGGATGCTGAGAGCAAGTGAGCAATGTAAGCTGGGTGCTCACGTGTGTGTTTGCTTTGTTTCAGGTTGGAGCATGGAGCCCTTCTGATGGTTTGAACATCACCGAGATCTCCAAAGGACGGGGGCCTAACGTCACAGATTCGCTGAGCAACAGATCTCTAATTGTCACCACTGTCCTGGTAGGAGATGCGAGCTGGTCTTCTTCCTCCACCCACAGATCCCAGGGATATATGTTATCTCTGAAAATTCATAGCACCCCAGTACGGATCTGCTAGTCCCTCTGGAAAGCCGAGCCAGGGCACAGAGAGCCCCCGTGCGTGGGCTGGGGTCAGCAGGGCACTGCGATGCCCATGCGCCCGCACCGAGGTGACCGGTGGCACCCTCCGATGCCACCGCTCCCGAGCCGGCTGCCAGCCGACACGTGCCGGACGGTGAGGCTGGCACAGAGCAGATGACCCGCGCAGGTTGCCCGTGCCCAGGAGGCTGCTGCCCATCTCGGCTGAGCTCCTCCACGCAGCTGCCCGGCCGGATCCCCTGTCCCTGCTTGCTCCCCGCGTGCCGGAGGCCCCGGGAGGTTTGTGCCTGCCGAGCTCCGGGGAGGCTCCGAGTCGCCCGTTTCCCACCAGCGCCTGGGCAGGAGCGGCGGGCACTGCCTCCCTCAGACAGGAGCGCTCTTCCTACAGCAGAAAATACTAAGAACAAGCAGAGCCCCTGGCTTAGCTGTGACAATCGCGTTTCTCTCCCCCTCTTAAGTATGTGTTTGATAAACTAGCGAAGAGTAATGCCATTATCCAGCAAACTACGGCGGCTTTACAGGTCTCCTCCGCTTCCAACTGTCGCGCTGCATCTTGTTCTCACGTTCGCTATTGGATTTGACAGCAGGCATCAGATCAGAATGAATTTTTATTTACTATCTAATGAATTATGACTAGTGGCATTGGTTTCTGTACAGCTGCATTACACAGTGCAGGCTCATGGCACATCATCGGGAAGCAACAAAACCCACCAGCCCTCGGACAGCCTACCCACAGTTGGGCCCCAATTACGGGTTTGCCTATGGAAATTTTCTGGCCCTTTTTGTGTTCCATGTTTTCAGGGAGCACAAAGGTGCAGCTGGGGATGCATTCCCCAGTCCAGAGCAGTGGGATCCCTTGTGATGTCCTTGCCTTCCCGAAAGGACGTGACCTGACCGAGTGGGGGGTTGTATTATAGAGGGAACGGGACCAAGAAAGTGCCCAGAGGAGAACAGGGGAAGGAAACGCTTGGTCCGGGGCAGAAGAAGGGCTGGAACCAAAGGTCTTGTATCACTTCGCAAGAGGTTAGCAGAATGGAGGCAGGCAGAATGTGAGCCAAATACAGACGCTGCTGCAGGTCTCCTTGTAAATTAGCCACCCCTCTAACGAACCTCCCATCCATCACACAACATTTGTTCAATGAAACATTTGCATGGAAGTCCCTCTCGCCAAGAGTCAGGTACAGGCGCAGCTCATCAGCCACGCTCCGTAGCACACCGCCCTCGTGTCTCACCATGCAGGGGAGAAAGGAAAAGTTCCTCCCCTTCCCAGTCCAAAAGTTTTCTACCCTGCCAGTCCCACGAGGCAGTGATGGCTCGTGCATACGGGGCAGCGTCGCTGTGCTGTCTGCACGAGCAGCGTGGGCGGCAGCGATGGCTGCCCACTGGCTGTGGCGTTGAAATGAATCGTCACTCCGGAGCTCGGCAGAAGGAGTAGAGAAACACAGAGCAAAAGGCACGCAGCGATTCAGCGTGCAGCAGATTGTACGACTGCCTCTGTTGAGACCCTTGCAGCACCGCCTGTGCGCTCAGGCACCACACATGCACACAGTTTGCTTTTTTTTTTTTCCCCCTTTTGCATTTAAGCACTCCTGGTGTGTTCAGAAAGCAGAAATTTAGGTCCTGTTTTTCTAACAGGCCAAATGGAGAGACCTGCCATGCCGGGTTGAGTGCATTTCAGCCAGGAAACCTGAAGTGCTGCCAGTACCCATGCACGGGACATGCAAGGTTTTAGGGCAACATGAATAACACATCAGACCAAGTCGCTCCCCGGTGGAGCCTCGGGGTCAGCTCTAAGGGAATTGCTCAAACTGTACTGTGGTTGGAGAAAACCAGGAGTTACACAGTGACTCCTCCCCCCCCCCTTTAATTAGCGCGGCGTGCAGCACGCTGGGGAGGTGCCTGGGGGGCGGCTGGTGGCACTGGGGGAGGCTGCAGGGCCGGCAGCAGAGCTGCCCACACCGAGAGCGGGGGGGACACTGGCCTGCGGGGTGAAGCCGAGGGACAGCAGATGGGTTCAGGGCTGGAATATCAGTGCAGGCTGTATGGGCGGGCCTGAGGGAAACCGGAAAAGCAGCAGCTTGTCAGGGGCAAGACGCATGGCCGGAGCTGTGGAAATGTCGGGGTCTAGGGTGCAAGAATCACTGCACCTCGCGGCTTAATGCAGAGTGATGGAGCCAGGAGGAGACCTGTCAACCATCTGCCCTTGACATGCTTTTTTCGAGCAGCATTTTCATCTGGTGCTCCACGAGCATGTACAAATTGCCTAACGTACAGGGTGAGATCGGTTCCCATTAATTGCGCTGCACCTTGGGCCTGCACACGTGCCACGGGGTATCCACCTCAAAACCACGGCTGTCTTGCAATTCCCTTGCCCGCAGGAGGAGGAAATGTGCCCAGACCCGAGTTCTGCAATAATTACATTTTCATATACTGGATTCTAAAAAATAAAATACAACCCTAAATTTTATTTGCATTTGCAACACCCCTTTGTACTTTTGCACTGGTGTAAATGATTGCAGAAAAGCCATTGGAGGAACCTTTAAAAGGAAAATCATGAAAGGTTATTTTTTCCCCTTTTGCTCATATTGCAGTGACTTGTTGGAAGAGAAATATTACCCCAGCAGCCAGCGCCAGTCTCCCCAAGCAATATGGGAACTGTGAAGTTATGAAATTGAGGGCACCTTCACTGAGAAATCGATTAGCAAACCGAGAGAGCTTGCGAATTGGATGTCTGGCCATTTTCAGTAATAAATTGTGAAATAGTCCGTGAATAAGTGGTTCACAGAGTTCAGAATTACCCCCTAGGAAATGTTTGAGACCTGGAGATACATTACTGAAGCGAGTGGCGTCCTAATGTTCAGTGCTTCGGCTGTTAAATATGTATGTAATCCCTACAGCGCTTCCCAAAATTAATAGTGCTTTATGGCTGCTCTGGAGCCGGTGTATTCACACCAAGATCCGTAGGTTCAGCTGATTCACAAACAAAGCACTAATTCCAGAGAAGAGAGCTGAGGCGGCGGCCAGGGAGAGCAGGGTTTGACCGAGCTGCGCGTGCCAAGCTAAACTCCATAGGCACGATGCTATCAGTTTTGCTTTATCATTCGGCAAATGGAGCCTCACGTGCTCCCTCATCCCCTCCCTACCCTGCTCCGAGGCCGAGCAGGCACTCGGGTCCCCCACAGCAGAGGTGGGGGCTGACAGGTCATGCTGGAAGACAGGGGCCTCCAAGCTCCAGGCTGGCCCAACCCAGCCCAGGGTGCCAAATGCCCTCCTGGGCATGCCCACCCGAGGCAGGGCGCCTGCCCCCACCAAACCGGGCATCTCGGTAATACCCGAACCAGGGCTCCAGACCTTCCCTCCCCCGACTTCAAGCCCCGCTGTCCTCAGCACCCCAGCAAGGCGGCTCAATCACCAGAGCACAACATGAGCCCTCCCTGGCCACCCCGCGGGCAAGGACAGTAGCCTTGCAGATACCTTCACATTCCAGCCATGTGCCGGCTGCTGCTGATAGCTCATCCCCCCGCCTCCGAGCCTTGCCTGCTGCCTGCTGCAATCTTTTGCCATTTCCGTCTGTCCTCTATGTGTTTCCTGCCTCGGGCTCCCCAGTGTCCCTCGTCCTCGGGGACTGCCCAAGCCTGATCTTCACCAAAGGGCTGTGCCGTTCGCTCTGTGTTTGCTCACTTCACCTCCGCCCAAGGGGCAGGGATCCACAGGGCAAAGCCTGCTCTAAAGCGCTTTATTCGTTATTTTTCACTTGTGCTGGTGCTTGACACCGCTGTGATTAAAGACCCCCCCCAACCTTCCCACGGCAGGCGCAACGGGAGCAGGCGGCAGAAACTCTCTCGGGGCAGCAGCAGCAAGGCCCCGTACCCCATCAGCTACTGCCGGCCAAAAGGAAAGCAAACCGAACGGGGGAATGTTTTGGGCTGGCCACCAGCCACGCGTGGCTCCTCGCCCTGCATTTAACCCACCAGCCTCTTGCTCGCTGCAGCTGCAGCCAACGGCGGGTGCTGCGCTGGGGTTCGGCCGCGTTTCTGCTGCGCAGAACCTGGGGTTGGATCTGTCCTCCCCCCTTTTATTGTTCCTCCCTACTCTCCATTTCCAGAGCATGAAATGGTTGTTTTTCTCCCTGAAATCCTACCAAATGGAAAACAGTTGGCTGCTCAGAAGAGACAAAATTAAATTTTGTGGGGTAAACAAGGTTGCTAATTAGCTGATATGCTGTGCAAAGTTAATTTATTCCCAACATGTCACGGTGCCAACCCTGCTTGAAGAGCCTGCGCCTCGTGGCTCAGGCTGGCCCGGGGCGGCCCTGCCTCCAGCTGGAGCTGGGACCACAGCCGACCCCTAACGGGGACTTTTTGCCTTCCCCTGTGCAGGAAGAGCCCTTTGTCATGTTCCGTAAGTCCGACACGGCCCTGTTCGGGAACGACCGCTTTGAGGGCTACTGCATTGACCTCCTGAAGGAGCTGGCCATCATCCTGGGCTTCACCTACGAGATCCGGCTGGTGGAGGACGGGAAGTACGGGGCGCAGGACGAGAAGGGGCAGTGGAACGGCATGATCAAGGAGCTCATCGACCACGTGAGTGAGGCCCATCCGCGGCGCGGGCGG
>NW_009259856.1:354705-359104 GCF_000687185.1 Egretta garzetta
CACGCGCCCCCGTCGTCCCCCAAGGATGCTGCAGGCCAGGGCACAACACCGAGGTGGCTCAGGGACCCCAGACGTGTCCCAGACAGCTCCGCTGAATCCAGATGATGTATCCAGACTGCAAGAGCAGGTGTGCAGGGGACAGTTTAATATATATATATTTTTTATATATATATAAACGCAGCTTATTTTCTAAAATCTCCTGGGACACAGCACTCCCCCTGCAGCAGAGCAGCTGTGCTTCTCCTTCTGCGGCCACTTCTAAAAGCCCATTAAGCACCAGTGAAGCTGTCGCGGCAGCTTTACCCTCGCAGCCGCCAAAAAGTCACCTAGTCTGAAAGCTCGACTCGCAGCCAGAAGTTGCTCAGCTTTCTAATTAGGTATTTTGCCTCCAGCACATCCTGTGATCCCAGAAGCCCAGTTAGGGAGGTGAGGAAAGCTGGTGGTTTTATGAATCTCTTACTCCCAGAAAAGGTCTCTGGAAGGAAAGATCAGGACAAAATTAATCTACGATCTCCGCAGCGCAGGCAGCGGAATAAGCCGTCCTAGAGCGAGAACGCAGCGCTCTTCTTGTGAATACCCTGCTCGAGCGGCGCAGCCCTTGGACCACCTCTCATCTTCCTGGCTGCGCTTTGAAAATGTTGCCTAAGCAGAAAAGAGACAAAAATAATCCCACGTACGTAGCAGCTGTGATGCTCTTACAGCTCATGTGAGAAGAATGTATTTGCTGCGTGAGTCACCCCGGTAAATGGGCCTCGCTGTGAGCAGATAACAGAGCATTGTCTGGCGGCGAGGCGGCCGAGCTGGGGCCCGGGGAGCTGCGCTGCGTTTCCGGATTTGGCTTGTCTGCCCTAAATGACATTGGACAAGTTGCTTCTGTGCAATACTTCCTCCATCTGTAAAATGCAGATGATCATGATTGTGTCCCTTACAGGGACAAAGCGATGCTTAATCAGTTTGCAGAGAGCGCTGCAGCCCTTCGGCGGCTCACCCCGGAGAAGGGGGAAGCGCGGCAGGGGCACGCAAGGACAGCCCTCGGGGAGCAGGACGCTGTGCCTCACGGGGGAATAGACACCGGCTGCACAAACCTCCTGGGCGGTTTTGCTTCCAGAAAACTCTATACAGCTCAAAATACAGATTTCATGGTCTTAGGCAGCAGCCTTGCTAAGTTAGACAAGCGACACTCAGCGTCCCAGCGGAAGAGACCGGTGCTTTGCCGCGCCGGGTGATGCGTGTGACACGGATACGAGGAGGCGCAGAGACACGAGAGACGAGGCGAAGCTCGGCAGCGTGCGCCAGGACGCAGCCTCCTGCCCTCCCGCTGCCAGGAGCGGCTCTCACCGCAGAGCATCCGTAGCAGGGGCTCTGAGGAAGTAAATGGCTCCAAAGCAGGAAATCAGATAGAGGAAACAGAAACCAGACTGTCATTTAGCCCAGACCATGTCCCTTCCAGTGCCCTGCAAGGTGTTACAGGGCTCTCGGGAGACTTTCAGCCATTCCCAAAGCTGTGTGTGGTCAGCTAGAAGAACAGACCGAGAAGAAGGTATGGGGAAAAACCTCATTAAGTAACATGAAATTCATGATCAACCTGCATTAAAGTATTTCTTGGCTAACTAATTAAAAACCAAACAAACATACAGCAACAGAAAAGGACCAGATCCCCGCTTCCGGCAAGCTTTACTGCAGCATCAGGTTTGAACTCTGCTTTCTCCGGGGTGTGGTTGGGTGCACGCCTCGGCGTGCTTTATAACCAGTGCCCAAAGCCCATATGAAGCCGTTATTTTCTTTATCGGCATGTCATTGCTTTTTATAGCAGTGTTTATGTACAGCATTAAAAAGTGAAACTGCAACCAGATGGGGCCCTTCCTCAGCAGCAAAGCATCTTCGGAGCGTGTGGGCAAAGGAACAACTGATTGGCACTTTGCAATGGGAAAGTTCAAACTTATTTCACACCTAGTAGGAAAAGTGTTGGAGCCGGCGTTCAAACAACGCTGCAGCGATGAAAACAGGGCTGCCCACACTGGGAGTGTGATACCTGCGCTGGCTTTCCTCCCTATTCGGCGTCTCATTCTCATAAAAGAATGAGGATCATTCAGGTGGGAGCGTAAGGCAGGTAGGATCCTGTGAGGGCCAAGCACCCCGGGCACGACTGGTGCTGTGCAGAAAGACCGTGCGTCACTGAAGACCCACTGACTCGTGCGCCCCGGAGACCGAGGCGAGGGCCGCTGGGACGCACCCGCTCCGGTGGGCTGAGCTGGTGTGCGGGGCTGGCTGAAGGCCCTGTGGGTGGGAGGGGGTGCTCCTGAGGTGAACTAAGAGGCTAAAGCGGTGATGGTTATCACTGGGACGGGCTGAGAGCCGCGGGAGCGGCAGATGCTGCGTACCAGGAACGGCCTGACCCCAGGCTGACGTGCAGTGGAAAGGAGATGGGCAAGGCGAGGGCAGCCCGTCACGCGGGACGGCCGCCCGCTGGGCTGGGGGGTACGGCCAGAGAGGAGCTGGGCGCAGGTGCCGGGGGGGCAGCCCAGGCAGGCATGAAATCAGAATTTTTCAGGGATGACGGTGCCTCCCACGCAAAGGTGTAAATCAGAGAGCATGTGAGCGAGGAGGGGCTGTTTACACAGTGAGCTCTCGTGGCCTGTTCTGGAGTTGCACATCATCCTCCTTCCCCTGTCCGCTCTGATCGAGACATGCCTGGCCATAGGCAGTGGTGCCTGAGGCTACGATCCTTTGTAAAATTGCTTTGTTTCTAGTCTGGCCTTAAGCGTAAACAGGAAAAGCAACAGCAGTCAGAGCAGCTCACAGCATGACCCTGCCGTCCAGGTCCCCAGCAGCAGATCTGGAGAAGACAGCCTCGTGCGGTTAGATGCAAAAAGCCCTGCTCTGCTGCCTTTCATCTGCTGCTTGTCCTTCACTGCAAAAAAAAAAAAAAAAAATCCCTATTCTGGAGGAGTTCAGTCCCTTTCCTGGAGACCCAGACACGCTCCTCGCCGCAGCTGGTTGCTTGTTGCCGCTCTCCCTGCCCGCTCCCGCGGAGCAGCCTCAATCAGATGGGCCACGAGAGCCGAACTCGCTCACAGCACCGGCATTTGGGGGGGTTTGGGGCACCCAGGTGACACAGAGAAGCTCCCGTGCCCTATATGTAAGGGAACAGGGAACCTGGCAACTGTCAGATCTCCTCCTTTCATCGACAGCGAACTGTTATTGATGTTTATTCATAGAAATTATTATTGATACAAGCAAAACCACAGCGTGCATTGTGGTCCATCCGTTCTGCTTTATAAATACTAGTTGTCTGGCAAAATAACGCCTGCAAATCTTCCCTATTGTTCGTAGGCAGAATCACATAAAACCAGCCAAATGAGTTGTGCTGGACATTTGCACAAACTTGTTCACAAATAAAACTTGTCTTCTGCTGAGACAGTGCATAGCAAATTTCCATTCAATCTGCAACTTCACATGGGAATAAAAAAGGTACGAAAAATAATAGGGTTTCTAATGGAAATCCCTGCCAATGGTAACTATAGAGAAGATGTAATATCCATCCTTTGGGACGATTTATGACAGTTGATTTAACACTTTCACAATAAATGGGCATTTATTGACAACAAATTCTGCCAGAAATACATACAGCACCACATCGCCGCATTCCCACTAATGCTCCTGCACTGGGGGATGCTTCTTTCAAGGGCCGTGAGCTGCGGATTCATTTGGAAGCCACTGGGACAGAATAGGAAAACCCCCAGTTTCATGGGAGGAAGTTTCCTCCGTCTCGTTTACACCCTGCAGGAACTCGGCGTTAGGGAGGAGGGAGAAATCAGTCCAACCAGCCGGCTGCGCTTTCCCCCTCTGTGCTGAGCATCGTTACGGGGTGGGTTCATATCCAGCGCCCCAAGGGATGGACGCGTACTGGAGCAGACACTGGGAGCCCTGTGCTCCCTGCCTGCTTCTGCAGGTCGCTCGGGACCTGCCCTTCCCTCCCCGGCTGGCTCACTTGCCAGTAACTCTTAGGATAGCACCATCCCTAAAAATGCAGTGGTTCTCACTGGGGTGCTACGGCCTCCGACACCTCTTAGGCACAATTAACCGTAGTTCTGTCTCTGAGGAACCTCCCTAAAGAAGAGGCCCAACAGGACTCCATGGTCCTCATTTCTCCTCGTCAGCTTACAGCAAGGTTTTCCCTGCCGACATCTGTTCTTAATTCACCACCGGTATTAAATAAATTCATTGACAAAAATTATGTCTAGATTAGGACTGAAATTGCAAGCACAGCCATTAAGAGCTGGAGTCAGACAACTAACGCTGACCCCTGGGCACGGGGCACGCGGCGGCAGGCCGAGGGGGGGCTGGGGTGCTGCCGGGCACAACCCGGCTCTCCCTCGAGCATCACTTCTCACACTGA
>NW_009259856.1:359317-366065 GCF_000687185.1 Egretta garzetta
GAGCACGGCACAGCAGCCGAGCGAGCAAAGCAGGGAGGGGAGCAGAGATGGGACCTGAAGTGGGGCAGTGGGAGCAGAAGAGCAGAAAAGCGCTGCGGCCCCAGCGCTGGCCGTGCTGGTGGCAAAGGAGACGGCGGGCCGAAAGTGCCGATGCTGCCAGGCAGACACCTGAGTAACAATTAAAAAAGTAAAATATGCACTATTTACCTGTCTCTCAGGCAACACGCGCATAATTAGTTTATGTAAATACCTAACTCAGATTGGCAAAATAAGCACAGAGGCAGCTCATTTTCTTGAATAAATATTTATCGTGGTGCTTATGCTGTTTGTGGGCTCGGCTGGGGGGGGCCGGCAGCCGCAAACTCCCCCCGTCGGATGCTGCAGGACGCCACAGCGACCGTGGCTGTGCAAGAGCTGTTCTGACCTGCAGGGTGCATTCCCATGATAACGGAGCACTTGAAGATAAGACCTAGCATCTTCCGATAAAAGCCAAATATCTGCAGAGAATACAATCCTCCATCCCCTGAACGCCCAGTGAACTCCCATCAGTTCCACCCAAGTGAGAATGCCGTAACGCTGGGTGAACAGGGGATCCAAACCCTTCGAGGTGTGTTAGAGAAGTGTCTGCATTTGGTGTGAAGCTGCCTTGGCAGAAGTCATCCTTTTGGCCTCAATTCAGCAGAACACTTAAGAACATACATAAGACTTGGAAGGCGTGCAAGCTGCAGTATAACAGAAGCATGTGCTTAAGTGGTTTTGCTGGATAAGGCCTTTAAGCCACTGGCATTTGCTATAATTCCTCATTTTTAATAAAACCCATCTCACTGTGCAACAGCATAAAAGTTGGGGCTGGGGGAAGGAAGCAGCCAGGGCCCGGTAATTGACTTCCCGGTTTGTAATGTCAGAGCCCGACAAATGAAAGCTTCGCCCTTGGTGGGTTTTGATTTAGATCCTCTCAGTCAGCAAACCCTTAATTAGAGGCCACCTTCAGAAAAATCTGCATTGATAAAAAGGGTATCGAAGTGCAGCCCTGTGCTGCCTGTAATAGCTCGGGACACCTCACCAGGCTGGGCTCCCTAACACAGGCTCCGCTCTGCCCACGTGTGACATTTACTGCCAAGGACACGGGGCTGTGATCAAATCGCAGGAGCTGCTGAAATGACACAGTAAAATTTTATTTCAGCACTAAAAGCGTTTTGATCCTTGGGCATCCATGCAGATATCTCTCTCTTCATTTTCTGTGGTAAAGCATAAACCCCTAGCTGTTGTTTAGCTTGCTATATCATTTTGACAAATTTGGCTTAGGATCTTTCCGACAGGCCGCTGCTAGCGAGCACTGACCGCAGAACTGCTCATTTGTTTCCTCCTTCAGAAAAATCCGTAGCCAAATCCTTCACCATCTCCTTTGGTTTTCCCTGTTGAGTCAGGACAGCCATGCAGGAGTGATGGAGGAGCTGAATCGCTGCGTTTCTTTTGCCATTTCTGCCTTGTGACTTTGAAGACTGATAAGCCAAAATTCCCGAGCGTGCTGTAATGTGGGGATCGTGGCTGAGCAGACCTGCCGAGCGCCCTGCACCAGGACGGTACCAGGATCAGACCCTGCTCCTGAGATGCAGACCGTCACCACCTTGAGCTTTGCAGCCAGCACGGCCAGCACAGCCAGCATGGCCTCTCCCCTTCTAAAAACCAGCGCCCTGCAGGTGCCATCGCTGTCACCGCAGCCACAGCTGGCACGAAGGAGCTCCCTGGGAACACACTGTTCCCATTTGCTCTGAATTGCAACAAATGCCAGCGATTGAAACACATACTTGCTGTACCAAGCTGATTTAAAAATATATTTCCATTTGGAAAGTGGCAAGGAAGGGGAACCAACCAGAGCTCAGCTAAAGAGCCATGTTAGGAAAAAAGACGGCTTTTTACCCTTGTTGGAGAATTCCTGGAACTCCTCTGTTCAGGCCCCTAAAGCTCTGCTCTTTGGAGAGGAGACCTTTTCATGCACATGCGCAGATATGTACGTAATAGATAAAAGCTCGTGTAGAAACTCCTCTTACAGAAAAAGGCCCAGATTCCTGTATTTAAAAATATTCCACTGACTTTGGTCCCAGATTTGCAAGGTCAAAGGAGATCTTTAGTCTGGCCTTCCTCCGCAAGGCAGGCCAGAGATGTTCACCAATTACCACAGTGAACCCACAGCTTCTGCTGGAGCAAAGCGTGTCCTAGCAAGACAGCTAGCACTGATTTAGGGTTTGCAGGTAGCGGCAAACCCACTGTATCTCTAGGTAATTATCACTCATGGTTAATTTAGAATTTTAATTTTCCGAACCAGATGTTAAATAAATCTTGCATGGGTACGCTAGGCACCTAGCATGGGGGGAGGCACTGCTCAACGTCCAAAATGTAATTGAAGAGCCATGTTAGGAAAAAAGACGGCTTTTTACCCTTGTTGGAGAATTCCTGGAACTCCTCTGTTCAGGCGCCTAAAGCTCTGCTCTTTGGAGAGGAGACCTTTTCATGCACATGCGCAGATATGTACGTAATAGATAAAAGCTCGTGTAGAAACTCCTCTTACAGAAAAAGGCCCAGATTCCTGTATTTAAAAATATTCCACTGACTTTGGTCCCAGATTTGCAAGGTCAAAGGAGATCTTTAGTCTGGCCTTCCTCCGCAAGGCAGGCCAGAGATGTTCACCAATTACCACAGTGAACCCACAGCTTCTGCTGGAGCAAAGCGTGTCCTAGCAAGACAGCTAGCACTGATTTAGGGTTTGCAGGTAGCGGCAAACCCACTGTATCTCTAGGTAATTATCACTCATGGTTAATTTAGAATTTTAATTTTCCGAACCAGATGTTAAATAAATCTTGCATGGGTACGCTAGGCACCTAGCATGGGGGGAGGCACTGCTCAACGTCCAAAATGTAATTTATGTGCCTGCATTTCCTCTAAGTCAGCCATACCAGAAGAGGGGTCTGCAAACCATGAGCAAGGCAGCCGACACTGGGGTAGCCTTGGATGGATTTAGTGAGGGGGTTTTAAGAACGCGAATGGATGTTTAGGGAGAGGAATGAATGCAGCTCCTAAGCAACAGAAAGAGGTTGTATGTGGTCGCTCACTGAATAGCTTAGAAATTATTAAATAACAGAAATAATAGAAATACAATTCATACGAGGAGTTAGGGTAAGTAATATGCTCAGCTTAAATTCCTCGTGCAGCTCAGGCAGTTCCAGCATGACGAGCTGTGAAGTCCGGCCCAAAACATTCTATGATTCTATGATTCTATGAAAATGAGCTCCTGGCACCTGGGCAAAAGCTGCGGCGGCCGTAACACCTCTCTGCTGCCTGCGCTGTATTTCGGTAGCCAACACCAGCCAAAAATCTGTACAATGACAGTCATGGAGTGCAAATAGCAAACAGTAGGACCACGTTTCGCTCTCCAGCTCACCAATTTCAATCAGGAACAACTCTCTTAAAGATGGTAAACCACCTTGGGAATCTTGGCCAGCGTGTTTTGGAGACCCTGCATCTGTGTTGGGGTTTTGTTTAGGTGATGAGAAGTATTTGTAATAACCAGACCATGTTATAGCAGTTCCACGTTCCACCTGCCCTGCCCCAGGTGTTCTTGTGCCTCATGCACATAGACCAGGCCTTGGTCCCTTACGGCGCTGGAGCGGAGCTGCCCAAACACCGTTCACGTGCAAGGCACGGCGCTCGGACGGCAGCTTTGTGCTTGCCGGCGTGGCAAGACGGCGGCTCTGCGGGGAAGCCGTTCCACGGAGCCCCCCGTGCCTGCAGCGGGAAGGGGGGCGGGAAGCCCAGCCTGGCTCTGGCAGAGGCACAGGGCAGACTTTCGCCACGGGGCAGACTTTCGCCACGTGCAAAGGGAAAGGGGGAACCCCAGGGCTGGGCTTTGGGGGTGGTTTTGGCCGAATATTGCCATGTGACTGCTGTGGGTGTTTCCAAGGGGATGGAAAGGCCCTGGTTTCTAATGCCTTCTTTCTCTCTCCTCCTGTGTTGCACACAGAAAGCCGATCTGGCTGTTGCTCCTCTCACCATCACCCACGTTCGGGAGAAAGCGATAGACTTCTCCAAGCCCTTCATGACCCTGGGGGTCAGCATCTTGTACCGGAAGCCCAACGGGACCAACCCCAGCGTGTTCTCCTTCCTCAACCCCCTGTCTCCTGACATTTGGATGTACATCCTCCTTGCCTACCTGGGGGTCAGCTGCGTGCTGTTTGTCATAGCCAGGTAAGGGGACGCCAGTGCCACCGTGCCACATCTGCTGCCAACCGACAAGACGCCCTCCCCACACTCAGATCCTTTCTGCTGCCTGCTGTGTTGCAGGGACCCAACCACCCGGTGGGAGCCGCAGCATTAAACCCGTGTCATTAATGAAATTACTTTTGGTCCGTTACCCAAAGGCAGGGTGGCTCACGCCTGCCAGGCTCCCATGCTCTGTTCCCTTTCGGACCTGCATCTCAGGGTGGTTGTAGAGGTGATACAAACTCCGTGGTGAAAATTAAAGATGAGCTGCCCACGGGGGGAATTTGTTTCCTTCTTCACCAGCTCCAGTGCTAGATCCTTTGTACTGCTTCGCCGTGCTAAACGGGCTCATGTTTGCTTTGTTAACACACACCTGAAAGCCCCTTCTGCTCTACCCGGGCAGGCAGATCCACAGATTTAGTAGGTGTCCAGTACAAAAGAATTTAAAAATACTCTTTCTTTTATGATTTGAGAAATTCTGTTGCCTTTCCATTGCATTACCCCCGCCCTGGTATAGCGAAGGGTGATTTCCCGCTGTGTATCGCGCTCCTTGTCAGGGTGCTTCTCGCCCACCCTCTCCAGGGAGAAGCCCAGCCTCTCCGCAGTCCTGGGCACAAAGCTCCCGCGCCCCGCACTGCTCCAGCTCCTGTCTCCGAACCCTCCACCAGCAAAGCCCCCACAAAAACCCTTCCCTATCTCAAAAGAACGGAGAGCCCGTTGCTACGGATCAGACAATGTGTCTGTTTACAAAATTAATATGCATCTAATTAGCATGTTTAAAACCTCTATATTTAAAAGCAGTGGAATTTGCATATATTTGCATGTGTTATTAATTTCACAGAGTCTTTGATGAGACGCACAGTCCAGGGCTGCTCTCAATACGTGATTCCACCTTTTTAAACCAAACCAAAGCACTCGCCTCCCTCCTGCCAGGCAGCCGCTCTCCCCGGCCCCACACAGCCCTCGCTGGATGCTTAAATATCTTGCGTAAGCCCCATGCCCGGGGAGGTTTCCTAAGCACAGTCTGCAGTTAGGCACTCATTTCTCTGCTCAGGTTAGGCCAGTGGTGCCTTCAGAAATCTCCCTGCTGGTCCCACACCCTGGCCCAGGGCTCCTGGACCCTCTCCCTCCAAGGGCTGCTGTGCTGTGTTTTCCTCCGAGCATCCTTCAGAAACCAGCTTCTATCTGATCCACTGACACCCATCAAAGATGAAATACAAAACTGCAGCGACCAGAATCCATTAACCCTCATGTTACAACAAATCTGCAATTTTCAACATCGCTCAGGTCCATGGAGGCATTTAGCGATGATTTCCTGAGTTTACTATGCAATATCCTAATTACACATAACAGCCGTTGTCAAAGTAAACTGGGCTTAGCAGGCAGTATTAGTGCTCCAGACCATCTGGGATGGCGAGCGGCTACAGCGCCGGATCCTTCCTTCCTCCCTGTGCAGAGCTGCAGAGCCGGAGGGGTTGCACTTCACTAGAGGATGGGGAAGGCTGTCCTTGTTCAAGATTTTAACCGCCGGGGCTCTCCTCCGTAGCCTTTGCAATGCCCCCCCCTACCAAATGGAGATAGGCCGGGATTCCAGGCACTTTCTGGAGGTGCCACCAAAGCTGCCTGAGCATGGGTGGCTTTGCAGGCTGTTTGCACAGCGCCGCTGGGAGCCTGGGCCTGGGCTCTCGTAGCACTGCCGTACAAACAGCAACTCGTAAACCCAGCCTAACACCTCAGCAAGGCGGTGGCAGAGCGCGCAGACGCGGTAGCACTTTGCTGTTACTGCCCTCCGAGAGGCCGAGGGCTGCGTGGCCATTAACATGTCGCTCCACCGTCCCCCCAGCTCTGCCCCCCGGCCCGGGGCAGGCGGCACTGCTGGGCAAGCGGCCACGGGCCACACAAAATGCAGGGCAGTTCGGCAAAACGCTGCCGCAGGTTTCTCCTGCCCCAGCCAAAGCCCCTGAGAAGACCGCTGGGGACCTCAGTGGGGCAGGATGAGGTCCTCAGCCGCTTTGCTTTGTGTCAGAGAGGACCCAGATGTTCTCGGCAGGAAAAGATACTCATCTGGGAAAATGAAACCGAGGTAATTACGAAAAG
Organism: Egretta garzetta; assembly: GCF_000687185.1. Lineage (NCBI taxonomy): Eukaryota > Metazoa > Chordata > Aves > Pelecaniformes > Ardeidae > Egretta > Egretta garzetta. Next base: position 365,672 of record NW_009259856.1, read on the forward strand.
GAAAAATATTGCGATGACTGATAGAACCCCTTCACTTTATGTCTCCGTTAGCCATGCAGAACAAAGCTAGATGGGCTCTGCTGCCGTAACGTCTGGGGCTCTGGTGCCATAAAGTACTCGACTGCTTGTGCGGCTCGGAATGACAATTCAAATACAATTTTACATTTATGAGTTTATTTTTCCCGACTCATATAATGGCCAAACCCAGCCCAAATTGTCCAGATTCCACTTTCAAAACATGTTAAACGTGCAAATTGTATCTGAGCGTGACATTCGTTGCAGTAAATACTGAGGAAAGGCCGAAGGGAATGCTAGGCCAGGCCCCGATGTGAGAACGCCTCAGAAGCCCCTTCTTACAGACAGGCAACCCTCAGTGCTCTGCTCAGAGCCGCGG
>NW_009259856.1:366184-369258 GCF_000687185.1 Egretta garzetta
TGGCTGCCGCTGGGGGGTGAAACCCGAAGAACCGTGCCTTAGTCTCTGGTTTTGCTCTGAAATGACCCGAAATGAGCCTCACGATCTCTCTACGCAGCAGCAGTTATAATGTAATACAACAGGTTTTCCCTATCAGGCTATTTTTTGGTTGAAATTGAACCTATAAAATACCGCAATTACCATTTCTTTTCCATGTTTTGCTCCTCGCATTTCTTCTGTCTTCCCGTTCTTTTAAAGAACACCAAGTATTTGGTGTAATTAAGGTTCTGCAGGAACGATCTTTTAGCACATAAAGAGCAAGAGATTTCATGGGGAAAATATTTACTGCATTCAGAAGTAATGGAAACAATATCCGCTTTCGACCCCAGCAAGGCCTCTAAAATTCAGTTCTCAGGAGAAAACCGCAGTCAAAATAGCAAAGCCTTAATTCAAAGACATGAGTCTCCTGAACTAGGCACCAGAGTCCTCTGCTGACGCTATAATCATAGGTCAATGCCACTTAAAACCAACTTAGGGACTATTTAGAGGCAGGCAAAGGATGTATTTGATCCATCTCCCCTTTTAGTCAGTCTTTCTTCGTTATTGATGGAGCCTCTGCTCATAACCGCCCCGGCCCCCAAAGAGCCATAAACACCAGCAATTTGTAAGGCTTCGGGGGGGCCATTTGTCTGGTGGCTCTGGGGCCAGGCTGCCAGTGGGCTGTGCGGCTGCCTGATGTGCTTGTCCCCCGGCCTTCAGACTACAGCTGATCACCTTTGGGTGCACGACGGGGCGGGTGGGTTTAATATTCATCTTAATTGCAACAAGGACTGGGTCATCCATAAGAAATTTCTCTGGAGATGCAATTTAGACTCAAAAGTATTCTGTGTTAGATCTTTAAACCTTCTTTGAAATGCTCCCCTGTTTCCCTGCCAAAAGGCCAAGATAGACAAGAAAATAATCACAGGTTTTGGTGAAGTGTTTCTCAGACCCGTTCCGCACCTGAGGCAGAGGGAAGCCAGCCCGCGGTGAATCCTGAGCAGCCCCCATTTATTAGGGCCCCAGCCGTACGGGGTCAACAGCGCTGCTCGCTTCTTCCTTCATTACCCCTCTGCGTCCACTAATGGTCCCACTCGCTTTTCAGGCGCTGAAGACTCGGTCGCTGCTTTGCGGTTCTCTGAATATTTCTCTGTAATTTGAGCAGCACCCGTAGGTTTTCACTCGAGACCTTGAAGTTCTTCAGTGTGTCATCTTGTCAGGCTCGTTTGATCTTACCAATTCCCTTTCCGTTTCATATTCTTTCACTGGCAGCCCAAGAAAGTTTTAATGTAACTCTTGAACTCTAGCTTTATTCGACAGAAAGGGCTTAGGCACCATCCTTTATACACCTCTGGCATGAATTTACAGCAAGTCTAAAGGAACAGGCAGCATGTCAAGCCAGGTCTGAATTCAGCCTGATTCTTGCTTTCTGAATTCAGCCTGATTCTTGCTTTCCATTCTGATTTTCTCTTATTTACAAAAGCAGAGGGAGGTGGGCAGTAGGAACAGCCCAGCCATTCCCCAGACGAGCGGGCAGGACTGTCGGGGTGCACCCAGCCGAGGCCCCTGGTTCTGCACCCTGCAAACCAGAGCAGGCAACAGCCCCTGCTGCGGAAAGGCAAGAGAAAAGCGGGGAAAGGAGAGGTCATCACCCTGTTTCTTGCAGGTGGAAAATAGAAGCAAAAAGTGGGACACAGGCACCCAGAACGAACTTTTCTAAAACCACAAGTCCTGCGTGTTGCACCCAGTCCATCCACCGTGATGGGGTCCTCCCCGCGGACACTCTGCTCGGTTCGGGTGCCCGGGGACGGCAGCTCCGTGTTCAGGGAACATCCCCAGGTGTCGGGCTCCAAGGGGGGTCTGAGGGCACGACAGGGGGGTAGCTGTGTGCGTGGGGAGTTTTTGTGCCGAGGGGCACCTGGGAGAGAGCTGAGGCTCCTTTCTCCAAATGCATCCAACTGTCTGGAATGAAGCATGGAGGCCTCTCCTTGGGTAGCAGCGCGTCTGGCAGAGAATTGCAGAGGGAAATATCTCCTAATACAAATTGTGGGCTGGGCTTTGAGGAAGGGCTGTTGTGAAGCTACAGGGATTGCAGAGGGAAGCAGAGATGATAATTAATGCCTAGTTCAAAAGCAATTACACCAATTATGTTTTTAATTTAATCTCAGCAAAATTTGGGACTCTTAGAAAATGTAAATAAACAGCTCTAAAAATATTAGCGTCTCTCCTGTTGAGCATCCTCCCCAGATCCTGGCTAGAAGAGCTGCGTTCACGGCGCTGCTTGCCTATCAGTCCTAGGCAGGATTTGCAGAGAGACAATCGTAGCAAATTCCCTCCGTTTTGTCCAAGAACTGCAGGGCTGTCGATGGAAATATGCCCCCACGGGAACAAGTGTTCTCCCACCACCAGCAACGGGGCCGAGCATCACGGCAGTCCACGGCAAACCTCCACCAAGTGCCACCGTTGTGCTGTGCCCTGACCATGCAGGATTCCTGCGTCTCAGGACGGGGGCAAGTTCTGCTTCTCACCTGGCTTTTTCTGCAGTAAGCGGCAGAACCGAAGGAGTCAGCGGGCCCTGCACAGCAGCTTGGAATGCATTAAGGCTCTTTTTCTCCTGTTCCTTTAGGGTTTTGTCATGTCACATCCCAACTAACGAGCTCTCGCTTTCCCTGTGCCGCCCTAGGTTCAGCCCGTACGAGTGGTACGATGCTCATCCCTGCAACCCAGGATCAGACATCGTGGAGAATAACTTCACCCTACTGAACAGCTTCTGGTTTGGGATGGGAGCACTGATGCAGCAAGGTACGGCGGTGACTCCCCACCCACACACCCTCTCGCCCGTTCTTCCATGCTGGCCTTTTCTCATAGCTTTTCAAATTTAAAATCTATTTTGTTTGCGACAGGAATGAGATAAAACACAGCACAGCAGCGCTCGTCAGCACGGGCTCCCGGCCCCCGCTGAAGGGCGGTGAGATGTGGGAGAGGGGAGGCAGCTCTCCCCCCCGCGCCCCCCGGGACCCCCTGCCCTGGGAAGCGCTGGGTGCCTGCTGCTGCCG
>NW_009259856.1:369662-373141 GCF_000687185.1 Egretta garzetta
ACCTCATCGGGGGAACGGCTGCGATCCGCAGTTCGGGAGCTCTTGGCGACCGTGTTTGTTGTTATTCGCTTGCTTGGAACTTCATCCCCACGCAGACGCCCCTGGAGCTGGGCCGGTTCGCCTGCACAACGGGGACGGAGAAACAGAGGGGGACGTGTGCCAGGGCCGAGCCCCGTCTGGGGCACCACGAAAGGGTCCAAGGCTTTTATGCCAAGAAAGCCACGCAACCTCTTCTGTGTCAGAGCAGGCCCGAGCTTTCCAGTCTTTTTTTTTTGTTTTTTGACACCTGCTTCCATTTGTGCCTTTCGCCTTCTGCAGGTCAAAGCCCCATCCCAACAGTTCGCCCCGCAGCTCCGGGGCCAGACTCCTGGCTCGCCCCACGAGCTGGAGCTAGCTGCTGGCACACACGTGCCACTGCATAGCAATAATTACTATTAATGAAGCGTGCGTGCTCTGGCAGGTGTCAGGAGGAGCAGCTCCCGCGTCTGCCACCTGTACGTGCCCCGAGGAGAACGCTGCCTTCCTCGCCCGCAGCTCTTTAACTCGCCAAACTCGGCAGCATCCCACAGATTCCGTAGATTCCTACTTCTGCTAACTCAGGCAATTTCCTTCATCTCAGGATCTCCATCCTGGCTCGCTCTGTTCTAAACCAACTTTTACAGAAGACAGGGCATCTTGCCCTCCAGTCTGTCTCCTTTTTTATCCTCATCCGGTCATTCTGCACATTGTGAAATGGCCTGAAACTCCCTCTAGCACAGGGCCAGGCTGCAGGATCAAGGAGGACGGTGAGGAGCTCCCCCGCACAGCCACTGCGGGCGAGACTGAACGCTCTCAGCGTCACCAGCAAAGACACCGCAATGACAGGGACCTTAGAAATAGGATATGGATGGGATTACATTCACATATGCGGATGGAATCGAGCAAATAGAATATAGATAGCTGGAATGAATAGAGTAAATCCGTTAGGAAGACAGCAGAGGGGGAGCTTGTGAGCAGCTCTGAATAAGGAACAAAATTCAGCTATGATCTAATTGCAGAAAATGCAGGAATAGCAGTAAGCGGAAAATGTCAAACATTTGTCACGCTTTAAGTCACCGTGCATCCGTAGTTATACCCAGAGAGCAAAAGAACCCCAGCATCAGCCTGGTGGCATGCACGGTGCTACCGCTCCATGCTCCTCCGGCTGCCACTGCTGCAGTGTAATGGATCCTTCCCAGATCTCGGCTGCCCTGACGGACACAGACAGTTCCCAGCAACAGGGTTTGGCAGGATGAATCATCCCTGTATCAGATGCGGATAAATGAAAAGAGCCGTCTTCTTTTTAACTCTATTCTGCATCTAAGAAGGAAAATATTTCAAAGCGAGACTGATGTCGCGCCGTCCAATGCATCAAAAGGCAAGCGGTGGAATGGGAAAGAAGCGGGATCTCGAGAAGAAGGGAAGCAGCCCTCGGTATCCAAGGCTCCTCCGCTTCCCGGTGCCTCCTTGCTGCACTCGGCTAGAACGGCTGCCCTCCGTGCTAGGCTTTGATGCCACACTGCTTGAAAACGCTTTGCAAAGCCCAAACTTTGCTGCAAATTCCAGGTTGGATATACGCTCCGAGCACAGTTGGTTCAACCCCAAAGCTCAGTCCTGGCTTTAAAAGGTGTCTTGGGCGATACACAAAAATAGCACAACCCATTTAGTCCTCCATGGCTGCTCAACAGAAGTCGTTCCCGACCTGTTACACTTTTTACGCTGTAGTATCTCCTGCCTCCCTACTTCTAACCACTGTTCAAAGTACTGGACCCTGATAGTTCTTTCTCTTGCTGTTTGATTTTTTTTTTTAAACCTTGTGTATTTGAACACACTCCCCAGAGTGAGTCCTTTGAAAAGTAATCCATATAAAACCAAAGCACTTTTCAAATGGCAGAACAAAACACTCATAAAAGTTCATAAATGCCTTGCTATTTAAATCTCATAAAAGCAGCCCAGTTAATTACTTCAGTTTGAGCGTTTCCTCTAAATTGTGCGCTGTACCCAAGGTCAGCAATAAAGGGAGAGGGATTTTCTGCACATGCTACAAAAACCCCACTGATTTCCTTGCGTGCAAGATGTCTGGATAATTTGCCTCAAAAACAGTTGCCTTTAATTGCGCAGCTATTACAGTTTTGACAGCAAACCCCAATCCTTTACACAGATATGTGCGTATATAATGTACGTGTGTATATAAAACCCGGGGCCTTTCTCTGATTCCTCTCCCCTCCTTCTCCTTCCCCGTCTCCCGCTCCAGGCTCCGAGCTGATGCCCAAAGCACTGTCTACACGGATCATTGGTGGCATATGGTGGTTCTTCACCCTAATTATCATCTCGTCCTACACGGCCAACCTTGCCGCCTTCCTGACGGTGGAGAGGATGGAATCCCCCATCGACTCGGCAGACGACTTGGCAAAGCAGACAAAAATAGAGTACGGAGCAGTGAAGGATGGAGCTACTATGACCTTCTTCAAGGTGAGACCAGGCAGAGCCTTTCTACCACCCAGGCAAAGGTGCAGCCTCTTGGGCCAGCGGAGCGGGAACAAAGCCAAACAGCCTCCCAAGCCAGCACCGCTGCTCGTGTAAGCGGGTCGTTCCAGTCCCACGTCCTTGTCAAGGCTTTGGCCCCTGTCAGTTTAGCTTACCTGGACTCACATCACGGCTGATTTCCCCTCTCCCCATTGCTAGTGGAAGTCACAATTACAAAAGGATACTGATTTTACAGCTTCAGAAACTGTACCCAGTATTGGCTCAGACACCCTAAACCATGCATTGGGCACAACAGGACGGGGGTCCCTTATATTGGAGCCCTACAGAAAAATCTTACGTTCCCTAACGTATCTTCCCAATTTCCACATCGCACCCGTTGCAGCTCCTTCCTCGTCTCTGCAGTAGCAGTTCCGCAGAGCCCCTGGGGCTGACCCAGCCAGCCTTCAGCGGCAGAGAAGACAGCAGATGAAACCCAAAGCTGGGCAGATGTTGCTAATGCTCTCCCTGACCAGTATTTTTTACAGCTGAAATACCTTTCTTGTCCTTCAGGTATCCACATTAACGTACTCAAGTTTTATTAACCTCCAAAACCCTGTGCAAGGTAACACCACCAATGCATGCGAATCAAATTACATTAATTTCTTCTCTTTAAAGGAGAATTAATTTCAGAAGTTAGCCAGTGCTGCAGAGGAGGGTGCTGAGAGTGTTCCTGGTCGCTCTTGCCCCCAAAATGGAAAGAAACTGGGAGACTTAAAGATACCTTTAAGACCACAGCTAGCCTGTAAAAGCAGGCTTTAAAAAAAGAGCGAGAGAATGAGGGAATAGAAATGAGGGGTGATTAATCTAAGGAATGATCGCCCTGGCTTGCAGAAGAATTTAATGCCAAGGATGAACTCAAAAAGTGGTCGTTCACGGGAAGGTTTGGAGTTCTCTGTGCCGGCGGTGCAGGGCCCCGGGAGCACCTCCGGGCCCAG
>NW_009259856.1:373167-373471 GCF_000687185.1 Egretta garzetta
GTGCCCACCCCCTCTGGCCACCCCAATGCAGGGGGAATGTGTGGGCCAAGGCGTGACAAACAGAGTTGGGGCTTTAAAAAGCAGGTTGTGCCTGGACCACTGCAATCATTTGGATAGGCCCTGTGTAAAGGCAGCTAGACAAGGCCGTCAGCAGTTTAATTGCCAAGACCCATTAAAGGAAGCCAACGTGCTGCATTTTAATAACAAGAAACAGCAGCGTTCTTCTGCAGCTCTCCTTGGCTGGGGCTTGGCTAAGGAGCCACTACACTTTCCGTATCCTTGTGCTTACTTTGCCAGGTAGGAA
>NW_009259856.1:373507-378045 GCF_000687185.1 Egretta garzetta
ATCTTTAATTAATTCTGGGAAGTGAGAATGTTGTGCAGAATAGCAGGCTGGTGCTGGTGAGTTTGCTTTCCACAGCGGAGCTGGTGCGTGCAGTTTTGTCTTTGGCATGGTCAGACGTGTTGCGTTACCTTCCAGAAGCAATATAAACCTACAAGAGCTATTAGGAAAAGATAGACTTCTCCTGTTGTGTTGTAATGACTCTTTCCAATAAGAGTTTTATATGGGAATAAAAGGAAACTGTCTTTGTTAAAAATCATCAAGGACACAGCACATTTATTGTTTCATATAATCGTCCATCAGAATCATTCTTCAGGCTTCTAACAGGCACTTGGCGGGGTTTATTGACGCAGCGTATCTTCCTTTTTCTTCTTTATTATTATCGTTGTTTGGAGATGAATTCTCAGGGATGTCCCTTCTGACGTGCATTCCGATTACCGGAGCAGTGAGCACTCGCGTGGGGTGCTACGTTCACTCGTCCTTTGTGTACAGAGACATATGGGAGAGCCAGGACTTCTCCCACCTCCTAGCGAGGTCTTTGAGTGGGAAACTCCCGCAGTGGGCTCGGGACGGCTGCTCTGCCAGTGCCACCTCCACGGGGACATCCGTCAAACAGCAGACAGGTCCAGAGGATGGGGCAACGGGCAGCTCCAGTGCCTGCTGAGGACCTGCCCTCCCTCTGTAGGGCTGGGACTGAAGGAACGGCGACCTGCGGGAGGCTTCATGTCACCTTCCTCTGCTCTGCTGAACGTGGGGTTAGCGGGGGAGAGATGGCTGCCGTGCGACTGCTGCTCCTGAAAAGCTCCTGGAGATCTGGCGGTCGGGCACTCCTGCAGGTTGCTGAACAGACTGGCATTGCTGGGCCAAAAGGCTGATGGCAGCATCCCGACTGGGATCCCCTGCTGGACCCATTTTGTGGATTATTCACTAGGACTTAGCCTAAATTGCCACCTTGCTCCTTGTACAACTGTTCCCCAAAGTCATTCCCTTCACATTAGGAACTCATTTCTCCCTGTTAAAGAAGCTGCAAACCACATACGTCCCTCCAACCCCTCCACGCCACGGCCGGGCCCTGTGGCATCGTTGTCCTTTGCTGAACCTCATCTGGGCCTGTGGCCCTCCTGGCACCTGGGAGGTCTGGAAAAGCGGGATCTAGAGCTGCATGAAGAGATCACGATCCCAGGGCTGAGCAATGGGAAATGGGAGGAAGAGGAAGGCAAACACCTTGCACACAGTTCCCAAAGCGCTAACCAGTTTTCTGCCTGTGCTCAGGCTGACCGAGGGTTCGTGCAGGGCTCAGCGAAGTCACTGCAGAAGTTCCCTGTTGAACCAAGCCAAAACACATCTCTGGGGCAGCCCCACAGCGAGCGTGGGATCCTGCTGCCACGCAGGTCTCTGGGCGGCGGCGCTAACAGCGACGGCAAACGGGAAGCAGAGAGCGTTTTACCAACCACACTGGCAGATTTCGACTTAATGACAAGAACTTTTGAGAAGCTATTTATTCCCTGGCAATGCAGATCGAGTTACAGGAATAAACACAGATCAATTAATTTAGGAGCAGCATCTAGCATTCAGTAGAAATTGAGCCAGAAATCCTTCATATCTCGCAAAGGATGCTGTCTCTCTCTGAACAAATGCCGGCTTAATGTGCGGTTTGGAGCACGAGTGTGAGAACGTGTGTGTGTGCGTACACGTACATTCACTCGTACAGAAATGTTAAACCCTCAAGAGTAAGTATCTTCAGTTGGTGAAAATCAATTTATTTTTTCATACCAGCGGCAATTGAAAATCTTAAGCCAGAAAGTTACTTTCTTGCCATTTTCACTGATAAAAAAGCATATATGTGTTGGCAAGATGCCTTGCAGTAGCTCCTCTAAACTATTCCATTAATTTATTTGGGTGACTGGTCTTGAAGCGTTGGTTATTAAAGGTGGCTTCTGAGCTATGACTCTAAAGAATGAATTTAGAGGCGCTCTTGGTGTCATTGCAATTGCTGCGTTCAGAGGGGCTGGGACTCAGCTTTTCATACACACATCTCATTTAGCACTGAGGCAGGGTTTTATTAAGATGCAGAGGACAGCAGACCAGATTCTGGTGTTGTTTATCCCGAGCAAAGGAGGAGAAGCTCTGCTCACATGAGTCGGTGTAAGCAGGAGAGAGAGCCGGTCCCCAGTGTGAACCGCGGCTGCACTCATCATCAGCGCCTTTGGTTATTAGCAGAAATCTCCATCATTCCTAACGCCCCGGAGTTCCTGACTCTGGCATTTCTCTGCCAGGAAGAAGTCAGCGTCAGGCCATTTATCTTCATGCTCCGAGCAGCCAAGCAGTTCCTCTTCATCTGCCTTCGACAGCAAAGCCAAGCTGTCACGGAGGGGGACCCGGGGACCCTACAGAGGATGCAGGGGCACAGGAGGGTCTCTCTGCCTGCCACCAACTCAGATTTCTTTTATCCAGCCCATAAAAATAAATGGTGATTCCATAGAGAAGAAATTTGCACCTAGCCACAGCACAGCAAGTATCAGTTCAAACCAGTAACCAACCCCAGTAAGGATGTTTAAGGTAAATTGCTTAAGCTGTAAAGTCAGAGGTCCAACAAAATGTACACGCACCCCAGAAGTCCAGCAAAATAAACACGATTTATGTGCCGCCTTTACCGACTATTACGTTACTACTGAGATTACAGTTACTACTGTTTCTTGGAATGGTAAATTCTCGGGTGACCCCACCCAAATTCCCATACATAAGCGACCGCCCTTGCAGTACGGCCGGAGTATTCTGAGCCGAGGAAAGGGAGGAGGCAACAACTTCTCCCCTAATAAGGAAAAATGCAGAGTGGTCAAAGCTCTCCGGAATTAGGTGTGAGCTGGAGCCCCGTATGCTCCTCACCATGGCTGCTCCTGCAATTTTTGATTGATGACTGCTCTCACAATGACTGACAATTGCTTCTAAATTGGACTTTTAACAAATAGCCAGGTCTATCAACTGCTAGTGCTGTGCTGAGAATTACAGCTGGTGAATTTTCAGCTGGAAAAGGAGTGCTCTTGCCTCACGCTAGCAAAGTTAAAGAAACTAATAGGAAATAAATTCCCAGAGAGGAGGTGGCAGATTCCAGACTACGGGGAGAGCCTGTGATTGCCTTGACCAGAGACACACGTCGAACTGCCCTGCCTGCACCGCGGGCTTGACCCGCTCTCCCCGCCGGAGCTAGCACAGCCTTACCTTTGGGGAAGGCGAGGCCATCGCAGCCAGCGGCGTTCTGCTGCGGGGAGACAGCCCTTCTCTGCTGCGGGGCTCAGCCGGGGGGCTCAGCCCGGCGGGGCCGGGTCTCTGTCCCCGCTGTTGCGTTAGGCACGAGCAAGCAGCACCAGGCAGCTCTGGCCTCGTGCAAGCCCGCACTGGGTGAGCTCCAGCCAGAGAGGGTGCTCGCCCCACCACGGGTGCCCCCACCCAGCCTGGTGCCCCCCACCCGGGGGGGCTCGAAGCAGCGCAGCCGGAGCTGAGAAAGCTGGGGTCCTCCTGGCATTTCCAAATACAATTAAGTCCTTTCAGTGGGTCAGAAGCGGTGATTTAAGAAGAGAAGAGAAAAGTGTTTTTTCTCTTCCAGGGAGCCCTGTCTCATGTAATTTAAGTTGCCTGAAGAGCTACAATGCCTCATGCAAGTCCTATTAGCTTCACTAAATGCAGCCTATTGATTTTTTGCCAGTTTATTTTGCTGTATGCTTTAAACTGGGAGAACACTGATGTTGTTTAAGAGCTCTGTGTCAACACCCAAGGAGCATTAAATGCAGGAAGAGAAGGAGAGAAAAGAAGAGCCAGTGAACCCAGAGGCCTCTGATGTGAACTATATAAATGTTAAACAAGTCGTTATCGGCAAGCTGAGTACGCTATTCATTTCAATTACCCATTGTAATGCACAGATATTTAATAATCCTTTTGGAGGCTACATTTCTTGCTGCTCTTTGAGGTTTGATAGATGCCACAAATCTACCTTACAGGCACTGGCCCAGATTTTCAAGCGAGGGAGATTATCCTGCCTCTTGAATGAAGTTTGCTGCGGCACATCCACTACTGCACGTTCATCAAGTGGATTATAACAAGGATGAGCTTGAACTGAGAAGAAATGAGTCCGTGGTTCCTTCAGGCAGGAGGCTGAGCCCAGAGGGTGAAAGACAGAGAAGCCTTTGCCACTCCGCTGTACAAACCAACTTGGGGGTGTTACGCCACGTGCCAACTTCTGTTAAATATGTTGAGAAAAAGGAGGTGGACAGGCAAAGCATTTGAAATAGAAAGCATTATAAGGGATTCTTTTTCTTAGCTAATTTACCCTTATTTGTAAGTGTTTTTATGAGAAGAACCTATGCTGGCATGTTGGGGGTTGGACTGGATGACCTCTAGGGGTCCGTTCCAACCCAAAACATTCTATGATTCTGTGTTCGGGGTGACACCGAAAAATGAGGGGGAGATTCGACAGCAGCAGCTGGGACGGGCTGGGGCTCCATCTCCTGCTTTCTCTCGGAAGGACAGAGGCCTGCGATGGAGGT
>NW_009259856.1:378074-384219 GCF_000687185.1 Egretta garzetta
CCTGGCAGCGGGAGGGGGGCAGCCCCCCTTATTCACGGCAAGGCACAAAGCCCGGTCAGCCCTGCCAGCTTACCAGCCGGCTTCACGCTCTTGCTCAGCAGTGTGGTGGAGGCGGCGGCTTTGGCTGACTAAGCTGCCTCTTATAAAATAAGAGACCTGGGAAAAACAGGAAAGTAGGCAGAAAAGAGGAATGGCACGTCAAGGAGCAGGCGGCGTCAGCGTCAGCACAAGCCTCAATATCCAAGAGCTTTTCCAGAGCTCAGCTGGATGTGTAGAGCTGGCTTGCGCTCTTGCTCAGCAGTGTGGTGGAGGCGGCGGCTTTGGCTGACTAAGCTGCCTCTTATAAAATAAGAGACCTGGGAAAAACAGGAAAGTAGGCAGAAAAGAGGAATGGCACGTCAAGGAGCAGGCGGCGTCAGCGTCAGCACAAGCCTCAATATCCAAGAGCTTTTCCAGAGCTCAGCTGGATGTGTAGAGCTGGCTTGAGGAGAGCTACGTTCACCCACGGGAACACAGTGGCCGACGGAGGGGCCTGCTTCAGGAGAAAGCCCATGTGCCTTTCCCGGGGCGTCTTCCCAGGCGAACGCGGTTGTGTCTTTTGTGACAACCCACCCAGAGACAATGCAGAAGGTGGTCGTAGATAAACGGTGTATTTCTAGTGTTATGGAAAGACATAAAATAACCACATTTCTTCTCACCCAACACATTTTCCAGAAGAAGAAAAAAACATCCACATGAATAGCAAGCCAGAAAACGTATTTCTCCTTTTTAAGAGAATGCCTGCTGATAGTGAAAGAATATCCATGTTTATTTTTAGCCCTAAGACAATCTTCTTGAATATTTCTATGCCTCTGTTTATGTGGGTACGTTAAACTTGTTTGGCAGTTGCACATATCTCAGAGGAGACGTTTCCTTGCAATGCTTGAGGAAAGACAGAAATGTAATAGAGTATGTGCAAAAGAGACAAACATGCTCTGAAATGTTCTCTGTCTTCTCTCGTCGTGCAGAAACATTACAGGATAAACCAAATCCTGGTTAGGAAACGAATACATTTAAGCAGATACCCCGATAGGAAGCCCTGCCGGGCATCAAGGCCGGGTCTCGCTGTCCCGTGCGGAAGCGAATGAGCGGCTCAGTTCCACCTACAGGAGGAGGCCTCCAGAGCAGCAGCTCTTTCTGTAGGGTCTCTGCTCGAGGACTGCTGGAACCTTTGTCTCTTGCTATGGCAACGTGAAGCCAAGCAGTGTTGGGCAGTGAGAGCAGAGAGATATTTAAGACAAGGTAATAGCTCCATTACATGATCCGTTTTCAGACTGGTATATAACGGACTGTAAAGACACGAGGTTTCAGCAAATAGAAGACTAATTCTTATTTTGGGGGTGGGGGCTATCATTTTTTTTCAGAAATCCAAGATTTCCACGTTCGAAAAAATGTGGGCTTTCATGAGCAGCAAACCCACAGCACTTGTTAAAAACAACGAGGAAGGAATCCAGCGAACCCTCACGGCCGATTACGCCCTGCTGATGGAGTCAACCACCATCGAATACATCACCCAGCGGAACTGCAACCTGACTCAGATCGGGGGGCTCATCGATTCCAAAGGCTACGGGATTGGGACTCCCATGGGTAAGTGACAGCACTGGGGTTTCTGTAGGTGGCCCTGGAGGGGGAGAAGTTACCACAAGTACAGGAGGTGGGATTAAGATAGTCTACTCGCAACAGTGAATTTCCATGCTCATGCTGCCTGCCTGTTGACAAGCGGTCTGAACCGCCCTGCTTAGCGCAGACATGTCCCCTGCTTTGTGTGATTGTTGTCCTACTTTCCCTCTGTGTGTAACAGTGTTCCCCCTCCCCAGGGTCACCGTACAGGGACAAGATCACCATTGCCATCCTCCAGCTCCAGGAGGAGGACAAGCTCCACGTAATGAAGGAGAAGTGGTGGCGAGGGAACGGCTGCCCTGAGGATGAGAACAAGGAGGCCAGCGCTCTGGGCATCCAAAACATCGGTGGGATTTTCATCGTTCTGGCAGCAGGCTTGGTGCTGTCTGTCTTCGTGGCCATGGTGGAGTTCATCTACAAGCTGCGCAAAACGGCGGAGCGTGAGCAGGTACTGATTTCCTCAGTCTCCCTGCACCACCACTAGCCCAGCCGTTAAGGATTTTGCACGCTGACCCCAGAGACAGGCAGGGAGATGGGCAGAGGGATTCAGCCCTGCCCCTGCTGCCTGGAGGTCCAAGCACCCGCAAACCCAAGGGCTGAAATGCAGCACCCCCAAAATGCCGTTCCCTAAGGCTCATTGCATCTGTCCCGCTCCGACAGCCTCAGGTCAGGGGGCAAATCGTGTCTACTCTGATCAGGGTCATCCGCTGCTGCAGTAACTAGGCTAGTAAGCATTTGTAGGGTAATTCTGAGCAAGCTGCCATGTAAGTGAGGAAAATACGGACAGAGGTCCCTGGGAGGGACCTTTCTGAGCTGCTGTATCCACTCGCCACTACCACATGCAATCGTGTTGCATATTCCAGGCATGATGCATACACGCATGAAGTCTCCATCTCTTCTCCCCACTCCTGTTCAAAGAGCCTCAAGGAACCGGCCAGGCTCCGCCAGGAAGCCTCACACTATTTCATCAACTTTTCACAACACTTACGCAAACGGCCCATCCCACCCGCAGTGGCGGATTAGTGCTCATGAAAGAAGCAGACTGCTTTTATGTTTTTCCCTCTTCCTTGCGTGTCACGGTACAGTAAGTGGAAAGTGCATTTGCGTGCATGACCAGAAATCCAAGCAAGCTGCCCATGTGATGGACTAGATAGATGAAGGAACACTGCCCACTAGCAAGCCCAGCGGGATTCGATAGCCCTCTGTTTCCCAGCACATAAATCTACCAGACCCCCAGCAGGGATCACACAAAGCGCCGGCACGCCAACAGCGCCTATGGCTCTGCCTTTTTGCGGGATTTAGTGTCAAAGGTACAGCTCTTGCCGAAGGAGAGAGGGGTCAACCAGATGCCCATGCATCACTGACATCCCGCTAAGCGCAGCTGATGCCTTAAATGCAGCCTAAACCTCGTGCTTGCCCTCCGCAGAGCCTAGCTTCAGCACCCTCCCGCTCATGCAGAGCTTGGCAGAACGTTTTGCCAGCAGTAACGGTGCTTTTTGTCCCTGCTCTCCCCAGCGCTCCTTCTGCAGCGCCATGGCCGATGAGATCCGGCTGTCGCTCACCTGCCAGCGACGGGTCAAACACAAGCCCCAGCCACCCGTCATGGTGAAGACGGACGCGGTGATCAACATGCACACGTTCAACGACCGACGGCTGCCGGGGAAGGACAACATGACCTGCAACACTGGATTGACACCTGTGTTTCCCTAGGGAATGGGAACAGGGGGGCGGGAGGGAAGGAATTGCGGCACAGAAGGCTGGATGCACTCTTAACTAGGGAAGAAAGGATTAAAAAACAAGAAAAAAAAACAGAAAAAAAAAAAAAAAGCCTGGTTTGGTTCATTTCAAGAACAAGGCCTTTACAACACAGCTGCATCGATCACCGGCACAGAAGCGAGAACTTCAAAGCATGGACGGTAACATGGGTCTTGGGGCTTCTCTGTTTTGTTTTTGTTATTTTTCATTCCTTTTTTTTTTTTTTTAACGCTTAGATCCTACAGGCCTCATGGAGTCCAATCACACTACCGCCCAGGAGTCTGATGTTTACATACTAAAAACACATGGAGGCGAAACAGAATTGAGCCAAACTGACCCTCGGCGGGTGAGGAGGAGCCCCCGAGCAAGGCTTCTTTAGCATGGCAATAAAAAGAAACACTTTGTCAGGTGCAGCGCGAGCAGCCGTCTGTGCGAGCATCTATTCCACACCAACATACACAGCACATTTGAGATCCATTGTCCGGGAAAGGGAAAGGTATCTGGGAAGCACCGTGACGGTCAAGGCTGTGCCTTCTCTCAAGGCAGCTCATGGTGGCCCTTTACCTCACAGCTGTGCTGGCCGTGGCCATCTGCAGCCCTCGTGGGGACGTGGTGGGAGAAGGCAACGCACACGTCCATCAGTAGATCCCAGCTGGCTACGAAGGGGCAAGTAAGCCTGAATGGAGCCGAACTCCTGGCCAGGGATGGGACAGCGCAGCGTGCGCAGGAGCCACTGCCATCCCCAGGTGACACCACCCACACGCCCCGTGCCCAACTCCAGCCCACGCCCAGGGTGACACCGTGATCTCCGGGTCCTCAGCTGCTTCACTCCTTCTGCAAAGCCCAGTCTCTCCTGCAAGGAAGCGTGGAGAGCAGCCGAGTCCACAGGCATCAGCAGCAGCAGGAGCAGAGCTGTTTCCAAGAGCTGAAGGCTATCGATTTCCATGAAATTCAGCAGCGCTGAACTGCAGCTCTGCTGCATTCGCACCCACCCCAGGAGAGGACTCTGTGTCTGGCTTAGGACTAAATGCTCTCCGTGGCACCAGGGACCTGAAAGACGAGGTCTCAGCCTGCAGGGCCAGCGCTGGCCTGGGGCAAGCAGCACCATGGGAGCCAAGCCGGACGCCCTTCTTGCTCTGCCCGGTGAACCGCAGCCCGTCAGGCAGCATCTCCACGCGATTTCAGCAAACACACACTAAAACATTTTTAAGAAATCTTCCATGAACTGCATTCTTATTTTCAAGTTGCTTAACCCAGAAGGCTGGTCCTGCAGATGAATTTAGTCAGAATTACCAAAGACCCCTCTGCTGACCTAAAGGATCGCTCGAGTAACATCACTCAGCTCCATCCCTCCACAGGGAACCGCACAGGCGGCCAGTGGGATGCTCTGCGGATTAATTTGCAAAATGAAGCAAACAGAAGTGGCTCTGCCCATTGCGAGCCAGAACACCACACGGAGAGCACCGCAAAGGTGCTTAAACGCTCCGATTTAAACCCTGCTGGTGAAGAAAGGAGCAACCTCCTGCCCTTGCACACGTAAGGCTGCCGGTGACCTGCCGCGGGTCGCGCTGCTGCTGGAACCCCCCCGTACCCACCACCTAAATCCTGCGTTAAATAACCCTCGGGCAGGCAGGGCAGCGCGGCGGTGGAGCCCGACGGTGCCTGAGCTCTGCGTCCCGAACCTTGGCCCTCTGTGCCGCGAGCGCGGCGGGGTGCCACGGCCGCCCGCAGCTGAACTGACCCCATTTGCCCTCCCCGAGCTGCAAGGCCTTTCTGGAAAGTTTATCCTCGCCCAAAGGAACAAACCTGTTTGTAGCTGATTTCAGATTTTTTTCCCCACCTGTTTCTTTCTGAGGCTCAGTTGGGAAGGCTGGCTCTGAGCTGATGGGAATTAGCAAATTAGCTCAAGGGGAGATAGTCGTTCCCCCCATCACAGAACACAATTTGCCCTTAATTTGTTTTTTCCATGATGTAAAAAAGCAACACAGTGACCCAAAACGAAAAAAGGTGATTTGTCATATCTTGACTCAAGTAAAGACAGGCAAAGGATTTGCATTTCATTTTCACCTTTTCATAGAAACCATGAAAAATTAGGGGTGAAAGCTGCCAACCCAACGGGCATCACGCTCTTCATAGGCTGCTGACCGAACACCTACGGCTGAGGACAGACTGGAAGCACGGGGCTGTTTCCCAAAGCTAATGACATTCCCTCTGTATTTCTTTGCAAATCCTTGGGCTTGTCAGAGGAGTGGATTTGCTGTTTCCTTTGCAGATTTCTAAACTTGTAGGAAGAGCAGGGCTGAGATAAAAACAAAGCCTGAAACTGGCTTTAAGTGTCCAGAGAAAGCAAAATACGACAGAAAATAGCATTTATTTTGCTTCTTGGCAGATTTTTTTTTCTAAATAAATGAATATTACTAATACCATCAACCCCATTTGACACCAGTTTGATTTGATTTTACTCACAAACATCCCAGAGTGACAGAATCTGGAATTACTGGTGCTATCTGCCAGCAAGAGCAAACCCTGCAGATTAACCTCGTCCCCTCCCTCTCTGCACTGACCATAAATCATCCATGAAATAGCAGCTAACTTCATGCATCTGCGTCACGGTTTTACGTTTCGATCCTGATCATTAAAACGTTTGACACATTTAACCAGGAAACGTTCTGCACCACTCAAAACAAAGCAGGAGCCGGGGGAGCTGCTGGGGCCCCAGCCCGGCGGGGAC
>NW_009259856.1:384454-392428 GCF_000687185.1 Egretta garzetta
CATTTTGGGACCTGTTTGTGACTATCAGCGGCTCACGTCTTAGAAATCATCCAACTTCCAACTTCCTTTAAATCGGTTCCTTTCTTCACTTGGTGGGCAGAGGGACTGGAAAAGCGAGGAGGAAATAAAGAAAAACCAAGTTTGGGCTATTAAACTGTATCTAAATTGTCGTCACCTCGGTTCACTGTCCCTTTATCACGCTTCTCCTTCAGCTCTCCCGTGAGACAGCGCAGGGGCACGGCGGGCAGCTTTGCTTTGGGTTGCTTTTCTGTTTGGAGTTAACCGACAGCGCGTGTTGGGTACGACGTCGAGACGACAGATCCACAGAGACAGAGTATGTGAAGGGAAACCAGCTCCAGCTCCGAGCAGCCACCGTCCCCCCTCGGAGCAGGATTCAGCCAGGCGCAGGCGTGGGTGGTCTCTGGGGACGTCGCCGCAAAGGGACCCCGCAGGTCCCGGCAGCTGCCACCCAGCGCCCAACTTTGACATGTTTCTCAAAAAAAGACAAAAAAAAAAAGAAAAAGAAAAAAAAAAACAGAAAAGAGTGGAAAAAAAGGAAAAAAAAGGTCTCCGTGACATTCAGGGGATTTTCCTTTGTGGACATGCAGAATTTCTATGAATATAGTTTTTTGTAAACATTTTGTAACAATTTTGGTTTCATAGTAACTGTGTTACTTGCTGATCATTCTAGGCTGATGTAAATAAAATTTCCAAAAAAAAAAAAAAAGAAAAAATTCTGATTATTTTCCTTTTTAAGACACTGTGATATATCAAAGTGCACAGTTTGCTGTATGAAGTAATATGGTTTTAAATTTTAAATAAAAATTCATTTCTAGAAAATAATGAAGTTTATGCCTCTCTATACTGAGCTGCTTCCTTGAGATTTTATACCTAGGCCCAAGCTGTTTAACGACATCCCCTGTCTCTCCTGATAATCAGCCATAAAAAGCCAGTGATAAAAAAAACCAATTCACAACTAAACCTGAGCATCTCAGGAGAAGAGCTGCGAGTGCTGCTCGCCAGGGGGATTTGCCTGGGTTTGGGAGCGGTGACGATGGGCTTGGCCACAACCCACGGAGCGGGAGGAACCCCCGTTTGCTTCCCCTTCGGTCCGAGGGGGGAAGACAGAGGATGAGGCTCAGACGGCGCAACTCCCCCGTCCTCGTACACCGGCGGAAAGTTTGGTATCAGACAAATAATTAAGTCCGGGTACTCCATGAGAAGCCATCTGCAGAAACGCTCTCCCAGCGTGGCTCGCCGGAGGCGGCGTGTGCTTTTCATTACGGAGAGATGCCGGAGCCCGAGACCCTCTGACAAGACCGCAGGTCCCCAGCGGGCTTCAAGGTTCATAAAAACTCTGTTTACCTGCTCTCCCTTTCGATGTAAGTCCAAAATCTTATTAGCCTGATAAAAGCTGAAAGCACCCTAAAGGCCAATGTTTATTAGTCTGAAATCTTTATGACTCTGCTTTATTATATTGAGGCAGGGAGCAAATGTCTGCCGTTTCCAGGATGGGAACGATGAGGGCGATCGGAGCTCTGCCATTCCAGGCTCCAGTGAAACAAACTCTGGAAGCAGAGGTGCAGCCCTGGGGACGGCTCTGGGCCCCTGCGGCACGGCGCGGCGAGCCTCGCTCCCCAAAGCCCTCCTCTCCCTCACTGCTGGCTGGGGGCTTTGCCCTGGAAATGTGTTTGGGGTGGAGGGGTGGCATTGTAGGCACTGTGCTTGTGCATTTATTAAATAATCCCCAGAAGCTGCCACTACCTGTACCCTGAGATTTAAAAGACAATTCCTTCCCATTTTAATCACTTTTAAGGGTCACCTGCATAAACCTTTCTCATCTCTGTTCGCTCGAGCCCCCCAGAAAACCGCAGCTTTGACGTGCCTGCCGAGGAGGGACTTTCAGAGCAGAACCAAGTCTCACTTTTATATTCTGAGCCCTGATCAATATGCAGAGAACATGTCAAAAAGAAAAAGGGGAAAAAAGGTAAAAGCAACCGATGCCTTTGCAAAGCTTCTTCTACATTGCTTAGCATGCGCGACCTGCTGCTGGGAACGAAATCCCTTCCCGCGTGCCAAGGGCTGCAGCAAGGGAACGGCTGCTCCCGCCTGCCGAGGGAAGCACGGGGCAGGACGGGGCAGCACCGGCTGACCCTGCCTGGCAAACCTCTGTCTGCGCTGGAAACACGAGGAATTGTCAACATAAATCGTTATCAGCAATAACGCGAGGCAGCAATTAACCCTGTCAGTCAACAGACCACCCTTTGCTGGCTGTGAACCCACCACCTCAAAGCTGCCAATCATGCGACAAATGAATAATTAATCACACAACAGATTTCACTCAAGAAAGAGGAGATTGGTTCCCTTTGAGCACCAATTAGTCCCTCTGGGCAAAAGAGGGGGAAAATCGGGAAATGGTGAGAGAGGCGTCTCTGCCCCATCTCCCACCGCCCTCTTCCAGCCGGGCACCTTCAGACGTTTTAGATTTTCGGCTCGGCAGAGAGAACAGTTTTTAACTGCATTTCTTTCAGCAAAATCTCACTTTAACGCGGTCACTGTACATCTGTGAGCAGGCGTTTTCCTGCCCCGGGGTGTCAGAGCTCGGAGGCATCCCTGTGCCTGCCCACAGGGAAGGACAGCCGGCGGGAGCCACCGCGCCGCCCCCCTTGCACCCCTGCTCTCTACCCGGCAGCTCCACCACCAACTCTCTCCTCCTCCCTCAAACCAAACCAAACCAAACCTGTGTCACTCCGGAAGGACTCGGGCACGTTTGGACCTAAATGTTTTCATAAGCAAAATACAGCCCATCTCCTTAATGAAAATGTGGGGATGAACGAGGGCAGCAGGAACTCCAGCTTCTCCTCCAAGGCGCTGCCTGGTGGGTTCAACAGACCGAGAGACAGCCATTACATTTCAGAAGAGCTGGGTACGCGTCGTTAACATACAGGCCCATAACCACCATGGAAACGGGGAGCTGTAACTACATATAATAAAACAGCTTTCCACTTGAAAAAGCCGCTGCCTGTCAGGATCTCGATGTGGTTTTCAGAAGCGGCATTACCGCCATCCCGAGCGAGCTTGCCGAGCATGCCAGGGGCGAGCACGGCTCGCGCCACCTCTGTCCTTTGCTCCACGGATGAGAAGCTGAAGGGGCTGGCACCACAGGGGGATTCATCAGCTCAGCTCCAGAGCCCCCTCCCGGGACCCCCTCTGGTATCCCCCCGCTTCCAGGAGGAGTGAATGGGAACGGGGCAGGCTGGGCCCTGCAGGACTGGAGGGTAATGTCAATGAGAGGTGAAACCCAACAGAAAAGTCAGCTCGACGGCTCACGGCAAAGCAGCCAGCACAAAATGAAACCTGCCCTGAGCCTTTGCCGGACACCCGGCCTGAACCCACACTTGCTTGTGGCATTTGGGTGACATTTTCCTTCAAGAATTTCCGTGCAACTCCTGTACCTGATATTTTCAGCCAGGAACTGAAATATCAAAACAGCCATCGGGCCAGTGCTGTACATCAACATCCTGCTTTTAACTAAAGGAATGTGGGATTCCGACTCGGAAAGCTGTGCGTCTCGCTCAGGTAAAGAGAGGAAAAGAAACAAAGCAGAAGACACCAAAAAACTGAAAGAGACGTCCTGCCCAGAGGGGCAAGGAAGGGGAGGAGAGCAGGAGTCCGGCTCTGTCAGCAGAAGGGTGGGCTGGGGTCACGTCGGCCCCAGGGCAGCACGGGACTGCGCTGGGGATGCCCAGGGATGTCCCCGCGCTCCCAGCTGGGCCTGGGGACAGGGACCGGCTCTGTGCCCGCTCTTCACACCCCAGGAGAGCCGCTCTTCTGCTGGATGTTTATAGCACCAGCACCCATGGACTTACAGCTTTGGCTTTCCTCTGCATTTCCAGACATTGGAAGCAATAAAAAAAATTTTAAAAGCCCAACCCCCAACCTAAGAACAACTTGCCTAATGCTGCTCTTGCCTGGTGCCGCCCCTGTGAACTCGTGCATACAGGGAGATGGGGGAGTGCACAGGGATGGTCTTCACAAGGTGGGAGCCCACCACAGATGGGTCAGGACCGGAGCAGAATCGGGCCCTGCTGCCAGACAGAGCGAGCAGGAGCAGCTCGGCTGGAGCCATTAAGTGCACAGGGACATCTTCAGAGCTGAAAGTGCTGAGCAATTTGCTGGGGCAGACAGGGTGCTGACACCTTTTATTTTAAGTAGTATCAATGGTGCTATTTAGTACACTCTGAACACCGACTGAAAGCACGATCTTAGTAAACAAGAACTCTTTTGGCAGCACTGAAGTAACATATGGGCTCTGTATATAATGTGCCTTGAAATGGTTTTTGTGGATTAGCGAAGCGACTGTGATACAGCTAATGCTTCACAACCCCAAAGAGACGCTGCACTGGCTGGAAGGAGGACCAGGGCTGGAGTGGCTGCGGGCACTGAAGGGAAGCAGGCAGAACCAGACCAGGATCCCAGCAGAAGGGAAGAGGCAGCGCTATAGGAAGAAAGGGGGCGTGTGGTGGAGGACAGGGTTAGATGAATCGCTGCAGTGCTGCAGAAAGATTTCAGGCACAGACCATCCCATCCTTTCAGGGCTTTTTACCCTTCAGTACCAGTTAGCTTATTTTCATCCTCCCCTGCTGTCCAGAATTCCTTTCCATTTTCTACATGCATGCTGTTTCTATGTTTACATTACAGCTTTTTCTCCATTAACGTGCTTATCTTTCTCCCTGTGCTGTGTTGGACACACCATTCGCTGCTTCTTTATAGCAAAGTGTCTGCCACGCTTTGACAGTGACTTTTGCTCAGGGAGGTTTAGGCTGCTGCTTACGCTGTTGTTATTGTGGGTATCATTAACCATGGAGATTTGCACCAGTTTTAGTCGGTGGCAGCCCCCTGCGCTTCTCAGTGCCGGGGAGCGGAGGGGCCGTGGGTGCCGAGGGGAACCAGCCCACAGGGGTATCGCCACGGTTCGCTCTCCTGCAGCGAGAACCTGCAGGGCTGGGGAGCAGGATCGGGGCAGTCGCCCCTCTGGGGCTGCAGCAAGTGGCAAACCCACGGGAGAGCCCTGCTGCTCCCAGCTGCCTCCAAAAATTCCAGTGGGACAGCACAGGACACCGCAGTCCCCCAGACTCGCCCGGGCTGCTCTCCCTCCTGCTCTTACTCAGAGCTGGAAGGAATGCTGCCCCCCCCCAGCGATGGCCAGGACAGTGCCTGGGATCTCAGCGCCCTCAGACCACGCTGTCCCTCCTCGGGGGCGTCATCTGCCTGTGAGGGCTTGTCCGTCCTCTCTCAGGACCCAAAACAGGCATTCGCTGAGCCAGAAAAGCATTTGGGCAAAGGAGAAAAGTTTTGGGTTGGAGGAGACTTCAAGGCGTGGAAAGGGGAAGGGGTTTTATTCCACGTATTTCAGCAATATTGCTCTCCCTTTTTGTGGCCTAGCTGAAACTGCTCCGAGAGCCATAACTGAAGTGTTTAAGCAGCATCTGTCATTATTAAAACAAAGTTGATTTGCAATTTTACTATTGTGCTGCAGCTTCATTATCTTATGTAAATGAGCTGTCTATTCCCTTCTGCAGCGTGGGCTGCGGGGGGATAGAAGCCCCAGTGAGAAAATTTATTACCAGCTTCTGACTCTTGAGATTATCAATTGCAAATGAAGGAGCATAAATACATCTTCTTTAGCCGCTTATGCCACATTAACGAACATGCTCCAAGCTAATGGCTTTGCCACTCTTGTCTGCTGAGATGGGAACAGAGCATGGTGGAGGAGGACTCCTCCAGTTCACAGCAGCATTAGAGAGGCTTGGGTAGCTGGCTGATAAGCAGCAGGTTGTAACGACAATGCTAATCCCAATCTATTCTGCAGACGATCATGCAGCTGCAATGGACGAGTTTGTATTTCAGCACGAGTTCTGGTGCTCCTGGTGCTTGTTCATACACTGAACACCAGTTTGCCGGGCTGCCCTTGTGCTTCCAGGGCACAAACCACTCTTTGTCTCAAACCCAAAGGCTCTGACCCTTGAAGGTGCTGAGCCTGGCAGGATCAGCTGTCCTGGCTGCTCCTGGATGGGGAGAGATTCGGAGCACACAGAGCTGGACCGCTGGGGTGAGGGCCACAGCCACCCAAGAGGCCCTGCTCCCCTCCTGGCTGGAAATTCGGGGTGGACATGAGCAGGGTCACCCATGCATGTGGGGCTGGCAGGGCTGAACAGCTCCCGCCCGGGCATGTCAGACACCTGAGCACCAGGGATCATTACTCCTGGGCTGAACAACCCTGGGGAAAGTAGAAAAAATTAAATGTAGCTGCTGCGCTGTTTCCTCCACATAGAGCTATACAAGAACACAAATTATCTACATTATAGATCCTTAACCATTGACAGGGCAGGATTTGGCTCGGGTAGGATACGGCTTAGCTATCACCTATACCCATCCTTACAACGTACATATACATACAACATACTTATTCATCCCCAGCCTCACCCTGAGGGCCAGGTGGGGAACAGCCTTTGAGGTGCTTTGGAAGCCATTACAGGTGCCCTTGCTTCTGTCACCAAACATCCGGCAGCGTCTGACTTCAGTAATCACCAAAGAACATTCAGAACAGAGGCAATTAGCTAAGTAGGCTGGCCACAGACATGCGGGCTGAACGCTGTAATCGATGCACGATTTGACAGGCTGCCAATGCCGGGCTTATCGCTTGCTTTGGCGGGGACGCCGGGTGCCCCGATGCCCGGCATCCGCGAGTGCTGTGGGTCTGCTCCACGGGCCAGAGACCCCCAGCAAAGGCGGGCGTGCATTTCCTTTAGAGCATTCCTAGCAATTCCTAGCAGGCAGAAATGGCGGGTGACCCTGTGCAATCCAAGGCTGGCAGCCAGCGAGCAGCCATCCGGCAGAAGTGGGTAATTGATGCTATCGAGGGCCAGTTTATTCCAATCAATACAGCACTCTGTACATCGGTATTCACCACAGCCCTCTTCTGTTCCAGAGGGTTAGAAAATGTTATTATCCAGACAAACCCCTAATTCCAACAAATTCGATTACCCAGGCAAATGAAAATAACACAAACAAAACCGTCTGAGATTCTGATGGCTGAATCGCTTGTTGGTGGCTTTATTTATTTATTTCTAACAGGATTTACAGGGCACACCATGGGCGCCTGGGGTTTAAAAGCAGTTTGGAAAAAGCAGCCCCCTGGCATCTGCTTAGGCAAACACTAACCCGTGATTATCTTAAAGACTCCGCTCCAAACGGCTTCTCGGAGGCCCTGGCCCTTCCGCACTAATTGGGTGAGGCGTTTGCTCTCCCTCTCATCTCTTCTAGCCTCGCCTGCAAACGGCAGGCCTGTTCTGCCATGTCTGAGCGCTCCAACCTGGACCTAAAGAACTAGTTACGTGACCATGAATGCTAAATACGAGATTTGAAAACCTTTTGAATTTTTTCTTGCTCCCTTTAGGCTTTTTTTCCAGTGGATGCCGATAGCTAGAAAGGCCTGGTAAACAATTTTACAATCTCAAATGTTTTCTAGCCCAGTGCAATTTAAGTGGATACTGCAGAATGGTCCCAGAAAGTAAAGTTGGAATTTTTATTCCTCTCAGAATCAAGGTCTGACGAGACAGTCTGGACGAACTCACTGATGGAGACGTGCCAGGTGACTTCTGTACGCAAGCACGAGAACCGAAATTTCAATTTTCACACCCAAGAAAGCTGTCACCACTCCTTTGAAATGAGCCACCGAGCAAGGATGATTGATGAAGTAAACAACAAAGTCGGGTGGGAGAGGGCAACGTTATTGTTTTCCATGGTGGGGGGGAGGTAAGAGGGGGGTGGGGGTGGAAATAATTTTCATTACAAAGCCTCCAATGAAAATTTAAAAACAATCTGGAATTGTTCAAATTTTCTCAAAACGCAGTGGCGGGAGAAATGCCACTTCCCCTGCCAGGGCTGCAGGGACCCTCGGACTGGCAGCTC
>NW_009259856.1:392471-401677 GCF_000687185.1 Egretta garzetta
CCCCCGACCCCGCGCCTGCGCTGCTGCGATCCAAACCATAGGTGCTCCCTTCCGCTGAGCAAGATCACCTGGAAACGCTTTGCTTCTGTGTTTTCGGCTGGAATATGTAAAAAAGTCTTTCCTAGGCTGGTGGCAGGCCTAGGGCGGCTCTCTAATTAGGCCATCAATAACCCAGAGCAGCTGCTCAGAAAGAATTCAGCTGTTCAAAGATGGAAAAGTCCATTAAGTTTATTGCATGAAATGTTGGACATGGTTTAGACAGAGGATCACTGCCAAATTATATAAACTACCAAAAATCTGCCAAATGAAGGAAGCAGAGGCAGGACAGGGCATTTTTAAACTGTCATTACTCCTGGAGGGAAGGGAAGATCCATTTATCTCATGTTGCTATCAAGAAGCAACAAGTACGATGACATCTGCAGCGCCAGCACTGCTATTCCGTGGCTGGTTTAGAAGAACTGAGCTTCCAGGGGAGAAGGGCTGGACTAAAACACTTCTTAAAAGGTTTTTTCCCTTGCAAGCAGACAGCAAGGTAAGGTCATAAAATGCTACGGGAAATCACAGAATCACAGAATCGCAAACACAAATCATGCTTGTACACTCTATTTACTAACAACGAGAAAAGCTCAGAACTCAGCTTTGCTTCAGGAGCTCCAAAGCCCTAACTGTAGCGCTATGCTGACGCCTGGACTCGGAAGAGGCTTTCACTCATCACATTCCCAGCACCAGCAGCTCCTCCCCAGCCACGGCACAGATGCGCACAAGCAGGCACAGAACTCGGGTTAGCTTTGTCGGATCCAGGCTTTTCAGAGGGTAAAAGAGATTCTGCTTGAAATTTGCTGCACAGATGAGCAGAGACACCTCCAGGCAACGACGCACAACTAACAGTAAAAGGCGGTACAGTCCACAACTGCCGGCTAAGGCGATGCGGCTGTAGTCTGCGAGGGCGCTGACACAGTTTGCAGCATGGACAAAGCCAGGGTGGTCTCGGGGACCTTAAAAGCCCAGGAAGCCCTGCAGGGCAATGAGGGGTAGTGGCCACCACCTGCCAGTCCTTGCTCGCTGTACGGTGGCGCAGGTCGCGGCGGCAGCTTCACGCTGGCCAGAAAGCCCCTCGGGAACACGCACAAGCGTGCACAGGCAAGGAAGCATCGCCCAGGTGGGCAGAGGGACCAGAGACCAGCCTTGCAGGGACCACGGCTCTGAAAGCGGTCAGAGAAAAATCTAGAAATTAAAAATGGAATTAATTTTCCATATGACATGAAAATGCGTGGAGTAATACAGGACTGGGGAAAAACCCCGTAGAGTTACCAAGTATGGCAGGGATATCAGCTAATTACTAAGGATTTCAGTAACTGTGGGGTTTGGTATGTGATGGTACAACAAGCCACACAAAAGACTCAAATGTTCTCAAGTTGTCGAGGAGGGGAAGAAAGTTATACTTCATCTGCTCATAAACATGATAAACCATACACAGGATTAATTAGCAGCAATTAGCAATTAGCGAGTTTCTCTGTTAATGCTTCAGGAAAGGAACCCATGCATTTAAAGGCTCTCAGACCACAGCTGTGTTGGAGTGGCACACAGCCCAAACCGCTATCCCAAGAATCATTTCCACAGTCTGCATCGAAGCCTCAGTCCTTCAGGAGACCAGCACACAGGAGACATTTTGATAGATGCTTCAGTACATAAAGAACAAATGGAAAACTCAGCGGGCAAGCTGATGCACCTTCTCAAGCTGGACGGTGGAGCCCGGCGGGGAGCCGGCACGGCGGCGGGAGCACGCAGACAGCTCCCCAGCACAGCCCTCAGCCACAGCAGGCACCCAGGACCCCCGCGCGTGCTGGACCAGCCCAGCAGGACCCCGTCTGCTCACGCATTCGGGCTCCCCGACCTCACGGAAGCACAGGCGCAAACTCATGGAGGCTGCTGGCCCTCTGAAATCACGCGTTAGAGACAGCAGCTTGCGGCCAAGGGGCACGGCCAGCGCGCAGGCGGCGGTCAGGCTGTAAGGAGGGAATTCCAGCTTCTGGGACACATCGTCCGGCTGCTGCTCTCCAACAGCCAGCTCTGCAGGGACCGACTGGATGGCATGAACGAGCGGAAAGGTGCGGCGGGGATCTGAAGGCACTGCATCGTCGATCAAAAGGCAGCCCATAGGGAGGTATTAGAGTGTAACGCGTGGCTGGCCCCAGCGACTGCTGAAGGACGGCACAAAGAGAGGCATAAAGGAAGAAACTTGAAATGCCTCAAAGAGGTCCTATTTTTAGGAAAAGCTGAGCACTCGCCTTTGGAACTGCCTGCCTGGCGACGCTGGTGGCTGGCTCTCAAACCACCAGGCGTTCCTGACGACGTGTGCCTGCAACTCGAGAAAAGCCTTTCTGTGCCCGGGGAAGCGGGCCACACGCCTCCAGCTTCAGCTACGTCACCTCTGCGGGAAAGAGCCAGGCATTTTCATTAACTACTTTTTGTAACTAGCAAGATTAATCCATGGGGTAAAGGTTCCCATCAAAACTAATAAATAAAAATCAAGCCTACATCTTATCAAAAAACCCTTTTCTTTCCACTCAGGGGGCCGTAAATTCCCACGAAGCTAAGAAAATAGAGAGCAATTTTTAAATGCTGGTCTGGCAATAAAATACTGATCTCTCACAAATGGAATTCGGAACATACAACAACGGGCTATACATTATCCTGCCTGAAAACCCCCTCAGGGGAAATAAGGTTATCAAAACTTTGGAGAACTTAATGCAAACGCTGATCCTTCTCCAGTGCAAATGCACAGCATGGGGAGGTACTGATATGGCATTTTCCTCTGCTGCAAAGAGGCTGGGTGGAATTTGAGCTTGCCGAAATAGCCCTATCGCCTCTGATTTTTCATTCATGCTGCAGGTGCTCCCCGGAATTCAGCATTTATTTATGGAAAGGTCATTTTCATGCCGCCCTTCACATTACGACACAAGCTACTGCAAGAGTTCACAGACAAGGTTCACACCAACAGTAAGCTCAAATTTGAAAAACCATTCATAATACTATGGGGGATTGGGGAAAAACAGTCCAAAATCTGAAGTAGTATGATCTGAAAGCCCCTCTCAAGCTGCTTGGGTATTTGATGGGAGTCAGTAACAACCAGTTCCACCTCTGACCATCCCACGAGCGGAAGAGCAGCAGCAGTTCTCTGCAAGCCGCGGCGGGGTGTGAGGGCTCGGCGTGTGTTCGGGAGCACCAGATGAGCTCCAGCGCTGCGGCGTGGGCGAGCCCATGGGAGCACTGGCGAGCCCATGGGAGCACCGGCTCACCGAGGAGCCCAGCTGCAGAGACGCTGCCCACAGCAGGGCCCGGGGCGTTGGAGGTGGGTTGTCCTCCTAGCAAGCCTTGTGGGATGGCTACAGAGCTTAAAGCTCTTTTTTGGTGGATGCCATGTCCTCACATCCAGCGGAGGATGATCTGGGACTGCATGGGCAGGCTGTTTTGAAGAGGCACATCCAGACCAGGCAACACTGACAAGGTAACAACTTCATAAATTTTAGAGTTAGAATTTAGAATTATGCTTCTCCTGCAAGTTTTTATCAGGTTTCCCAACTGGAGACCGGCCTCTGCCTGACCAGAGGAGGACCGAGTCTCTCCAGCGGGCCCTGGCATCAGCCCCGTCACGTACCGCCGCTCCTGCTTCTGTCTACCTCCGCTCGTGCAACCGCCTCCCCACCAGATTTCAGTTCGCTGTGTCTCCAGTGGCCACCAGCCCCACATCAGGACTCTCTTTATCCAGCTGTATTTTTAATTAGGGCATGTTTTGCTTATACCTGTTCAGATGCCTGCTCTGAATACCACATCTCTCCCTGGGGTGCTACAAGAGACTGATGCATGGCGCACAGCGCTGGAGTATTTGTTTACTTCAGCGGAGACACAATTTTAACACATTTAGCAAGAGGAGACCTTGAGAAACAGAACTGAATTAGAAGAAACCAACTTGTACTTCCAAGAAGGAGGCTTTGCCTAGCTAACTTGCTGGATGCAAGCCAAGGTTTTGCTGCACTGCGAGATGAGGGGAGCGGAGTGGGCTGTTGTATTTGCACACTTAGCTGCTCAGAGCCTCTCTGCGATGTGCTGCCTTCTCGGAAGTGAAAGGTCCAGTAATCGGAGGTGCTTATTCAGTGACAATTGTCATGAAAGTCATCAATTTTAAGACACTCCAATAACTTTTCCTTTTCCACTGAAAAATACTGAATAGAAAAGTTGAGAATACTGGAAACGCTAGAAAAATGAGAAAGAATAAAAAATGTCAATCAAAGTAAATTATTAAATCCTCATGTTCTGCAGCAAAAGCTGACCGAAGAATTGTCCGTCGTAGGATGAATGTGACATTTCTAGGCTGAAACACCATCGAGATGTTTCCTGGCTTCAAAGACAGATTTCAGCATTCAGCCTGTTTGGATCCAACCAGAGAAAACCTAGAAATCCCTGTAAACAAAGGTTCTCCGTAAGCACAGGGGCTCGGTAACGAGGGGCACAGTGAAGCCGCTCTGCAGGTGGAGGCCTTGAAACGCTCCTGGATGGACGCCGCTCCAGATTCAGTCATTCTTTTTCTTTTCACTACAACAAAGCAAGGCTGCAGGGCAAGGCCCCTCGTAGGGTCCCAAAGCAGCAAATACACCTGGGCATTTTAAAAGCAAGAAACAGAGGGAGAGGAATAGGCAGGGAATTGAAGGACGAAGTGATAAAGACTGAGGCGGGGGGTGGGATTAACTTAGAAGGAACAGCATCCCCGAGATCTGAACGGCTGCTTCGGGCACAGTAATTTCTCATGGCCTTCTCTCTACAGGCAGTTGGGCCTCTGTCACCTAAAGCCACGGTTACAGCAACGCCCCGTTCCATAGAAGGTGCTGGAGAGGAAGACTTGTGCCTGCCTGGCGGTGGGAAACGGGACAGAGGGGCCGTTGTGAACAGCCTGCTCCTGCCCTGCGATGCTTTGGACCCGTCAGCACAGAAAGCACACTTGGCAATCCTAGCAAGAACGAAAGTGGAACCCCCCAGCGAATGCCCCGATGCACATCTCTGGGTGCCGTTTAATACACGCTGCACAGCTAAATCAAAACCTGCCTCTGCGGGACACAGGCCAGGACAGCCCCCGCGCAGGCGTCCATCAGCATTAGGGAAAACAGACCCCAGCCCCGCGTAGGCAGGGGGCTGCACCCCCTCCGCCGCTCTGCGTCACCCAGAAGCAGCACATCCACGCGACCGTGCCTGCAGGAGCCCAGCACCCTGTCCTCTACCGCCAGGAACAACTTATTTTGTAGATTGACCTGTCAACATTTGGTAACCCAAGCAAAAGCCAGAAGAATATTTATACTGCTTTTCTTCCCCGGAACACTGCGAAAGGGATTTTATAGATGTACTAAATATCTGCTTTAAATTATTATGAAGTGTCGTAAAGCGCCATAAAGCCATCAGTCACCTGCGGGAAATGAGCTAAATTAAAGCCGGTTACAATTTACAGTCCAAGCTCTCGTCCAGCTGTTTAGGGTTTGTTGCAGCCCAAAATTAACGATGGAGGAAAGCCAGATTTCTGATGCAGGAGAAGCGATGCTGGTGGCAGCAATACCAGTAGCACTGATTTCCTGAGCACCAGAAATAGCACTAGCGAGTCCCCACAAGGACAAGAAGAAAAAAAAAAAGGCAGCAGTGAAGCAAGTGCCAGTTTTATTCCCTTTTTGTCTCAGCCTGCGAGCTGGGCAGAGGACGAGAAGGTGGCTGAACTCCTGTCACCGCGGGGCTGTCCTGGGGTTGGTGTCAGCCCCATCTCCCGCAGAAGGAAGGGTCACCTGCACCTTCCCCGTCCTGCTCCCCTCGCCGCCGCCGCCGGGCTGGAGGCGATGCCGGGGAGCGCAGCCCCTGCCCCAGGACCCACGCAGCCCCGGCTCCTTCGGCTCCCACGGGTGCCTTTCCCCAGGCTGCACGCTCCTTTCTGCCCATTCTCACGCGCAGCGATATAATGCCTGACTGTTTTGCATAGCCCCTCTTCTGCCATAAAATACCATTGCTCAGCCTTACTCACGGTAAAAATCCCTCCCCATCGAAGCTGTTTCCCAGCTGCCCTCAGATGAAGGAGGTTTTTAATGACCCTGGTTAAACTGCCAGCCAATCCATTTCTAAACCTTTCTTTAATTTCATTTTAGCCAGGCAAGAGACACAGATTTTTGTATGAGCCTCATGAAGAAAACACCGGTCAAAATCCGTGTTTCCAAAGAAATTTATAGCAAAATAACATTTGTCAGTTTTTCACTTTTTCTTGTTGTTCACAATTACCGAGGCCTCATATTCTCCCTAAGACATGGAATGACTTCTTGGAGATCCCATGAGACACATTAGACTTTTGGAATATCAACCCAATTCATGCCTTCCCGAGATTTTAAATTAATCACACTGATTACAGCTTTATTTACTCACTGAGGTCTACTTAGTCCTTCCTTTGTTGCTGTAAAAAGCCTGTTATTCTCTTTAATTGAACTGCTTTTGTAAACTGCATGCATTCTCACTAATTATTTTCCTTGATGAGAGTGGAGTTCCTAATTACTAATGCTCTCCTGAAATCTGTCATCTGACAGGGAACGCTGAAGTGGCGCGTGGGCCAGTTCTGGGGTAGGAGGGATGGGGATCAGACTACGGACTAGGGGAAGGGATGCTGCGGGGAAGCGGGGCCCCTCCTGCCCCATCTCCCAGCCCCGCCGTGCCCTGCCCTGGGCCGGCACCACGGAGCGTGGCCAAGCCAGCCCGCAGCCAGGGCGGCAAGGACTACGCCTGACTCTGCCTTTCCGGAATACACCACGACTGGGGGGAAATTACAATTACGAATCTGACGATACTTACAGTCTTCAAATGAAAGATTAATTTGATAAAGTGTTTCACCAAAATTACTCAAACGCTTTTGCTGCTTTGTTGAAGACATTTGCCTTTTAAATTTATTTTTAGAGTCAAAACATAGACACTTTTTAAATTAACATTTTTTATTTCAATAAGATCGTTCAGAGTTAATTTCCCTCAATCTAATTCTAATGCAGCATTAAAAAAAAATCAGAAACATTTGTATCAACTAACAGAATCTAAATGTGCCACTTGATCAAAAAAGTCTGTGTTGCAGTTTTTCATTTTGGCTAGACATAAGCTTTTGCAGCAGAACATTCCGAGAGGATATGTGTAGCTTTTAAGTTCAGCCAGTAAAATACAAACACTTATTTGCAAGAAAATAATTATATTATCAAACACGGAACAAAAATGCATCACTTCCCGCAACCTAAGGACAAGGCAGCAGACAGACAGACAGGAGGACACCAGAAAGGAACTGGCCATGGTACGTGGGCACACTGGGACGACACCGGCAGCCCCAGCGCTCCCGTGGGCGCCACGGGCATCATCCTGTCCAGGGCAGGTTTGAACAGAGAATTCAGAGGAACCCAATGAAAGGCCTTTACAGCTGCTACAGGGAGCTCTTGTCGCTTGGGCAGCACAGAACGAGGGAAAACTCTGGGTTTTGCAAATGTCATGAGTAAGGAACTAAACCCAGCGTCCTGAGCCAAATGAAAGTGCGGGCTGCCCTAAACCTGCACAAAGAGCTGCAGGGGAGCGGGGACAAGGGCAGGCACCTGCAGCCAGTATGCTGAACGTGGTGCAAGGGGGCCTGGGGGAGCAGAGGAAAGATGCAACGAGCCGTAAAATAATGGCTATAGCAGAATAAGATTGCCCTGACCAGTAAGGGAAGCAGTTTCAGTGGTCTGGGCACAAGGCAACGAAAACCTGAACAAATCCAGCTCTGCAGATGGAGAGCAATAGGTTAAAGATGCCAAGCAGAAGCCTACAGCACCTCAGCCCCGCCTGCATGGGCCTCCCCGGCAAGGAACTCAAGTCTAAACCTTGGAGACTAACATCAGTGTCAGAAGTGAGGGGGTTGTGCTGCCGGCTGGGCTCCAGTAGTGTCTGGACATCAGGATGGATTTGCTCGGCAAGGAAGAGCACTGCCATCCGCAGAGCCAGCGGTCGCTCCTACAAGTTTCTCATCCTGGTGCGGACTCAGCCCAGCCTTGCCTAATTCGCGAGAAGAGGGGAGTTCACAGTTTGCAGCAGCTCTGATGCAGACCCTGCCAGGAGCCGTAAGGGTGTTGTACGTGCTTGCTCACGTTTATTTGTGTGTTTATTCTTCTTCCTGGCAGTTACATGGGTTTCAGGTCAGTAAGAGCACTGTAATGCTTGGCGAATGGGATAAACCACCTTCTGTCTCTAGTCAAATGCATAAAACACCCATCTCTCATCTTTAGCTGAATACGTTACACAGGTCTCTTGCAGAATGGATCTACTAACCAGATTAGCTGCCATTTGAAATCTCTGGAGAGCACTCCTAAATACATTACCGGATTTGCATAACAACAGACAGTTTAAGTGGCAGACAGAAGGAACAGATGATGATCCGCCAAACAAATCTGCGAGTCTGAAAACTCAGTACTGGGTTGGTATCCATCCTGTACAGCATCAACCCGCATCTCAGCAAGCGAACAGCGCTTGATCTTAGTGATACAACAACAACCTTAAATAACGTCCCCTACAGATTAACCAGCAGGGGTGGAACACCTCACCGCTTCTCCGTAGCGCAGGCTTACGCCGCGGCCACGTGCAGCATTTGGTGCCGGACAGTGAGGTGGGATCCTGTCGGCACGGCCCACTCTCCCATGCTTTATGGAGAGGGCAGGAGCACGGGCAATAACAAGAGCAGAAGAACCCAGCCTGACGGGTGACTGTCAAAGAGCTGATGCCTTTGAAAGATCAAAGGCCAGTCTGCTCTTCGCAGAGAGGCATCGAGCAGAAGCATTTCAAGCTCTGTTCCATTTTGCATCTTCTCTCAGTGTTAAATGTTTTTAAGAGACTACAGGGGAAGGTTCATTGTCTTGGTTCACGGAAGGTTGTGATCCTCTGGCAGTCACTTAAGCAGTACGCAGTCTCTAGAAGCTGAAGTGAGCATTAGGCCATGAACAAGCATCAAGAGGCAAAAGCGTCCCAAGGCAACAGCAGGCACGAGCTCGGAGCAGCGGGGGGAGCAGCAGAGTCGGGCACAGGCGCGGCTGGCAAATGTCTGGGGAAACCCAGGTCAGGCACGAGGCAGCAGTGAGGTGCCTCAGAAAAACTGGATGGGTGTGCTAGGCTGAAAATGAGCAGGACAT
>NW_009259856.1:401812-456558 GCF_000687185.1 Egretta garzetta
AAAGAGTCTGCCATCGTCTCTGACTTTGTCACTCAGTTCCACAAACACTAGAATTATCTCCTCTCATCCAAAGGTATACTCCTTTTTACAAAGAAAATCCTACTGGAAAAGCCATTTTTCACGGTGACAGATGACCATTTGCATCCAATTACATACCTCCCCTTTTCCAGATGTGGCTGGAAAATTATATACTCAGCTCAGGGACACAGCTGGATGCCATCCCCAGCCTCACCTCTTCCTAGACTAATGAGACGCTGTGGAGAGTGGTGCTTTGATAGCTCAGCACATTACAACAAAGAATCTCAGGTCATGCCTACAGCCGGGAACATTTAAAAGAGACGACCCCAGTTTTAGTAGAGGGCTCACTAAATGGAGAGCTTGCTATTTTGGGTAGACACAGAGGAGTCCCTGGTGTATTTAGAGCTTCAAGAGGAGTGTTGTGATGGGCAGTTCTAATGAAACCTCAGCTGCAGAGCTATTTACACAGATATTTTACCAGCACATAGTGCAGCAGGCTCCGCATCAAGACCTTCTGATGGACCCAGGCCCAATTATCCGCCAAATGTTCTTCAGCTTTCCTCTGACTGGCACTAATGGACCCACTCACAGCTACAAATAAAAATTGCTCTGCTTTAAATTGGAAAAAATACTTCTCCGTGCATTCATGTGGGGGGCAGGGTTGGACTGGAATAGCAGAGGGACAAAGAGGAGCAGCAGGACTCAGCTGGATTGGCAGAGCACAGAGGAATAAAATGCGAGAATTACTGCAAAAGCCCCGCTTGAAGTGACTATCAACTCGTGTTTACCAAGGAAAGCTGTGCAGCGGCTCTGGAACGCCCTTCTTCCGACAAACACCCACGCAGCACTGCGAGCGAACAAAGCAAAGACAGAAAACAGATGGAGAAATTAGCAACGAAAGGAAAGTTTTCCATCTATACTGTACGTTGCCTCCCAGCCTGAATAAGCGCGTACACAGGCACAGTTCTTTGTGCAAAACAACCCAAACCGAAGCTAACACTTGCTAGCGCTCGCTGTGGTTATTCTAACACTGCCTGGGGCTAGAACAGCAAGCGAGCGTTGTTGCGATGACGTGGGATGCATTCACCACCCTCGGGGTGAAGTTTCTTCTCGGCAGCTTGGATCTAATTGTTCACAGGTATTTTCTCTATTTTTTAGGGCTGGTGTGGCACATGCCGCCTTTGCCTGCACATCACAGAGTCCAGAGTGCAGACCCCTTTCTGATTCTTTCTTTTCCTTTCTCTGAACTTTGCTCGGGATCTTCTTCTTTGCTTGGATAGTTTGTTTAGTTCTGATCTTGCATAAATCTTTACATTGCTTTCTCTTCCACCTCTCTATTCCTTCCCCTCCACCTAGGCACGGGCTCTGCCATTCCCTCCCTGGCACCCCACCTCTTCTCACGCAACTCTTTGCCCTTGCACGATCTTCTGACGTTTCAAATTTCCCCATTTGCTTCCTTATTCACATCCCCTGGAACACTTCCACAACAGTACGTCCAACGCTACAAAATCCGTGATGCTATCCCAAATCCCTTAAAAACTGCCAAAAGTAGGGACTTGGCTTGGTAGGTATGTGTCAGAGAAAGGCAGGCAGACCTCGCTCCCAGCACGAGGCAAACACTTCCCAGCATGGCAGCCTAGCTCCGAGCTGCAGCTCCGCTCTGGGGCTTGCACACGGGAAGTCAGCGCTTGCCTCCATCCACGGATTTCAGCCTCCGACAGACTGAAGGGGCATCTGCTTTCACCCGGCCTGCGGGGAGTCCAAAGCTGCATCCAAAGGCAGCCACCGAGCTCCCATTTAGCTCAGGGACATCAGGATTTTGCGTGCGGTGTTTGTCCAGCACCTGGCCCAAAGGGTCGGGTGACAACCCTGTAGGAGCGGTAATAGGGAGGAAAGAGGCTGTGAAAAAGAAAGTGCTTGTTCCGACAGTGCTTTAGACAACTGCCTCTTTTGCCAAATAATCCTACATAGTTTTTCCTGAAGTGCTTTTAAAACCGAAATAACATTGAGTTAGAAAGCTCACAATCAGTATTTGAGATGTAAGGGGATGAAAATTAGCAGCTGATACAAATTTTCGGCGAGCAGTTCACAGACTCAGATTTGACAGAACTTCTAATTTGAAAGACAAGTGTGTTCATGAGCATTTCGTCTGTCACATCGGGTCACAGCAGAGAGATGGAAACGCGGCAGGGTTTGAAACGCGCTAACTCCTGTCGGGGAGTCAGGGCAAGTGCACTGAACGGCCCGAGCCGAGTGAATAATGAATCATTTGTTCAAGAACTGTCAGCTTGCTTTCTTCACTGAATTGTCCTGCCTTCCTCCAGTTTGTTCTGCAGCCGAATAATGCGCGTGATGAAATATCAGCTGTAATTCATTTGAGAGCAGCTCCCTGACATTACAAACAGCTGCAGTTGGGCCCAGAGGCCACTAGATACATCATGTCTCTGGCTGAGCGAACACAGCCCTGTGGCCCTTGCTTTCAAGAGATGTGCTCTGGTCTGGGTGGAAAGGAGGATCTGGGAGGGATGCTGGTGGGACGGGGTGCCAAGCGCTCGGTGGAAGTGATCTTCCCGCACCTCTGGCAATGGAAACCAGCTGCAGGCATCGAGACTGAGCCCTGGCGTTGCCAGCACAGGTACGTACCCACAGGGCTCCCAGGGACAGGGAGCTTCTGCAGGGGCTGCTGCCCCTCTGCGAGAGCTCCAGCCCTGCTGCCCTCCACAGCCCACCGAAGCTCGTGGCCAGGGACGCCCCCCCTGCTAAAGGAACCAGCCATCCTACTGGAAAGCCATTTTAGGTTAACAGCTCCATCAGAAGAGCTGGAGGATCCCCCAAGAG
This sequence comes from Egretta garzetta, assembly GCF_000687185.1. Lineage (NCBI taxonomy): Eukaryota > Metazoa > Chordata > Aves > Pelecaniformes > Ardeidae > Egretta > Egretta garzetta. The sequence continues at coordinate 404,669 of NW_009259856.1, forward strand.
GGGAGATCCCATACAGCACCACACGAGTAGGTTCCCTCAGCACCTGCCTGGAGAGCCACCAGCATCGGGACCTCAGGCACGCCGACCGTTTCTCGCAGCGATGGCCTCGGTCCAGCGCTCAAGCCTGGCTTAGAGAGCATCGGTGGGAGCAAACCACTGCAGCTGACCTGCCATTAGCAGCGAAAGCTTTATCTCACCTCTACCGACGCACCTTAGGTGTTCACTGATCTGATCGCTTTATTATCTCCAGTTGCCCCAAGAGCGCGATGTTGTATTCAAAACCATGTATTTATAGCTGGCTAATCACAGCTTAATTACAGAAGCTCAGCAGGCTCTTGTATGAACACTGAGTCTGAGGCAGCTCCACTAGGAAACTTTTTATGAGATAAGCAGAAGCTTCAAATTACTCAAGATGTGTGAGAAAAACCTATTTAGTGTTAATTGGGACAATTACCTTCTTTCTAATTTGCATGTGTCATGAATATTAAAACCATAAGAAAAAGAAAACACTTTCACTGGCTAACTGCCGCCCAAAGAAGCAGTCTGCAGGGAGGAAGGACAGACAGCGAAAGCTGGAGGGTAGGATGGAGCCGGCAGCAGCGATGCACGCCCTCGCTGCAGCTCCCAGCAGCTCGCATCAGCCTCAGCGCATGCATCACCACCGGTCGGAGGCATGGGGAATCCTCACGAGAGCAAAACAAGACAGGCAACAAAACCAGCAGCACCAGGCCCCTGTAGATGCGACGGGAACTAGAGGGCCTCTGTCCTGCTCTCCTTCAGTGCCCGTTAGAGCTGCACGAGTCCCAGCAGCTCGTACGGGCAGGCGACAGATGAGGCTGGCTCCCGACGTCGCTGCGAATGCCCGGCGCAGCCCTGCCTAGTGAAACAGTCCCAGTGTGCCAGTGACAGGCGCGTCCCCAAACACGCAGCTCGCTCCTACCAGCACAGCCCCAGTAAGCCAATCTGGGTCTGCATCCCAGTCAGTTGGGGTGAATCGGGGATGGAGCCACTGGCACAGCCCTCGCCTGCGAGCAACGAGAGCTCTGGCTCCTTCTCACCACCGAAGCAGGAGGGAGGCCCCACGGCTCCATGGCTGGCAGCTGAGAAACCCCTTCCCCACAGAAATCAGGTGGCGCACTGGTACTGTTGCTAGAACTTTGCTGACATTAGGCAGATATTAAGTTCTGTTAAGCCAAACATCAAGCTGTATTGACCCAGAGTTAAATATTGACGGAGGCGATGCAGGCGCGATCCGGCTGGCTGCAGTGGTGCTTCAGGGAAAACTCTTATCGGCTTTTGGTGAGCCCTTCAGGCGCCGGAGTTTGCACATGTGATTGGACTGGCTAATGCCGCTCGCGGAGCGAGCCTGTCTGACCTTCAAGGAGCTATGCAAAGCAGGATTTCCTAATTCCTTGTGACTTTCAAGCAAGGCATCCTAGAATGCTATTTTTTTCCTCATCTGTAGTGATTTTTATCGCTGGTGAAACACAGCAAGGTTCCCACAGCAACCCCAACCCGGGGCTTGGCTTTCCAGGAACGTGGGGGAAATGCCAGTGTTTTCCAAAGTACCTAAATATATTCTAGAAAGAACTTCTACTGGAGATAATTACATTCAATGACATAGAAATAAACCATTAAAAATTATAGCTATTTAAAGCCTTTTTAACAGCCTCACTGACATCTCTAAAAACATGCCTTGAAGGAGAAAGTGAGAAGAAACGGCGAGATGGATTTCCTTCCCGGGGCTGCTGCTGTCCCCCAGGAAACAGAGCCCTGCAGAGCAGCTGCCGGGAGCCGGTTCCCCGCAGGGTGGGAGCGGGCTGTGCCCGCTGCTCCCGCAGGGTCTGGGGAGAGGAGCTCAGCGAGGGGACGCAGCGGGCACCCCCAGCATCCCCGCAGCAGGGAGCCTGGCTTAGCTCCCCCGGCAGCAAGGGCGTACCAATAAATGGAGCAAAGCACCGCGAGAGCCCACCAGAACCAGCCCATCCTCCTCCCTGTTCTCTCACGTGAGCAATGGCAAACCCATGAACTAAGATATCTCAAACTTCGTGGGCTAATGCCTAACAGGGCAAGGTGAGCCCGAGGGGCTTGCAGGGGTACAGGCTGCAAACAAGTACGTTCAACTCACCTCTCTTGTGCTTTCATAATTTACCTCTACTAAAGAATCATAACAGAGCTATTTACAGCAGCCATTAAATAAGGCAATATCTCAGCATTGATTTTGTGTCTTTCCCACTAGTGCACACAGCTTTTGATAACTCAAAGCTTATGGATTTTTCTATAAACAAAAAATTAATATCTGCAGCAGGAGCAAGCGTACAACTGGTTACAGCAGTGACAATCCAGGGCCTTGCGGGTGCTGGCTGGAGGGGAAAAAAAGAGGGGGAGAGAGAACTAATGCACTTGTGGCTTGTCTGTCTGGGGATTAACAAGAAGCCAGAAAAGGATGTCTGAAGAACAGCAAGCGATACGGCGTGATCTGCACTTGACCTTTCAATTGCCCATGAAATGCTCTTCATTTACTTTATTTATTTCTATTAAATTCTATCGCTCCTCAGGAGACAGCGGCTCAGTCTCCAAGGGCCCAGGCACACCAAGGGACCCTGCTCAGTGCAGGAGGAGCCCGAGGATGAAGAGGGAAGCAGAGATCCTTCGGCACAAAGGGGAGGTGTTCCTTCTCCTCTGGCCCTAGCCCGCCGTTAGCCACCATATGCCTACACCCATTTAAATAGCATGCAAGTGTTGCATGAGCCGTGGTCTCACTTCCTACACAAAGCACCCTGGAGGTCCCCACAAATATGCAACCGGAGCATGAGAAAAGGGTTTGTACGATGAAGAACTCAAGTATGCACAAAGAGGTGGGATGCTGTGATTTGTCAGGGTGGGCTTTTCTTTTTCCCCCCTCTAATCAAGTGAGAAAGAAGGGAACTTTGATCAGGATTACATTTTCGCTAAGGAAGCAAGAGCTTGTTAGAGATTCTCAAGAAAAAAAGCAGTTCAGAGCCAGCGTGTAGACAAACTTCGGAGATTAAAGTCAGAAGCGCGCATCAGCGGGAGCACAAGAAAGACTCCTAGAGTCAGCACTGCGGCTTGGAAATGAAGCGCTCTTCTCACATCTGATTTTGTTTTGGATTTGGCCAAGTCTTTTTGTCTCTGTTCTTTCTGCAAACACTAAACAGACTAGGAGTGAAAACCAGAGACAGAACGAAACTCAGCCTGCAGGAACTGCTGGGGGACAACGAGCGTCCTAGGACAGCAGTCAGACAACTCGGAGAAGAGAAAGCAGAGCGGGAGCCAGAGCAGGGAAGGACTGGGACAGGGAAGCCTCAGCTCGTGATTGCCTGAGGTTTGGGAGGGATTCAAGTACCCTTAGGCTTCACAGCTTTCATCTGCTGCAATAAAGCAATGAGCAGGGCGATAAACTGGGACTGAAAGGCTTCATTTACACAGCTGAGCAGAGCAGACCCCCAGGCAGTTTGCAAACTGTCGTGCAGGAGCACCCTGCAGCCAGCTCTGCACCGACAGGCGTTGACTGGCCATTCTCATTTCTGATACCGGCTCTCCGGGCTCTGCTTCGCCCTGTCTCCACGTGGTCAGACCAAAATGGTGATGGCATCGAACGTCGTTCTCCAGCCCTCTGCAGCAGTCCCACATCTTTTACTTGCATTATTCTGAGAACACACATGAGAAAAGGCACTTTTCTGTGCCTAACTGGAGTCTGACCGTTTTAATAACCAGAGCTTGCGAACAGCGCCACTGACTTCACGGGTGGCTGAAACCAGCTCCCAGTCCATGGGCACTGGTGCAGGAAATTAAGACTAATTCAGTGACTGCACACGGGGAGTGGGAAGAAAATGATACAGCCTGGTCTCACCTCATGTGTCCGTGGAATATTAAAAAGAATAGGTGTGCTAAATCTTTAAAACCCCCAGCCAGAAATGTTAGAGAAATACTCAACTGGAACAGAGAGGCAAGGATTGCAGAGAGAGGCAGTACTTGTGTTAACCAGACAGCAGGGCTCCTTCCTCGGCTCTTCCCCCAAAGGCAGTATTCCCTAACCGTATCTTCATGAGACCCTTTATGGATCACTCACAGTAAATCAGAGGCTCTGCCACCACTGAGAGATAAGCCGGCGGGGCATACGCTGCCTGCAGTGCATTTCTTCCTCAGTGCTATTAGCCAGCAGTCAGCAAAGGCTGGGCCGTGTAGCAAGCGCTCCAAGACGAGCCTCCTTCCTTAGCGCTCAGAGATCAGTGCCTGCTTCGGGCGGCAGCCCCAGCTCCTGCAGCTAATGTTAAGTGCCTGTGAACATCTGTAATCAGCGCTGCCTGGCACGGCATCCCGCATGAAGCTCCTGCAGCAAGACAGGATTTCAAACCTCTGTTAGCAACTGGCAGCAGCTTGCAGCCACTTCGCCCTGCGCTGCCTGCTCGGGTGGGTGGCTGGGCTGCAAAAGGTCAGGGCGCAGCTGAGCCGTCCCGCTGCCGAAACAGCCCCGAGGTCCGGCTCGCTTCGCCTCTGCACCGCCGAGCGCAGCTCCCCGCACAGATTGCAGCTCTGGCCGATGGATCGCGTTCGTGCGGTGCCGCTCACCGGGGGGTCGCGGCGTGTGTACGGGCACCGCAGCAGCCCTGACAGCACGCACGGGCACCGCGCCCCGAACCGCAGGGCTGGTGAGAGAGCAGGCACCCCGAGACTGCGCGCACGTGCATTACATGTTTGCTTATCAATATTTCTGTTAGGCTGTTTGCAAACTGGGCTTGGCTGGCTGGTTTGGGTCACACAACCCCCTTTTTTTGATAGGAACAATGGCTGGAAGAACCATGAGATTAAATTAATAAAACAATAGTAAAATTACAAGGCAGCCGTGCCGTGTGCTTTTTGTAAAGACAAAGGAGGCAGAGAAGCTGTTGCACTAGTCATAGTAAATATTTTTCCACGTCATGACATTTGTATACAGAATTTATTGCAAAACAAAAAATACTTCTTTTTTTTTTTTTTTTTTTAAGCAAAAGAAACCAGTTCAGGGGATCAGTCACTGACCGATCAAATCTTTAAACTAATTCAGACTTCACATTCCTTAACAAGGCCAAGTAGGGGCCACGCAGGCTTTTACAGCTCCCCCAATTTCGGTGTCATTTTCTCTGATTCTTTGTCATTTTGTATTAGCCCGATTCCATTAGAAGGAGTTACAGGAGAAGTAATGGGCAGATAAAGGGATCCAACCAAAATCTAATGGAAAAAACAGGGTTTCCTTCCATTAGCCAAGCGCTATGACAGACAGTAATGGATTTCATACCTGACTGACTCAAAGCTTGTATTAGACTGAGGATAATTTAGTGATAACAGTTTATCAACATAGAGATGGGAGATAATGGGTAACCATCAGACGCAGCCCAGGCTATGTGCGTGCCTCCTCCGGCGTGTCGCTCGTTAGCTATTCCAGGCCCACACCACGCCAGGCTCTCCCGTTGATCCCCATTTGCACTATCTGCCGCAGGCAAAAGTCATGATACTCTATTAGCATAACACCTTTCTACTGTTCCGCAGGCAGAAGCCATCTGTAATCCATGTCCCAGTTACCGCATCTGCTGCAGCTTTCTCCTTTAAGAAGCAGCCTGGAAGTAAGATTTCATCCTAGTGCTCTCCCAGGAAACCTCTCCAGAGTAGCAAAAAGTCACCGCTGACTTAAACTGCGCTCTTGAGACAAATAATACAAATTTCATTTTAACCAGGAAAGCTAATCTAGGTGGCTGTTCAAACAGCAGCAAGCCCAGTGCAAGACCTGGATTAGCAGTTCATGCCTTTGTAAAAGGATTAGCGGGACTCCACGGAGCTGAGGGTTAATTTGAAAATAAATTTGCATCTATAAAGATGCATAATGCAAAGTGCACGATGCTCTCCCAGGCCCCCAGATCCTGCATCTTCATGACTCCCTCGACTGGAGGTGTGCTGCAAGCCCTGCGGAACACCGGGGATTACGCTCGGTCAGTGCTTTGTTCCAACAGCACAGACTTCTCAAAATTACAGATTTCAATCTTCACAGCGCTGTGGGCTTCAGGAAAACAAAGAGATCTGTCCCAGAAAGCATCAGCTAGAAAAAGTCTCCTATGGTCTTTCAGACCTGCCATATAACCCTGACATGTAATATATAAAGTGAAGATACACTTGATAATTGCTGATGCTTTTTTTCGTTCCCCTGTATTCCTTTTGGAAGGCTGTTTCAGGTTGTCTCCTCTGACAGGCTGATTTTGCTTTCTCATTTTTCATCTAAACTTATTTTTGGCCTGTTTACACCCATTTGTTCTGCATTAATATTATCTGGGAGTTTAAATAGCTTTATTTCCATTTTATTTCAATTTCTTCCCTGACAGCGATGATATCAGCTCTAAGTTTTGCGTTTTGCTGGATCAAGGAAGCTGAGAATTTTCAGGCACCACATGGGACCATATACACACACGTAACCGAGTGACAATGAGACTACAGAGAGTTGGGGGGAAATATTTTCATTACGTTTTAGATAAGATACAAATTTTCATGGGAAGTCATCTATTATATTATGTTTTCCATCCAACAAATGTGACTTAAGAAAAAAATTATTTCAAATAGCAAATTCAACAAAATAAGGGTTATTATCATTTGGTTTCATTTCATTTGATGGACAGGTGATTTTTTGTTGGAATAATTAAAGATCTGCCTAGCATCCCACAGGCAGGCTGTGGCAGCACCGGCACATTACATCAGTTTTTAACTTCCCCTCCAGAGCCTCGGAGCTCTCTCCTGCTCAGGGTCTGTGCCGATGCATTCAGGCCGCCCATCCCAAAGCGCCATGCACAAACCCAGTCTCAGCCTGTGGGACTTGCCTGGGACTCCCTCACCAAACAGGAGCAAAAACCAACCCCCAAGTTGGTGCTTGCTGAAGGGAGCTCAGCCGGCAGCACCGTGGCCCCCCAGATCTGCTGGCGGTAACACGGGAGCCACGATGCCACTGTACCGCTGCTCAGCCTCGGCACGCTCTGAGGGTGGTGGGGCAAGCGTGTCCCATGGCAGCTGGAGAAACAGGTTATCAACAGCAACTGCTGCTCAAAGAGCAGCGACTTACAAGTGAAAACAGAGTGCCACCAACAGTTAAAACGCTTCAAGCACGGCCGCAGCACACACTGCCGGCTCCTCGCGGCGGTGGCCAAGCCAAGAGAGCGTGGGAGCACCTCGGTGCAAAGCAGACGTGATCGATAGACTCAGATTGGAGCCCTGGAACGGTCGAGCATCCCAGAGTGACTGATGGCTGCTTCCATCTGCAAGGACAGGAGTCCATCGGGACACCCGCGGGGCGGCTCCGGGAGTCACCTGGCATGACAGAGACTGAAGCCTGGGCACAGCAGACAGATCAGTGTGCATGGGGCCGGGCGGCCTTTGAAAACGCTGATTAGGGGAGGATGCAGTTCAAGCACCAGAAAAGGTGAGGAGTATGCCCTGCGAAGATCAGCTCCGCGGGGCACGTCCCCTCTCATGTGGCCTGGCAGCAGCCCATTTGGTGCGGGTGCTGCTCTCCAAAGCTGGCTGCACCATTCCAGCATGGGAAGAGTGCAGAGTCTGGCCATGCTCGTGGGCTACAAGGACACCCCACAGCTAAGCCTGGCTAACCCCAGCCTAGCAGAGCTGAGGTGCACGTCGGGTTCATCAGTTCTCCCGACATTGCCACAGGACCGACAGAGCTCTAACACAGCTGCTGCAGCAGGTAAAACGTTTCATAATCCTAGGGGCCCAGTTTTCAAAACTTCCCAGCCAATGCAGACATTCATTTTTAATGGGTGCTTATACTCCAGCTAGTCAGCTGCTGAAGACAATCAGGGTATGAGACATAAGTATGGCTGTTTGCATCTACAATTCTTTCTGAGACAGCAATCTGCAGAAAGAAGCCTCTTTTCGCTCAGATGTGAGACACAGGAGTTTAACTCTATCAATTTATTTCTGATGAGAGCACAGATCCAACGCAACTACGAGGATTTTTTCCCTAATCAAGTCCCTCTGCTTAGAAGTATTTTTACAAAGCACCCCAGCCGGTCTCGGCAGAGAGCCCCTGTTGTGTCGCGTACCGCAGCGCAGCACCAGACTGAAAACGTAACGCCGGGCAGAGCACACCCAAAGAGCTCGGCCATCAGCCCCCACTTCACCTCCTCTAAGAGTCCCCTCGGCCGCCAGCCCTCCGCCTCAGCTCCTCTAGGAGTCACACTGCTCCTCCCCGGAGCCTGTCCCAAGCGGACACCCGTGCTCGGTCTGTGTTCAGAAATCCCCTCCTGCCACATGCAAGTACAGTATCCGTTCAGAAAGAGCTTCTCCCACCCGCTCACTCCCACGTACAAGTGATGTATCTGGCCATCGGGCAGAGCATCTGTGAGCCAAAGGTGTCAAATTCTGTACCCAGTGCAGGGTTTGCAAACACTCTTCCCCCTGCCCGGGGGCCAGTTAACTGCAAACCAATAGAAAAAAAAACATGCATGCAAGCTGATTAACAGAGAAAAAGCAGTATTTCTACAACATGCCGCTCCTTTTTCACCCACTGCTTGTTTTCCAAAGACAGGGGGGCTGGTCCATCCCCTGGTTTTAGGTTTGCTTGTAGAAAAGAAGTCTGTAACTTCCCATAAGGGTTGCACACTCCACCCTCACAGGAGGGCACAGAGCTGCCGTGCTGCCCCGCTGACCAGCGAGAGGATCCCCCGAGGGACCAAAACCATCACGGCAGCTATGGGGCTTGGTTCCGGCCACTGCCCTCCCTCACCCTCTAATGAGAAATTTGCCATCCGAAGCTTTCTGTGGAGACAAGTCATCGACTGCTTGGGCCACACGCAGCAATAACCACCCACCACTCAGCCTTACAGAAGCCCCCTGCAGCACACCGTTGCATACGGGACATTCCGCTGTTTCTCCTGTGCATACCCATATGCATACCCAGCAAAGTGTATAAATAAATAGCCGGTGTCACACCATTTATCTTCATTTGTCAGGAGTGACAGGATAACTCACTTGTGACTCCCCTACTCCATCCTCTCCTCACTCATGAAGATTGATGCTCTTACAGATATTCCCCATCATGTACTTTTATAGCCATCTAGATGCAGAGTTTCTTGTTTGCCAGGGGTCTGGCAGTTGGCGCGGAGCTGGGGCAGCCACGGGAGCAGCACCCGCAGGGTCCCAGCCCGTGGCTGCAGGGGCACCCACCCTCCCTGCACCTTCCAGGTGGTGTTTGCTTTATTTTCCCTCTGCATTACAAGCTATTACCACAGCTTTGCTACAGCAATTTGTCCTAGACATCAGCATGTGTTCTTCATCACACTGTCAAGCCTTGCCTCGGCCCAGCACCTCCGATTACGAAGCTGGGACAAATCTGTCGGGCGTGGGGAAGGCGGGGGCAGCCAGACAGGCTCCTGCCTCCTGTCCTTCCACCGCACCCGAGGAGCAAACAGCTCTGGCCACCCACGCTCCTGCTCCCCTGACCTCAGCTTTTGGTGGCCACGAGGGAGGGTAGGAAGGGGACCAGGGCAACGGGCCACGGCAGAGCCAGAGCACAGGGCCCATGCTGGGCAGCAGCTGCTGAAACATCTGCCCCAGGCTGCAGCAGCACTCGGCCCCTGACAGTTTTGGCCCCAAAGAAGGAAGGTTTTCTTTGTATCTGGGGGCTGGGCCCTAGGACAGGGGTTCCAGCAGCTCCTCCCGGCCTCTCTCCCCTGCCCATCCGGTCCCCACACCCGTGCTCCTGTCTGCAGGGAGGTTGCAGTGCAGAGAAGGTCCTTTTCCAAAGCATCTCCTTTCCAGCCGTCTCCAACACAACAGCCTGCTCTGCTTAATCCAAACTGCTCCTTGCGCAGGGCCCGCAATCCCCGGGCTCTGAACACCGAAGGGAACGGGCCTGGCTTTTAGCCCCCGCCGCAGGGACTCCCAACCAGCCCCTCCAGTTAAATGCAGGCTGCTTTGCTGGAGCAAGGCCAAAAGAACAAAAGTTTCCAGCGCGTTTCTCAAGCTTTCCCTGTTCTGTGGGCTCAGGGGTCTCACTGTTCTGCTGTTTGGTCCAGTGGGTTTGGAAATTACTCACAAAAGCTTCTTATTTCAAACACAGCTGGTGGTAAGGAAGCACATTTCAATACTTTCTTACAGGCTGCTAGTATCCCAGGAGCTTTCCGTGCCCGTAGTTATGATTACCAGGGAAATGCATAATGGAATGAGCAAACAGTTTAATCTAATACACACCTGTATAACAACAACATTAGCTGTTGCCACGCGGCGTAACGAGCACAGCACCTTCCCTGGCTATACAGGTGCTCCCCGGGTTCTCAAATGCGATTGTGTGTCCCCAGTAATTATCGTACGGGGCTCGGTGTGCTGATACGTAACACACGCTCTGAACACTGCTACCTGGCAAGAAATATCCGAAACTCCCCAGAGAGCAGAATTATCTTAAGGATGGCATAAAGGATAATGACAAGATTACAATTCACATGGTGAAAATAATAACGAATTAAGGTGATGGTATTTCTCAATCTTATTTGCAGCCCGAATGAATTGAATTTGTGCCAATTTCTTTTCTTGCTGCTGGCTTGTGAGACGGGATTCTGCTAGAGATGGATCCTGCTGCCTGCAACTTTGAAATGTTACAACTGCAATTTTTATATTACTAATTTGGCTACAGTATCCTTGAAATTATAAATAAACCAAAAGTTCAAGTATCAATGTCATAAATACCACCAGAAAACTTACTTAATATTGATATTTTTCACTTAATTTTAAAAAATAGAACTTACTTTCTCTCCCAGGAAAATTTTCTGCAGGCTTCAAAGCATGGCACCATCTTTTACCGTGTTGTTTAAGGAAACTGGTATTTTTAATGCCCCATGAATGCAGCTTGGCACACTCACCTGACCCTTGCCAGGGCTGGTTCATCCACTTGCCACTGCCATTTTACCCACTCTCCGCTTCACTTCTACCCCCACTGCTCAAAATTTTAGATTCAGATTTTCTCTCTTCCTAGGTCTGGACTTTGAGCATCCTCGCTCCTTTTCTGATTTGATAGATCGGGAAGAAAGGTGTGGGCACACGGTCGGAGTGACCCGCTCCAAAGGGAAAACAAGGAGGCAGAGGGGAGATTTGGGTAAAATCACTATAAGATTACTGAGAAACATCCCGACTGCAAATGCTCAATGTTAATTTGTCTGCGAGAATTGGTGAATATTAACCCAGCCTAAAGAACATGCTGTGAACATTTAGAGCTGGAGCTCTCACGCTGTGAGGCTGACTGAAAACCAGGCCTGGTTTCATGCTTGTTCCTGCCAACGTATGCTAATAGCAAAATATTTTATTTTTATTTTAAGACCACAGTGGACCAATTCAAAATTAATCCTAAACTCCTGTAACAAAACACAGAAAAAGGAGGCTTGCCCTTAGCTATTTATTTATCTTTACTGCCAAATTGGGAGAGACATATTTCAATCCAGCAATCGGGATCGTGTGCGCAGTTAAAGTTCGGCATGAATGCCGTGATCAGCGGGGGCCGGGAAGAGGGATGTCACCTCTCCGCAGCACCACAGCTAACCAGGCTCAAATTACGGAATTATTTTTCTCAACTCCTGGGCCAGGGTTTTGATCCAGTGGGTACAGCAGCAGGATCCACGCTCCCGTGCCCCGCTGTCAAAGAGGACAAGCACAGCTCCCCTGCACCGGCCTCCCGAGCCCTTCACGCAGGCTCCCTTCAAACCGTACGGGATGGCTTCTTGGTGTGACTCTATTGCAAATTACATAATTCTCTGAACAACCATGTAATAACCTTATTCTTTATTGCTAATAGCCAACCACAAAATGGAAAAGACCTTGAGATGCAGTAGGTGGGAGGCAATGATAGCTCCCGTCTAAAGAAAATAAGGCATTTACCTTATAAATATAAAATGATCAAATAAAGCAATTAGTGCAGAATTGCACATACATAGAGTGATTCACCTCTAATTGCGTTGTTCTGAAAGCAAATTAACTTTGAAATGAGGAACGCTAAAAAGATTTCAAAAAAATATGGAATCCCAATTACTGCAGAGGAAGGAGTTTGGCAAAGTTCAGCCAAACACCGGTACAAACGTGCACGGAAACCGTGACACAAGGGGCCGAGACCTTAGCTGCATTATTGTTTAAAACAAACACTTTCTGAAGGACTGAAAAATAGAAGCTGCTTTTTCCTCCGTGAAAAAGCGACTCGCTTCCAGCTAACAAGCCTGGCGCCGTTTCTGGTCTGCAGGAAAGCAAGCTGGAAGCCAGACACCCCCCCTGCACCACGGTCCCTGCCCCAAGCCCTGCTCTGCCTCCAAACCCCGGCAGCCTTCTGCAGGGCCTGGCGGAACGCTGCCTGCGGAATGATTAACACCGCCTCGCTGCAGGGAGTCCTACCCGGGGAGCGTTTCTCATCCCTTCCCCCATCCCGTTTACAACCGATGGCCGGGAATCAGCAGCGGGACCTGCGCTGCGTGCTCGACGTCGCCAAGCCCGGTGGTAGCCCCTGCCCGCCTCTGCAGCTGCGCCAGAGCAGACCCTTAGCGGGTCTGTCGACGGGCAAGGACGGGGAGGTGGCGAGGCCACAGCCAAGCCCTGCCGGTACGGTGAGCTCTGCGGCACCGGCACCCACAGCGTTCTCAGAACGGTGCCGTGCTTCTAAGGAGGCTTCCAAACCTCCACCGGTCATCTCCAGAGCAGCCCAAGCCCCCCGTTCATTCACATTCTTCAGCGCCAGTGCCATGTACTGGATTCAAGCAGATTCATACCTACAGCCATTTTGCTCCTTGACTGTTCTTATTGCGGTTTATACAACTACTCGCAGCTGAAATTACATTGCCTGCAGCCTTTATTGATAGGCTGGCAAGGTAATTAAAAAGGAGGCTTTTAAAAAAAAATCTTGTCTAAACATTGGGAGAATAAATCCATATGATTACTCTTTCAACTCTAAGAAGGACAGAGGAGAACACCCTCGCAGTTACAATGATGTTCTAAAAAAAAACCTATTAAAACTGATAATGCCACATATCTTATGTATTATGAATGTATTAATATGTAATGTTTTTTATAAATATTAATAAGAGCTCACATCTAAAGAAGGAGCCTGGAACTTAGATTCTTAATTAACCCAAAATTCACATCCTCTCTAAAAATACATATGCATTTCATTATTTTAGACCAATGCCTAGAGACATATAGTTGCAAAAACAACTACCAGAAGGGAATGCAAACACAGCTTCCCTGCCCCCCCTCCCCCGCCTTCTTTACAGTCCCCATCTTAACCTTCGCCATGGTCCAAGGGAGCATCGTCCCACAGCAGAGGCCCAGGCAGGCGGGGCTCCTGGGGGGCGATTCTCAGATCGGAAGGGGGCAGGCCCAGCTGCGTGCCCTGCGTACAGAAGAGACGGTGCCCTCCCTGCCTGCAAAGCTGACGGACTGAACTGGAAAGGAGCTGCGGTGGCATCAGGCAGCGGCCGCTGCCAGGTAGCGTAGGTGCAATGGAGAAAAAGCAATCAAGAGATCACCACTAAAAGCAACCTGTGATTTGAGAGCGCCTGGCATTGCCATGTGCTAGGAAGACAAACGGAGCATCTGCCCGCGGACTGGCTAATGCAGGACAGATGGTTTGGGCTGGAAAGGTGCGAATGAGAAGCTGCTTGCATGCAAATTTTTTTTTTTTTTTTTAAGTTTTTCACAAAAATTACTCTGCTTTTGTTTAACATATTCTCCCGATCCCTGTTCCATTCCTTCCCTGCTGAAGGATTTCTTCAGATACCTCTATCTTGCCAACCACTAACAAAACTTGGGGAGGGTTCAAACATTTTCCAGACATAAAACATTTTCACTGCCAGTTGAATTACTTTCACTGTCTAGGATTTCTGCTTATCTCTCAAGGATGCTTTTAAAAACCTCATGAGAATGAGTTGGTCTGGATAATGCAGGAGACCAAGTACAATAGCAAGAATTTCACCTTTAGTCACTGGCTGCAATTTAGAATTCAACATCTTGGAAGAGCTATTCAGATTAAATCGGCGCACAGCTCCACACGGACGTTTTGTATTCTGTTGGAGAGGGGATGATGTAGGCTTAACTCAGCTCGGCTTGGGACCGAAAAATAACGAGATCGATCATTCCGTAGACCAAAAGCAGAGCATCCTCTGTTTAGCAGACTCAGCTTTAGAACAGTGCACCCTGGCAAACAGGCACCGGGGTGTTCTCCTCCGGGCTTGTGTGGACACTAATGTCCTCTCCCTGCCTGTTTCTAGCCCATCTGTGGCCCATGTCTTCACACTGAGGGGCTGCTCCAGACCCTCTGCCAACCCGCAGATATAACAACTAAACAGAATACTGTAGAAAAAGGTTGCTCTGTGAAAAAAGTTACAGGCGTGAAAGTCGCTTGGTATTTTCCCACTAACACAAAACTGTAGCAGCTGAAAGAAAACAGCAGGGGTAGAGATCATACGTTAGTGGCTTGTCATCAGCCTGGAGCACTTCCTTCCACGCCTGAACCCTGAGCTGCAAACAGCTCAGCTGTTCGGGTTCGGGACTACCAGAAGCGCAGGCTGGCTAGACAGATCCGCAATGAATTTCCCTCCCGTTAGCATGAATCCAGCGTTGACATCTGAGAAGGAAGAATAAGTTCCCTGTGTCATTATTAAAAATATTACAAAGACACCATTATTGCACAGGGTTTTATTGCTAAATGATTTTAAGATATGCCCTATAGATCTTTCCCCATTAATCAATAAGATAAAACGCTAATTATAACCACAGAAAGATTTTAACTGGGCTTCAAGTGAACACAGAGCTGCTCTTGGAGAAAAAGCAATGCATTACGATATTGCCTGTTCACATATAAGAAACGCATTAGGAAAGCATTGATCTGAATTATGTCACCTTAGTTGTACTCTGGGCATCCTTTAAGCTAGGCAAAGGACACACCAATTCAGTTGACAGGGCAGCCGCCTTGTCTGGCAATACATCCGCAGCTTTATGTATCACGCATATTTTTATATCACATCTATGAATAGATAGGACACAAAGAACTCGAATCTCTCAACTTCACATAACCATATGCAGCAGAAATGAGCGTTGAGGCATTCGTTCAGCCGGGGGAAACAAAGCCGAGCGGTACGAGGGCCGGCCAGCTGGACGGGCTCGCTCACGCTCGCAGACAACACAGACCAGCCCATCCTCCCAGAAATTTTAGTCCAGCATCCAAGGAATGATACAGACCAATACTAGCAGAAAAACAGCGCATCTCTTCTCAGGGCCAAATGTGCTCCCATACTAAGCGATTTAAAGTGGAAGACTGCGGGTCACTGCACCGCCTGGAACGGGTACCAGTGCTGGGGTAGCTACTGGTTCACGTGTGTCCTGAGCTGGGTATGTAGGGACAACAGCAACACAAAGAATTCATATATAATCACGACTTAACAGTTATTAATGCATTGTATAAGTAAATATAATAAAAAGTGCAAACAGTAGAACGAACTAATATAAATAAAACACTGTCCTCTTATGTGACCAGCTGCTAAATTTATATATATGTTTTATTTCAAGCAGACTCAGGATTTGGTGTTTAAAAATTAAATTCTCCCTTTCTGCACGAGTCCCTCTCCTGTTAGCTGGTGACCTACTTAGCTCCTAGGCTTTACCATTGTTTCGCTCTCTGTTCTCGATTGATCAGATTTCTGCTGCAAGCACAATCTTCGAGCCCTTCCTCCTGGGTTCACATCTAACTCATCTCTTGCATTTTCCGTGGGTTATTCTAAGAGGCGCTTTCACACTGTCATCCCATACAGAAGCTGATGCCTTTCAGATGCCAGTTGAAATGTTCTCCTTTTTGCTGTACCTATCCTCTAATGCCTAATCCAGTCCCTTGTTAGATGTACGTTCAAAGCCATTTATAAGGCATGAATACATAAAGATCCCTTCACTGAACCATATGCTATGAATATACCGACACTTAAATCTGGGACTTTCTATCAAAACCTGTCAAATAATTAAACACACACGTCACAAGGTGAAACAAGCTCCGTGGCAGAAATTAATTCATTATTTCAGTAGATACTGGCACTTCCTAAGCACTGAAGGCGTCTTCACACCAGACCTGCCCGCATCAGATGGGGCAACAGGGAGAGCTGGAGGAACTCGGGAAAAATCCTCTTCAAAGCTTTCCTCTCAGCCAGTCAGCACATTAGCACCAGGGAATAATCCCATACGGGAATATTCCTCCCTTGATAGGAGCCTTGACTCTCTGTGAGTGGAGGGGGTTACACTAAAACACTAATTTAAAAAAAAGCCTAAATTTCTTTTAATACCCGTTTGTTTTCTTTCCAAAAACCCACCCATCCTGAAAGTTCAACAGTAAGGTTATTCTGAAAGCAAGCAAACAAAACCCAGAAACAACCAAATCTCCACTACAGGCACCTTCCAGCTTCTCGCCGTTTCAGGTTAGGAGCTGAACGGGAGGACCTGTGCCCCCTCGGGGAGACAGAGTCCTGACTCAACACAGCCCGCAGCGCTCGTCTCCACATGCCTTCAGCATCGGCTGGGGTGAGCTGCTCTTCCCCAGGAGCTGCTAATTAAGATGTCCCTTCTTAATGCACAGATCTGCACGTCAGCAAATTCCTCTGGTTCTGCAAGAAGGCACTCGGCAACAGCACCGAGCAGCAGCGGTTTGTCAGGACATCCCCCCACTTCTACGCTTCTAGAAACACCACCCAACCACTAACAAAGAAAATCCTCCTTTCTCCAGCTATTTCTCCCTATGGGCACTTCTGGCAATTAAGTAAGTGGGGAGATACCTGTCAATGTTTGCAATTGCTATTACAATTTCAAAGAATTCATTTACTCTAGCTATTTGCAATACAAGAGGGACGTGTTGCATCCTGGGTTTTCCTCGGTCAATAGCCCCTTAGTAAAGTCTGTTGACAAATGAGAATTGCAACATAGAGATGCCCTCTAAAAAACATTCCTGGTGATCTTTACGTGCAACAATTAGTGTAAAGGCTAGCTTTTCACCCGACGCAAGTCCGTTACACTTGCTAAATGCCAGTTTCTTAAATTTTTCTAATGACCTTTTTATGTCTCTCTACTTTTCTCTCCTTGGTATTTCAACAAGATGCCCAGAGTCCCTTGGGAGAGAAGGGAATTGAATACTTATTCTGTGACGCTTCAGAGAGGTGGCCTCCAAAAACCCTAACCTCTACCACCTTTGGAGACATAACTAAATGTCACCAAGGAATTTCACATCTCTTGAGACAAATTAAGCACCGACCAGTCTCAGTTGCACATTTGACAGCTGCCATTCAAACTTCCAAGATATCTTTTTTCCCCACCTTCATCTGGCAATTCATACTCTGCCGAGTCCCCAGCAGGTCAATGCCACCCGCTGCCGTGGCACTGGGAGACTTAAGAGAAAAGAGGTCCCAAATCCCAAACTGATGTTACAGCCACACTGAGACCAGGCACTGCGGTAGCAAGACGGTGCAGGAGGGATGCACTGTGTCTGCGTCTGCCGAGTTCGTCAGGGTTACAGGGACTGCAGGGCTGTCCTCTGTATAAAATTCTGTTTCCCCTGCTGCACACTAAGTTTTGTTTCTCTTTAAATGTTCGTTTCCAAATAAGTCATTTTCAAATGCCACAGGAAAAAAGCATCCTTTTTAAGTTATAATTGCTATTTACCATTTCTTAACTTTGCAGGTGCTAAGACTATTGTTTAACTCTTACTGAGGTTTTTCCCTTCTTTTTTGCATGTAATGACTACGAGGCAAAACAAGGGAGACAGCCTCCCCCCACTGAACATACGCCGTTTACTCTGTACTCTCTTCTTATTCAGGGAGGTTCCTCTATACTTAGAGGCTGATTAAAGCCTTGAAATTCAGTCCATTGGATTACTAACCAGTTACTGGAGCTAACAGTAGCTGCTTTCCACCTGTGGGGGAAGGAGCAGTAGCATAAAGCTTGAGACACACAGAACTGATTCTTCGAAGAAAACACTGCAGATGAATTTGCTCTGGCCGGCGCCCAGCATGGTGCAGAACATGAGCACGCTGCCCCAAACGTGCCACGCGGCACAACCCCCACATCAACTGCTCCATTTGCAAAGCCAA
Organism: Egretta garzetta; assembly: GCF_000687185.1. Classification (NCBI taxonomy): domain Eukaryota; kingdom Metazoa; phylum Chordata; class Aves; order Pelecaniformes; family Ardeidae; genus Egretta; species Egretta garzetta. Next base: position 422,812 of record NW_009259856.1, read on the forward strand.
GTCATATTTTGCTAATTCTCTCCTTAGGCAAAAATGCAGTCTCACACAGTTGTGGCCCCAGAGCTCCTCAGCCCAGCCGCCGCTGCCAGCCCGGGAGCCAGGGCCACCCCCTGCAGTGCCAGGGACCCAGCGCGCGGCCTCCCCGCTGCCCGGGAGGTGAAGTCAATAGGGTTACCCCTACTTCTGCGCCAGAAGAAAGCACATTCCCTGAGCCCCGAGAACACGCGGCTCCTTCTGCAGCTCTTCGAGGCAGCAGCATCGGGGCTTCTCCCAGCATCGCCGCCTGCCCGCGCCCGTTCTGGATGGACCAGCTGCAGGGGAGAGGCTACGCTTAGCGCCTTATGGGGACTAATTGATAGGGCCTTGCTCTCCTGCTTACTTTCATTGGGAATTATCACTATCCTGAATAAAATGAATGAACATGCCTGCTCTGTCCTGCTTCTGCAATGTATCTTCGTCATTTTGGATTCGTTCTCAAAAATTAATTTAAGGAAAAATTACAAAATACAGCTCGTACCAGATTCCTCATGTACTTGCTGTGTGCCCTTACAGATCCGCTGGAGTAACATTAGCAGAGGTTTTTAACCAGCTGATTGATAACACCTCTGAAAAGTTCATACACACTGAAGAGAGGGTGCTGAGTGGCACGACTCGGCTTCCAAGCTGCAAGAGTATTTCCTCTGTGGATGCCCTTGAAAACAATGGCTTTTACGGGCATTTTGTGCTTATTAGTATACACACCAAATCCATATATTCGCAAATGATGCAAAGGTTCCTATTGGTGATTACTCCATCCTAGGAGCGTCCTTGGTAATCTCATCCTCGGTCATCTCCCCCCGCAGAGCATATAGCTCAGCTGCAAGTGCCAGGGTGACAACGCTGAAGCTTGCGCTAATGTAGCAGATCAATCACTCGACTGAAAGATACACAGACGGAGAAAACATGTTTTATACCTGTCATATTCAAGGGTAAACTTCCAGCACTTGAGAAAGCGTGTGAGATAACTCGGGAAAGCAGACAGTTGTGCTAGCCTCGGTGTCTAATCAAAAGAAAAATATGTTGTCTGTTTAACAATACCAACAGTTTTGAGACTCTTCAAGGCAGTTAACCCATGGGCAGGGATCAAAGGCATCGGAAGTTGGGCTAGGAACTAACTTCTATGATTGAAACCCCATGATGTAAATTTTAGTCATTGAAAAGTCAAGCTGAGCCATCAAACAAAAAATAGCGTCTGACATCAGGCAATAGACATTGTGCTTTTCAGGTGACAAACAGCTGGAGAGCACAAGCTTCCGATCGCGAGGAACCCTCATGCTTTATACTGCAGCCTGCTTACATCAATCGGAAAGTTCAGGCAAACTTTATTTTAGGATGTTAGGAGTTGAAGGTCGTGCTGCATATCACCAGAATGAAAAATTCTTATTTCTCATAGGAAGTTCTAGAATAATACCTTTGACTGATGCTGCAATTGTCTACACCAGATTAAAAAGACACAACATATGGTGTGAAGTGGCTGATGAGATCTTTTGAGCACCCGCCTCTGCTGGCAAGGAGTAAAAATCAGTGGAAATGGCTCCATCAACATCCTACCCTCAAACAAAAGATGTTTTAAATAGTAGCATTAATGGGAATTCTATCTGTAGGGATATTTCCCTTTTTTTTCTAAATTCACCACTCCAGGCTTTCCCACAATCTCCCCATCATATCCTCGGTCTTGCCGCTGTCCTCCTCTGTCTCACTGTGAAAGGGGTGGCCGCATTCTGCTGCTCCAGGTAACTGCACAGATGCTCCTTTCACCCAGGTCTCCGGTGCCACGGTGATGTTGTACGCTCATTCACGCACAGGTACAGCAGTCACACACTTATTCATGTTATGCTTTTAAATATGGGACCAGATCCATCCTCTGTACTTGCACCCCCAGGCAGCGTCTTAGTACATCCCTCCTGTACGACCCATCTTCTCCAAATGACACGACAGAGATCAGCAGCACAGCCACAACACCAAGCACCCTCGCGAACACAGGTCCCTTTCACACATCTAACCCACCGAGAATTTACTCCAACACGTGGGAAAGGCATGATGCAAACATCCCCTCCTCATGCATTTGCAGCAGCAGGGTCTTGCAGGGTGGTCAGGCTGCACAGGGAAGGGTGGCCCCTGTCACCTGCAGCCAGCAGCACGCTCAGGTCTTCTATGCTATATTTTTTCTGCTAGGGAAATGGGGCAACGCAACTCTGCTTTATGGGAATCTGCCTTCATCCCCTCCTCCCCAGTAACCCTTTAATTCACAAGCCTGTTTCAGCCACATCTGGTGCAGAGTAGAGATATCAAACTTCTGTTGCAACTGCCTCCATGAGAAGGGGTGTTTGTGCAGAGGAGAGAGATAACAGCCGTCCTACGGACAGACAGACAGACATGAGCTTGTGCTCCAGGCTTTTATCAAACATCAGAGAACTTTTAGGGGCAAAAGACAGGGTAAGCAGGGATGCTCTGAAAGCTCCAGGCTGCAAGTCAGAGCTCATGCCTCATTAGACAGCAGAGAATCCAAATACAAGATGTACATCTATAAACAAGAATCAATACGCAGGCCTTGTTAATTCAGCTGCTCATGGAACATGTTTTCATTACAGTCATGAATTAGGATTTTCTTCCATTCTACAGCAAGCCACCGAGAGTAAAAGGGGAGCTTTCAAAATACAATTATGCCAAAGCCGAAGTCAAGGCTCAAGGAACATTGTCAATAAAATGAAGGTTTGAGTCTGTTCTGAAAACCAGTGTTGACATCTGGCCAACGTGCACCGGGTGGCTCTTGCTCCCCTGTTCATTAAAGCTCCTTCAGACGACTCTGCAGTACCAAGCAGCATTAAAGAGAGACTAAATGCTGAGAGAATCAGGGCCCTTGGTTTACCGCATACTACAAAGACGACAATTAAAGCTGTTAAATTACACTGCAATTTGTCAGCACCTCTTGGCTTTATCAAGAAGAACCTGCGTGTACTTCAGTGGCTAACACTACGCATTGGAGATGCGATCCGCTGCTATCTTGAGTTAATTTGCCTTAAGACCTTTCCCATTTAACTATGTCTCTCAAGAAACCAACCTTACAGTTCTGGCATCAGTGTAAAGAGCACTAAATACAATTCCATCAAAACCTCCTCTTCTCCAGGAAAGATCAGAGCTTTTAGGGTTTTCACACAGATGAGCATTTATTAAACCATTAAGGGCAGGATGACAAGTGCCAGGTTAGATCTTCCATTTCTGACCAGTGGGAAAATCTTCGGACTGGGCAGGCAGATAGGCAATGACTGCTGTAATGAGGATGCACTGACGGATCAAGATCCTGCAGGACCAAGACCTTCCCACGCAGAAATCAACTGAAGCATCTGCATGAATTGATCAGATTTCACACATGCATGTGCTCTAACACAGAAAATAACTTGAGAGAGCAAACAGCCAAATAAAAACCTTAAAACAATTTGCAGCGCCTGTATTTTTGTCTTTGCTATAGTGACCTCCAGAGGTACTGGGTAACAACTGAAGCTCCCGAGTAGGAAATGACGGAGTTCACTCCCACAAGACTGTAACTGCTCAGTGATGTAGGAGTTACTGGGTTTTATATGAGAAGCGTAAGAAACTCCACTGAAACAAGTTTATTGGAACAGAACCCACGTCCCCATCCACGCAGCCTGCCTACCAACAAGCAAGCTAATGAAATATGCTATTTGTTTGAACAGCGCTGCCTCCCATGTCTGCCACGAGCTCTGAAAGCGCCCTAATGATCTCAGCCTGCCGGGCAGCAGGTGACAACAGCAAAGTAATACACAATGTTCTAGTCTACCTCCTAATAACTAACCAGTCTGCTTGCTGAAGTTATAGAATAAGGAACATAATTCTTACATTTAAGTTGCACCAGGAACACAGGCAGAGCCGGCTTTCGGGAACTCAGTGTCCCCAGCGGAGGGGCTCTGCAGCCCAGCACGCAGTGCCAGCTCCGGGGAGGCGGGCTGGTTGCTCTCTGTGCAGCATTAAACAGGAAAGGAAAAGAATCCTTCCTTTCTCCCACCTTTTGTTTTTCTGCTTTAGACAGTAAAAGCCTTTCTCTGAGCATGGATGCTCAGCAGTAGGTGACTTAGATGCCCTTTAAATACAAAGTGACCCGTCACAGCTCAGGGATGTTCCTACGGCTCATGCAGAGCAGCGTGCCGCTGGGAAATGCTCGCTGCCGAAGTACCCCCGCACACGGGGCCGAGCTCCCAGCCTGCAGTACAAGAGAGCAGAAACCCAAAGAGAGAGAGGGGAGGAAGCATCGTCTGCCTGCTACGTCGCAGTGGCTTTAATCAATACCTGAAGGTTACGCTTCTTGAGGAGATGCAGAGCACTGCTCCATCTTCCCATACACACCTTTCCGCGCCCATCAGGATTGCGATTTGCTGGTCAATCCTCTGACCTCCCCACATAGTCAGCAGCTGGATCATTGCCTCATGAGCCTTTTTTTTTCTTTGCCTCAGATAAATCTGTGCTGGTCATCACATTGAATTCCAACAGGAATCCTCACCAGCTTCACAGTCATGTAAAAAGCAGGCTGCCAGCCGCTTTGCCATTAACATGCCCTGTTGGGTTGTGGTAACCAGACTTCAACGAGCAAAACCAGAGTTTCTATCTTTGTACCCGCCTCTCAGCCGACAGACTGGTCATTTTCTGACAATTCTGCACAAAAAGTCGCAGTGGTTTAGGACAAACTCACTAGACACCCTAAGAGAACAGGTTATCTGCAAAGGTTTTCCCAGAAAGCCACGTGAAGGCAGCGCTGAAGGAGCGAGCCGTGACCCCGCAGCGGGCGTCCGAGCTGGTGCCCCGGCCGTCAGTCCCAGCCCCGCGCCGCCATCCCAGCCAGCCACGGGCGCCACGCTCCAGCCAAGGCAGAGCCGAGATAACAAGCGTGAGGGATTTTCACTCCAGCCCCTCTGACTGCCACTGCAGACACAATTCCCGTTCAGATTAACTGAATGGCATTAACGACGAGTTACAGCCGCTGTAAGCAAGAGGATATGGAAGGCTGGATTTGGTTGCATTTACTAACCTAGTTTTTATTTCCTAATACAATTTCCTATCTAGGATGGTGTTTATAAAGAACATTATGCAACAACTCATTAAATTCTTCATAACTGCAGTACTTTATTCCAGTTTAAATTGCAGACATAGCCTATTTTTATGCAAACAAATACTTTCTGAACAACTTTGAGCTCCCATGTACACTAATTAAATCTGTCACATGCACAGTAGAAACTTAAATTATATTTGCTCAATCCTTCAGCAGTAAATGGTGCTTTGAACTGAGTACAGGATGAATGGAATCGCATTCCTTGGCCTGCTTAAGAGGAAGGAAGGGGGAATTCCTCCAAAGCATCTTAAATGTCATTTTCTGGTGAATCAGAAAGTCAGCCAGCTGGACAAGCATCACACCAGGCTCAGTGTTTACAGAGGATATTCTGCTTCCAGCGGATATTACGGAGCATACCAGGGACAGATCGAGGCCTTTTCAAGGGCAGGAATCATGCAGGAGGAAACACAGTGTCTTCTCCTGCACAAGGTAGGCAGAGGACCTACGCGGGTATTTCTGCAGCAATGCCCCCATTCCTATTGCAGAGATGGCACCTCCCAAAAATCCACACAGACCTGATTCACACACTTCAGCTGACTGAAAATCCACACCGTGGTGCATTTTGTCTCAGAGGCTACAAAACCAGATGCCAATGGGAGGCAGAGAAGACGGATGTAGCCCCTAAACTCACCCTGTCCCGGCTGTGGCCCCTGCCCTGCAGCCGCCAGCGCCCGGGGCATGCACAGGTCCTCTCCCGGGGAGAGATGCTCACGTTACCTGCCTGGCTGAGTGCGGGGGCTCGGGGGACAGGGATTTCCTTGGCTGCAGAGTTAATTCGCTACGTCAGTGACCCTGCTGCGGAGAAGCTCGCCAGGGAAACCCCGCGAGGCCCCTGTGCTTGCTCCGAAGGTTTCGGCCACGGGAATGACCCATCCTGCACGCAGATCCTGCATCCTTTCCTCTACGTGCAAAAGCTCCTGCTCATGCTAAACGCTTTATTAGTGTATGGGGAACAGCAAAGCATTAGAGTTAAAGTGGTGCCTGACTGGGAAAACACACTGCACATTTCTTGGCTTTAAATAGTAAAAGTCAATGGGAATGATCTTTAAGCTCTATTACAGTAATGTGCACTGTGTTTGTCATGGACACAGTGTATTTCGGATTACCCTGTGTTTCTGGGAGACCAGCATGCATTATTCACAGGGGGAGATTGAGTTGGAACAAAAATATCCCTTCAGTTTGTATCACTGAACTGCAAAAGACTTTTCCCTCCCAGCGCTGGCACTGCTTTTTAAAGACCTAGCATGCTTAGATGCATATCCTCCGCAAAGTGCTTGGCGCTTATTTTGCTCAAAATAATAAACACAAGTAATGACGTTGGACAGGACCTCCCTCCTCCCTGGCTCATCCTTACCCTTCCCCACCACACATTACCCCTGCATGGAAGGCACCACGCTCAAACCACCTCGCCCCAGCTTGAGTATAGGGGCGGGCCCCGCCCTGGAGATGGAGGTGCACGAGGGATGCGCAACAGCGTTTGGGGAGACGTGCCGCGTTTAGTTTTCTTCCCAAGCCCTCAAAGATTTATATACAGAGGGTACAACAGGCAGAACCAGGTCTTGACTTCCAATTTCTTGGTGTTTCCTTCCTCAGAATCCCATTGCCTGTGTTCACCGAAACCACAGCAGCTGCAGAGTCTGGGCCGGGGCTGCAGTGGGGTGGAAACTGCTCAGTGGTGGGGGCTCGAGGGACTCCACAGCTCCTGCTTCTTCTTCAGGGAGAAGGAAAGGAGGAAAAAAAATAAAAAAAGTCTACTGACTGACCTCTGCGAGGACAGGTTTCCGGTAGCGCATTACCAAGGGAGCCGAAGGACCCGTTGGCACACAGAGCAGACGCTGGGGGGCAGCCTTGACCTCTGCGAGGACAGGTTTCCGGTAGCGCATTACCAAGGGAGCCGAAGGACCCGTTGGCACACAGAGCAGACGCTGGCGGGCAGCCTGCCCCAGGGCAGCAAGGCTCGGCGCCCGCGGGCTCTCCGTCCCTCCGAGCCGCCCGTCCCTGCTGGGGAGGGCGTGGGTCCCCAGGAGCCACCTCTCCGGGAAGCCATCCCTGGGAACTGACGGTGCTCGAGCACGGCTTTCCCCCTCTAGGCCTTAGAACTCTACCATCCCATATCCAAATAATCCTTTCAGCTCATAACATATTTTTAGACATGCCATTAATATTTAACGAGACAGCCCACAGCAAGTTAGATAGCATAGCAATTAATTTTTAAATGCTGACATTTATTACAGCATGTAACTGCTACCTAACTTGCTGTGGGCTATCTGGATAAATGTCAGTTAAATATCTAATAATTCCTTACAATTTAATATGAACATAAAAAAAGAAAAAAGCCCTGTAATTATCCATTATTTGTAAAATTTAATCGAGATTTTAATTTTGCCATTTAGGTTTCTCTCTCACACATCCCTGCTTCAGCCTCTGAGGCTAAGTAATTTTTGGTAATTAATTTATACATTGATTAATTTAGTTTCATCTAATGTTTAAAACCATGCTTGTAAGGCCCAAGATACAGCAGAAAAAGCCCTGATTAATGTTGCAACAGCCTGGTGTTACACCCAGCAGCCTGAGCGACAGGCCTGTAACAACCAAAGGGGCTGGAGAGGCTCAGCCTACAGCGGAACCGAGGTGCTGAGGGTCACGACTCCGGCCCAGAGGTGAGCGAAGCCTCTCCAAGGTGAGCACACGGCAAATCTGAAGGGCTCTGCCATCCTCCAAGGCATCAGACATCCCAAGGCTTTGGCTCCTGCCTGCTGACCCAGCGCCCCAAGTCCCATCAGTCACCCACAGCCCGCAAGGTGACGGTGATCCAACACGGTACAAGAAAATTCCCGTCCCATGCTCCCAAGTAACCAGCTGGCCTGGCCCCCACCAAACCCGCTCCGAGCACTAACTGGCTAACAGATTCTTTTGGCAAGGGGTAAAGAGTGTTGAACATCTTGGCTGATTAACATCCAGCTCTGAAAAGAGAGACAGATTCGTTTAGAAAAGAATAACCTGACCTAAACAAGCTGAAAAAGAAAAGAATGAATTAACATCAGCAAGGTGGAGGTTTAAAAGCTCATGGATAGTTTATCCATCCGATTTGGCCGTTTTTCAAACCCAGTATTAAATAAGCCTAACTGATTTTTTTTTCCCATCTCCAAGACTCCACATTTTGCATAGTGAATGAGACTGCGCTGTGGTCAGAATACATAAATGGGCTGTTTCTCTGAGGTAACATACTCTTTATGCAACATTCAGATTCAAAAATATATGAGTGGAACAGAATGACTTGGCAATTTCAAAAGAAGTAATACCATGGGATTTTTTTTTTTTTCCCCTCATCACAGGCCTCAGCCTGTACCTGTAGGTACCCGCAGGCACCCACAGCTGTACCTGTAGGTACCCGCAGGCACCCACAGCCACAGCTGTACCTGTACCTGTATGTACCCGCGGGCACCCACAGCTGTACCTGTACCTGTAGGTACCCGCAGGGGCCCACCACCGGACCCCACCCACAGCTGTACCTGCATGTACCTGCATGTGCACAGCTTCCTGACAGCCCGAGCTCGTATTAGGGGTTTCCTATGGATACCCCTGTAAATCCCCTTCTCTCATGCCCTCAGCTTCCTGAGGAATTTTCCTGTCTGGCTGCAGTTTCCCATGCTTTGGTCCTGCTCCAGAGCCGGGTATCCTGGAACAAGCTTGGTTTCTGACGCAGTCTCAGAACTTTGGAAATTTACAATTGGAGATTTTTGGCGTGAAAATTCTGAACTTGAGCTTCTACGTCCCCCACATCAAGGAGAAAGATGAGCAATGTCAACTTTTTCCAAAATTAACATATTCAGTGCAATATTGCTGACAAAAATAAAGGACCTTCTGGCAGGGAACACTTTCTGCAAGGTGAACTGTCTGACAGAGATGTTTCAATGCTGAACTGGTCACAGCGCTCACTTTAGAGACTGGAGAAAAGTTCACCCCTGGAAGAGAGCTCATCTGACTTATTTTAGTTACCTCTCTTGGCACCTAACAGGCCAAACTCTGTCCTCTGCATGTGCATGTGCCATTTCCTCTGTTTGTCCCTAAGAAGTTTGGAGGAACTAGCTCACACCTGAGTCTCTACTACGGAGGGCTTCAGAGCCCGGGCAGCTTAAGCCTGTCCCACATGCCTCCAGCTGACTGCCATCCCAAGCAAATTCTTTACACCTTGATCTCAATAAATAAAGGAATTAGGAATTCATCAACAGCTTTGAAAATTAGAAAGTAATTCTGAACAAGAGATTTTTGTTTGACATAAGGATTTAAAATTATTTTAAATAGAAGGAAGAAAAGCTTCATATGTATAGCTATCAAACCCTTTCCACTTTGCAAAGGTTAGGGCCAACTTTCTTATAAAGCCTACATGAAGCAGTTCTATTTATTCAACCAAGCAAAGCAGGCAAATTGACACAAAAAAAAAATTACTCCCCTCCCCACCCCCCGAAATATAATTGTGTGCAAAAGAGCTGTTCATCTGGGGTGCATCCCTATAAGAAAAGGATTTTAAATCTATTCAGTTGAAGTTCGACTCTGAGCACGAGATAGCAGCAAAAACATAAAACACCCAGGCTGGAGACGGCTGTGAACTGGCCCAGTTTCAGGTGGGCTCATTCCTGAGAAGGCAGGCAAAGAGGCGAGCACAATTACCGCACGTCTGCCGCAGGAGCCCTAATCAAAGGGGCTCATCGCGCGGCAACGAACAAAGGACGGAAACCAGGCAGCAGCAATCCTCGTGCCACTCACGTCCCGCGTGATGCGGCCAGGCTTTGGGCTTCAGAAAGCCCTGCCTCACCAGCAAGCCAGAGGAGCGGCCTTTGAAGCCTCCCTCAACTCCAACGAGGTGTATTAGCCCCAGATTACCCAAACAGTCTGATACACACCAGCAGCTTCAACGCGTCCTTACCCTGAAACAAAACAAAACCCACCACAGAATCTATTCATCTTCCCGACAATAAAAATGATATATCCCCACGGCACTTGGCAAGATGGAGTTTACTGTGATTATTCCCCTTCTCCCGCCGCGCACCGCCTCCCGCAGCCCCCCCGATGCATATGCCATTTGGAAAGCAATCATTAGCTCAGGCAGCGGGGAAGGCTTCACGCTCCAGCCATTTATCAGCTGCCTAGAGAGAAGGGAACGGCCTTCAACGGATCTTCCTGAAACACTGAGGGTGTTTTCCCCCCCAGAAAAAAGTCAAGAAAGATTGCTGAACATGAATTGCGTGCCCACCAGTTGCAGCTCTGTATATTCATTATTATGTATAAAATGGAAAAATAACAGAGGGGGGCAATGTCCTGGCCTTTAAAACATGCTGGCACATATCTGGGGCTGCAATGGTAAGACATCATTGTAGTCCTTCCGACTAATTACTGCTGACAAAGGATAGTCCAAGTCAGCGCTAAACACGTACGATACCGGAGCTCTCCTCCTCTTCGCTGCCCTAAGCAGCAGGGCAGGGCCATCCAAAATAGAGCCTATGCTCACACTTGTACTGCAGCCCCAGAGGGCAACAGTAAGCAAATCTCAGATACTTTGGATTTGGACAACACTCAAAACTGGGGTCAGGGCCTTTTGGCCTCCTTCCAAGTGCTCCCCAAGAGCCGCTCTTCTCCTGCCAGACCCTGCTCCCCTTGCATAAGGGGAAGACTTTTCCTTGTCTCAATACAGGACTGGAGAAGATCATTTCTGCTCAGAAACTGGTTAAAAAGCAGCGTGAGAGCAGAATCACTGGCTTTCTCCATCACGCTGCTCATGCAAAGCCTGATCTTGCATCGGGCATTGTTGCCAACACGGCCTACAGTATAAAGAGCTATTGAGGTTTCGTGGAAAATACACTGCTTTGGAAACAGTTCTGCTTGTACATCATACATTTTCCTGTCATTTTTATTCCCTGGGTATTTTATTACTGAGGGATATTTGCATGAAAATAGAATCTTTGTTTCGTAAGAATTCATCTGCTTCTGTACCACAGTCCTGGAGGAATTTATAGTGAATGAACACTCTGTATTTCTCGTGTTCTCATATACACAAAAAAATTGCCAATTATTTAAATTATTGTATCTTCTGGAGGCTTAATTTCCCTCCATGAATCTCCCGTTCAATCAATGCCACAGTAATCTTGAGACCTGAATGGGAAGGAAGCTACCAAGCAGCGGCTGCACGAACCTGACAGTAGCTTTTTCTAAAGGGCTCTGGGGCTGCGAAAGCGCCGCATTTTCATTCTGCGAGGCCATCGTCACAGGACTGGGGCTGATGGGGAATGTCAGGAGCTTTAAGATGGGACATAAGGAAGGGAAATTTGGGGTTAGAGCCTGTTGTCTGTCTGCCAAAACCAGTGGCAGTGTCCTTCCCCCCAGGAGAGGTCTGCGCCCCCGAGGGCAATGCGCGTAAATGAACACATTCAGGTTTTTCATAAAACTCGATTACTCTGGGGAGGCTGCCTGTAACAGCACACTGTACATGCTCCAGTTCTTAGAGCTTTAATCAAAATTTGCTTTGAGATACTTTCCAAAACCTTCACTGAAATACTGTATTTTCCAAAGGCTGCAGAACACCACTTGTAACTGGAGAAAAAAAAAAAAAGCAATACCAGCTTTGGAAACTAACCTGATAAAAGTTCCAATTAAAATTTTGGTTTAAAAACCAGACAAAACTTCATAAAGAAGAAACGGGAAGATTTCACTGACAAAGAACTGTATCGGAAGGGCGATGCTTTCTATGTCGCTTTGGTTTGCCATCCCTTCCCTTCTCCCAGTCGTACTGAGGACACGGGAGGGTGGCTGTAACCAGCACACCGGGGACTCGCAGCCACGGGACCATTCCCTGTAGCACCGGGATTCATCCCACACGTACCCAGGTCCTCCAAACTCCGCATCCGAGCTGAGCCAAAGGCCACTCCCAAGCTGAGCTGCTGACACCAGCCCAGCTGGAAAAGACCGCTAACGCGGGAGCTACGTTACAAAGCACCACCACCGAGTGAGCTGGCACCGCTGCTGGCACTCAAGCCCACATCTACAGAACAGCGACTGGTCAGTCTCCTGTTCTGGATCCCAATGAGCCGTCCTGCCCCTGCTCCGTTTTGGGTGGGCTCCCCCACAACAAAAAGAAAATTCTTAGTCCCCAAATGCAGAGGCATTCATCCTTAGCCCAGGAATCCAAGTAAATCAGATGGAAACCCCAGTCTACAATAGTTCTGAACAGGCATTTTGTTCTCTCCTCTTTATTTAATTGAAACAAATGTATCCATTTAAATCTACATATCTTCCAAATTTCTAATGCTTCCTGTAATTCATGCCAATCTTTTATCACTTGAAAAACAATCAGGTTCTTTACTTGCCTAATTCTGTTTTGCTTGCTCCCAGGCAATTTAGCTCCTGAACCATCAAGCTTGCGCACATGTTCATTAGCCTCATCCATTTAGCTGCTTGGGCAGCTGTGCTATCTAATGGAGCTGAAAAAACTGCATGAATGCTCCCTTCCAGTGCAAGCTGCAGAGGAGGAACCTGCAGCATTTCCCACTGCAGAAGCAGCTCACCCAGGGCAGGGAACACAAGTGACAGAGCCCAGCTCATCTTCATTTATGAGGCTGCAAGTTCTTGGCTTTCTTGTTTAGTTTTCCCCTTCCGCTTGTGCCAGCTGATAGCAAGAGCCTCAGTTCTCTTGGTTAGAAGGAAAACCAAGTGCAGCTTCACTGCACAGAAGCAGGAACAAATAGAAGTAACCCCAAAGTAATCATGAAAAACAGTTTCACGATTCTGGCATAAATTGAGGCACTTGGGGGTAGCAATAATGAAAATATTAAGAAGGTCAAACATGGTAAATATAATCAGAAAGCAAACCTCTGTCTAACCATAAAGCAGCAGGTTGTGAGTTCTGCCCTTTAACGTGAAGCTCCTCGCTGAGCAGCGCGGTGCGGGGGAAGGAAGGGGAGCCCAGGGCCTTGGCCAGCCCTCTCCTCCGCAGGGTGCTCCCGCTGCCCGCGCCTTCCTCTGCACCGCGGCCGCTCGTAGCAAAAAAAAAAACGTTTTACCAACTTCTGTGCCATAACAAAAAATGAGCCAGAAAACACATGGAGCTGTCTGCAAGACCTTGCTGACTTGCAGGTGGAATCAAAGGACCAAGCAGGCCCACGAGGGTGCTTCCCCATCCCCACCTGAAGGGGCTCGCACAGATGGAGGGGTTAACAAACCCCAGGTCGCACCTCCCGGCAAGGCAGAGCACCCGCCCAGGAGGCTGTGTTTGCCCTTATTAATGGGTATAACCCAGTAATAGTTGAAAATCAGCTCCTGTTGCCGATCCTTCCAGCCGTCCACACTATGGTTGCATCCCATTTTCCCTTCAATATCCGAACCAAGCATAAAAGTCAAATGCAGAATTATGCACATTGCAGAAAAAACCCAAAGAAATATGAAACTGAGCATAACCACTGGTAATGTAAAAAAGCACGTAGGTGATAATTCCTTAAGAGGACAAAACTAAACCAAGTACAAACCTCTCTTGGTTTAGGAGGGCTGGCGAAGTTTCTACCACAACGGCACTGCGGGGGGATTTTTGCATCACCACACCAGGAGACCACTCGTGAGCTCAAAGGCACCAGTTGCAGCCCCAGCCCGGGCTGCTCCTCCTGAGCAGGACAGCCAGCCCACCTGTGCAACCAGGGCTCATCCTAATTCCGCACGTACGTCTCCCCCCATCGCAGGCAAACACAGGCTGGCGAGGCTCACGCTGATCAGCGGAGCACGCCTGCTTCCCTCTGATTTCCCACTGGCCCTCTTCCCCGCTCACGGGGCTGTGTGATAAACTGGCAGCAGGCTTAACCTTTTCCAAAGGGCATTCCCTCATCATGCACCATTTCCACCATTTCACACAGCGTGTCCCAGAGGGTTGGGAGATTGAGGCTGTGCGAGCAATAACCTTTGAAAGCTTCCGAGTCCGCTGGGCCCACAAATTACTAAATTAATGGTTAGCCTTACCCTTGGAAAAGGCAAATACACCAAGTAAACAAGGAACCTGAGCAGTCAACTTAAAGGGAGTGAGGGCTATTTCCTACATCCCTCACCGGACTGTTTAATTTAAGCAAAGGATTCACTGAACTCTGCTGGAGAGCATCACCTGCCTTGGGATTCACAAGATGGATCTGACGCACCCGGAAAACACATTTCCTGCCTTGATCTGGATGAATCACCCCGTCCACGTCTGAGGTCTCCCCTGTAATTTGATGACAAAGGTACCACAGCTCTGCAGCTGCTGCCTATCTGCTCCTGGGAGAGCCTCCCTCTTACCCCGAGGGGACCAGTAACAACCAGTAGCTGCTAGTACTAAGTGACAGCCCAAGGACAGCCCCCAGGAGCTCAGCCCAGCAGCCCTGGCGCCGCGTACCAAGCACGTCAGACTGCTTTCACACCTAGGAACAGGAAACAGCTGGTTTTCAGACAAAAGTTTTTCTGCCTGAATTCAACCCCAGTCCTTCCCTGCACCTGATTAATTGTGCTAATCACTTCACCTGGTGCTAATCAGACCAATGAAATGTTCCTCATTGTTAAACCGAGTGATAAATTACAAGGATTGCCATGGAAGTCTGCCACCAGCATCATAAATTCACAGAACACATTTAGAAGCATTTGCCAGTGGCAGAGCCTGAAGAGTAAAATATTGCCTCATTATTTATCTTCCCCCATCACATGGCAAGAGCGGCGAGCACTGGAGAGGTAGTTAAGGCCTTTGTTGATTTAAACTGTTGTGAAACTAGCAGCCTAACACAAGGATTTATTTTTATAGATTTTATTCAATGAGAACATGCCAAAAGCGGAGATGAAGCCTGTCCCCGAGGCCGCCGTGTCCTACAGTGCCTCCTAGGGCAGAGCACTAGGCCAGCATAGCGCAGTCAGGCTCCAGGGCTCCTACTCTGGGCAAGCAGATATACAAGAGACTTGAAATACAAGCAAGGGCCAAAGCGTGACTCAGAGGACAGTTATACACGTTCCCCAGTAGGGAAAACGGCTGAAAAGCTGAGGTTTGAGCACACTTTTCTGCCCCGGTTTGGGACCGAGCAAAGAAATTGCAGAGGCAAGTGAGTTTTCTAAATACCTACTTTACAGAAATATTTCCTCAAATGAGAATTTTGTTTTGTAGTAACAGATTTATCTTTGTTCATCCTTGGTTATTTTTTATAGACATATACACACAAAGGGCAGAATTCTTGTTCATGATGAAAATACACCATCCAGGGCAGGATGAGGAGCCTCTGGGCAGCACCTGGCCGTTTTCAGCTGGCTGGGACTCACTCAGCGAGATGGGAGAGGCAAGGATACACGTCTCTAGCCATCTCCTCTGTGAACTTTTGCATAAAACCATCAAAACAATTTTCTTATTTATGCCTAGAACAGGCAGTGTAAGATTTTCCAGCCATGCTCGCATCTTGACTTGTTTCTTACCTCAAATCCAAAGCATCCCAACCACCAGAGGTGACTTTGTCCTTCACAGTCACTTAGCACTGGGGACGGACTGATGCGTACTTTAAACGTCTGTGTGCTGACGGAGCCCAAAAGCCCGTCCTCACCAGCGCCCACAACACCAGTCATTGGGGAAGCAGCGAACCTGAGCCCCGGCAGGTTCCAAGAAGTACCAAGCAGTCACTAGATGGTATTTACCTAAGGCCACAAAAAGCTCCAGTGTCAGAAAGGACTGATCCTGCTTGCAAGAGTAGGCCCACACTTCCCTAAGAAAAGCTCAGTTCTTTTCCAGCATGTTCCCTGGGGCGGCAGTGTCCAAAAAACACATTGGTTCTAAAACTCAGCGTGCTGCTAAACAGAGAGGGATCTGCGCCACGTACAGCTGCCCACTCGCTGCTGAGATGATTCATTTCTGCTTGCACACTTGAAGAAACACTGCTCATCCATCACCTGCCTGTCCTCACCAGCGCTCTCTTTTGCTAAACAAAAAAACAAAAAAAAAACACCAAACCAAAACCAACCCCACAACCAGCAGGCTCTGTAAGCCTTCTTGGGGAAACAACAGGTCCCGCAGGCTGGGAGAAACCAGCCAAGGTTGTTTTGCTTCCCGTGTCAGGAAATCATGGAAAGCACGGCAATCTGAGCAGCTGGAGCCCAGCAGATCTGCCAAGAATCCAACTAGGTACCAGTAACGGGTTTATTAAAAGTCATGCAGGAGAGCTGAAGTCCAGAGACTGAGTGAAAGCCTACAAAAACTTCCTGGGACACTGCCAGAATGATCTCTTCAGGACGGGGCTGGAAGAAGACAACATCTGGGTTGGATCTATGTAGCCATTCGCCAAGGCCTGCTTGCTCCAGCAATGCCCTGCCTGCTGGGGAGAGCTGTGGCCACCAGGAGCATCCCCTGTGCCCCACTCACCAGGTCAGCCCCGGAACAGTGCAGGATCCAGCTCTGCACCTTGGTGACGTGGCACGGGAATGCAGCCGGCTGGAACTCACTGTAAAGCACCAGGAAGGAGCCACCCTGCAGTCAGCCCGTTCTGAGGATTTCAAGTATCTACAGATTAAATGGATGTGACCAAGAATAGATGCAAAATATTGCCTTGATTCTGCTTTTAGATGGGAAATTTGCTTGCGGACCATTGCCAGGAGACTATGTTAATTAAGTGGTTATTCAGGCTGGAGCTGGCTCAAGTTATGAGCAGTGATTTCCGAGGGAGCCTGCCTATTTTCGCAAAGCACTAACAGGATGCAAATATGCCTTGCATATGGCCCCAAGGCATACAGTGAACCCCCCGGGGCCTTCATAGGCTCAGGAGCAGCTCCTCCGGGGTGGGTAGGAGAGGGAGGAGGAGCAGAGGACACTGATGGACTTGGTCACATACCCACATCACAGGAGGATTTGCAATTCAAATGCAGGATTACAGGACTTCTGCTCGTGACAGACTGGGGATCCATTTAAACATTTGTTTCCATGCTTCAACCATGCAACGCACCGTTCAGGGCATGTAAGTGTTTTCCAGAACATTCATTTTGGTCTCACATCGGAAAGCTGAGGAGCAGGGCAATCCTACAGGGGCAGACACAGCCGCAGCAACACCCACACACACTTTGCCGGAGGAAGCACATCCCTTCCCACTACCAACTGCGCCGCAGAGGCTACAGCCGCCGCTTGTGCAGCATTCAGTGCGGCTACAACCCCAGCAAGTGCCACGGCAAAAAGCGCTGTGGCTTCATATCATCGCCAAAGATCAGTTCAGGTTTGCTTGTTTCATGAACTCAATGCCAAATCTTCTGTTAATTAACTTGCACCTCAGGTCAGAAAAATCAGGATATGTGCTTTCTACATCTTCTGTCATCAGCAAGAGCGATGCTGCTCTGACGTTAGCTGAGAATTCCATTGCTGTTGGAACAGAACAGGATGCCACTCATTTTTCCCAAACGCACTAATTTTAGCGTGAGAAGAATTAAAGCTTTCAGAGCAATGGTCAGTACCGGCGATGTGACGTGGCACGAGCTGACACAGGTGGAGCAAGCTTTAGATAACATTTGCATCTTTCTTCTGCTTGCGACAGCAAAAGGAGGTCCTGCTGCCAAACAGAATTTCAAGTCATTTAAATCCACAGAAGAATTGAAGATTAAAAGATAAAAGTTGTCAACCTAGTGTTTTAAGCTTGTCCTGCCTACCCACTTCAGAAGCCTCCAGTACAGCCCATGAAATGCCTAAAGTGATTATGTTTTGTAACTGTGGAACACACGGCAAAAAATTGATTACACGGTGATAATAAGAATATGCTAGATGTTTAGGTGTCAAATGAAACATAATTCTGAAGAATATTTGTGCCTTTAGAATAATACATCATCTTTCCAAACTGCCACAAGCTCCCTTGTTATTAATACTCTTCAGAATGACTACAATTGAAATGATAATGTGTTTCTAAATTAATATTGCATCTTCCCATTTCAGTATCTGATGAGCTGTAGCAAAACTTCATTAAATCACTCCCAGTTTTGCCAGCTACAGCTTATAATCAGGCCTGAGATACACATCTGTCTTCACATCACAGTCCATGCTCTAAGCTATGTGCTAACTCCGCGATGACTGGCAAACTCCAAGGCATGATGAGCTGTGTTAATGGGACAAATAACAGAGCTAATGATGTGGCTCTCAAAAGACGACAAAAACATTTTTGGCTGCTAAATAAATATTGGATGCAAAATTAGCAGGCTTATCAACATACAACTTCATGATCAGCTAAGAGAGTTCTCGTCCTCTTCAGGAAGTTCCACTCTATTTCTCCAACGATTTCATATTAGTTGTAGAAAAATGAAATCATTCTTGTGACTTTTTCCCCAGGGGTATAGTCTTCATCCCTTTTATTTAGGGATACAGCACATCTAAAAGCATTTACAATAGTCCTTTTTTTTTTGTTTTTTGTTTTCCCAGACTCCCACTATCCCAGCCACTCCACCCAGCCCGACAGCACCGCCACGGAAGGAGCCCTTCCCAGACCCCATCCAGCCACCCTGCCTAATGCTCTGCTCCCCAGGCACTGCCGTCCCCAGCCACCTCTCGTAGGAAAAGCCAAGCCGCACCCCCCCAACACAACAACGGGACAGCCTCCTCGAGAGCAGCGAGCTCTGCAGCCTCAGAGGCTGAACTCTTATCAGGTGTCTGAAATTTAAGTGATAAATGACGGAATTCAGCTAAGGGGTCAAGCTGACTAGCTTCCTCCAACAGGCACACCACCATTAGGCCAGAGTAAATTAATTAGAAAGCAATTTCAATACTTGTAAAAAATTGTAAATCCCAGAGCTGCCTAGGCCAGGCTCTGCTCTCCCCTTGTGTTTCTGTTTATTGTTAAAACTGACTGTAATTAAGCTGTAAGTGCCAAGCCAGGATTATACCTAGCTTTTAAATTAAAATAGCCCCTTCAGCGCCTGCTGATAGATGCGGCTAATTCATTTAAATTCTCATTTCAAGAAAGACATTTCATTTCAAGTTTGAAACGTAATTACTTGGTCAGGGCCCAGGAGACCATGCCGCTTTCAAGTGAAGTGACTGTGATTTCCAGCCCCAAGATAACCGCGAGGCACCAGGGACGTCGGAAGCCCTCAGGCCGCTGAGGCTTTCCACGTGTCGTTCATCCCCTCCGCTCTCGCCTCGCCAGCTTCAGCACTCTTCTGCGGCTGCCCCCCCCAAGGGAGACACATTGAGCAAAACCCCACCATGATAGCCAATTATCCTTCGATTTTAAGAGCAGAAACCCTTGCTAACACCCAGCTCAACCCAAGCTACGGCCCTGCTGGAGCCCACTCAGGCTTTCACAGCATCCCGCGGCCAGTCCCCACGCGCCTCACGAGCTGCCGAGGTTTGCCCGCAAACAAGTGCCTCGCTGCAAGGTGCGTGTTCCTGCTGTAACGCTTAAAAGAAGAGACTACAAAGCACTCCAAAGCTGTCACTACAAACACTTAACTTCTTTCTGTACGGGAGACTTTACACATCTTTTCAGGAAAAGATCTCAAGACTGCTGGTTTGGGTTTTTTTTGGGGGGGTGTTGCTTTTTGGTTTGTTTTTTTGTTTTTAGAGATTTGTTCCTAATGTTGGAGTTTCACCATCCGCCCCAGCAGCAGACAAGGCGACGAGCAGGAGCGTGCAGCCCAGCTGTTTGGGGCTGAGTGGGTCCCATCAGCTCCAAGCGGAAAATGCTATAAATCAATTTGTAGTAAGGACTAAAAATTGATTTTTCTAAAGTTGCTGTATAATGTAAGTTCATGTAATGGGACAGACTTTGGAAAAATAGATCATCTGTTAATTTGCATTAATGAGGCTTAACAGTATTTGCCAGGGAGTGATTAAGAAACGGCGTACTGGAGTCCCGCCTCTGCCAACAGCACGGCAGCAGCACCGGGCGGTGAGAGGCAGCAGATGCCCGTGCTGGCGTCCCAGCAGCAGAGCAGCCCAGCCCAGCGTCCGACATCGCACCCGCTCCACCTCCAGCCTTTCGGTGGTGTAACGGTTGCTTTCAAAATCCCTCCTAAAGAGCCATGGCCACAGGTTTCCCATGCAACAGTCCAAAGCGAAGCTCAGTAGCTTTCAAACAGGCTGTGGCTGCTTTTATTGACTTGCTTGGGAATTTTGTGCTGAATGTTTTCGTTTTGCCAGTGCTCCTTATTGCTCGGGTTCTCAGAGCTGGGAACAAGCAGTATTTTCTCTTTCCGAGGTGAATTGGCACTGCTAAGACATGAAACACCAGAGCTAGTCTTCAAGAGATGCAAGATATTTCACTTGGCCCTTATTAAGTGATTTAGGTTGTTGAACCATGATTTGTCTTTTTTAAATTGAAAGGACAAAAAGAAGAATTATTAAAATACACAAAACCATCAACTGAAAAGCACAATGAGGAAAGCTTTTGGGAAGTGTGGCTCAGCAGTGGTACATGGAAAGGTTTAATAAGCTCTGTGGGAACAACATCAGCCCGAGTCAGCAGTTCAGCTGCAATGTATTCCAGCTCACTTGCTCATTAAATGGGTTGCCCTGGGACTTAGACTGGTTTGGGCCGTTATTATGAATTGTAGCCCTACATTCTCTGGGGTTTTTCCTCCCCATTTCACACATGCCTCGACTCCAGGGCCAGGGATTTTGGTGGCTGATGAGACCTATCAGTTAACATGATGTCCAAGCATCCATCCCAAGAAGTTTAAGGAGGGTTGGTCTTTAAACAGTTCAAGCGTTATTCGTGTTTCAATTCAGGCACCCCAGAAGGCTCCAATGCTTCTTAGTCACCAGATTTGCTGTTCAGAGATGGGTACCAATTAGGTAAGCAATGGATGGTTTGGAGAGCTGAGCTAAAGAATTTGGAAATCAGCTGGACTGACATTAAGCAGAATTTTATTCTTTTGAACATTAATTTTTAAATGCCACTGAAATTAAAAGGGAAATGTAGAAATATTAAAATATATCAATGTCTAATATGGAAAATCTTGTTATAAAAATGCCAAAATTAAATTACTGGTTAAAAATTAATTTTTCAAACAAAGCAAAATACTTCAATCTTTAAGAAATTCCACACATTTGAGGTCAACTTTTAGCCAAATCCAACATTTTTTTTCTTCCTGGAAAGGTAGCCCATCTAGTATTAATTGAAAACAAAATCTATTGCTCAGCTCTACACAGAGCTTCGGAGTTAATTTTCATCTGCTCTTCTATGAGTAAGCAGAGGTGTTTACTGCTTTTGATCACACGATGTTCTGCTGACAGTTTTCACTGGGATAAAAATCTGAATTTAATCAGCGCCCTTGACCACTTCACTCCAACTCTGTCAGTCACGCAGGTGCGAAGCGAAGTCAGGGATCGGCCTATACCCAGGGCCACGGGCCAGACCTCAGATAGAAGCCAGGAGTTCTTAACATCACTATTAACCACTTTGAAGAGCAATGGGAGCAGAATTGAGAAAGAAAGAGGCACGGACAAACACAGGGGCAAGTCAGTGTTTAACTTCACGAAGGTACAGTTGTCAGCAGACCCACTGAGGCTGTGATTTGAGGACAGGCGGACAGTAATTTTCCTCTGAGGTATGCAGATTATAGTTTTTACATGTCTAGGAAAATATTTCCCTGCTGCACACGGTCTGGCCAGTGGGCTGCCAGAGAAACCCTCTATTTGCATGTTAATGTGTCTGGGGTTTGACACTGAACTATTGCTGTGGTACGCAAAGCCCAGCACGCAATTCAGGTCTGCCTCTTATCTGTCAAGTCCCTGCTCCTCAGGCATCCCTCCTGCTTGCCTCCCAGGAGGACGTTTGTGTTTTACAGACAGGGAAGGAGCCTGGGGAGGCAGTTTGACCCCCAGGGCCATGGGGGGAAAGCAGCAGGAGACCCTGCAGCGCAGGGCTCCCCTCCCTCCTTCCTCATCCGTCTTGTCATTGCACCTCTAAGCCCCCAAGAAAGATTCCTGGTGATATTCTGTATAGGGCCAGGTCTGTCATGCCAGAGCTCGGGTTTAGGAGCCAATTCTAAACTGAGCTCACTAGCACTACAGTTATAGAAAATTTAAATTATCATAATAATTAAAATATGATCCTGCTAGCATAGAGGCACGCATTCTTAAAACCCAGCATCACAAAACACCTTTTCTTCTGCAAAAATTCCTCTTAGGCTGTCAAAGATGGGCACAACTGTTTTCACTTTGCAGAACAGCAATGGAGATAAAGGGACAGGATCCATGACGGGTGGAAATCAGCACAAATCTATTGAAAGTGATTTAAACCAGTTAACAAAACAGCTTGTATTTGTATGTCCAGCTGTAGAGGAAGGGCCTTTGCAGGGGTATGACCCCCTGGGAGATGTTTCTGCTCCCCTGGGAGATGTTACAGTTCTATGTTTCGTGGAGCAGAGCAGACTGAGCCAGAGCTGCCCAGCTGACTGAGTCCTGAGTCTTTATGTGCAGTGAGGGGGAAGGTGTTGCTCATGCAACCACACGAAATGCCTGGAAAGGCAGTTCCCCAGGATCACGGCTCTGGCAAAGTCACACATGAAGCCGCAGTGCTCCCACCCAGGGAATGGTGGCCGGGTTTGCTGCACCGGGCAGCTGAGGACTACAGAGCTGTGCAATGCCGGGCTTCATTCAATGATTCATTATTCTGAACTGCTGAATAATTCAGCATGCAGGATTAATGGCATATGCCACTGAAACACATTCCATATGGAACCTGGCTCCCGCAGGAGCAGCTCTCTCCAAAGGTGACATCTCCCCATCCACTAAGCTTGTGCTGTGGGCAGCGGCTTCTCTGCAGCACAACAACCCTGAGCTGTGGGCTTGCTGGGGTCCTTTGCCATCCCAGAGTGGAGCGACAGGGTAGGGTCTCGAAACACAGGACTGGAGAGGGATGAAGGGATAAAGAGCTCTCTCCTAACCCCCCCCAAACACCAGAGCCATAGGTCTCAACCAGTAGCAAAGCTCTAGCCTCCTCATCCCAAACCACTTAACAGAGCGTCACACAAAGCTTAGCTAGCAGAAGACACGCTCAGACCAGTTCTTCCCTTCATGACTTAAGTTTTCCACAGCCTTTTAGCGGAGGCAACTTTATGCCACTGAAACACATTCCATATGGAACCTGGCTCCCGCAGGAGCAGCTCTCTCCAAAGGTGACATCTCCCCATCCACTAAGCTTATGCTGTGGGCAGCGGCTTCTCTGCAGCACAACAACCCTGAGCTGTGGGCTTGCTGGGGTCCTTTGCCATCCCAGAGTGGAGCGACAGGGTAGGGTCTCGAAACACAGGACTGGAGAGGGATGAAGGGATAAAGAGCTCTCTCCTAACCCCCCCCAAACACCAGAGCCATAGGTCTCAACCAGTAGCAAAGCTCTAGCCTCCTCATCCCAAACCACTTAACAGAGCGTCACACAAAGCTTAGCTAGCAGAAGACACGCTCAGACCAGTTCTTCCCTTCATGACTTAAGTTTTCCACAGCCTTTTAGCGGAGGCAACTTTATTCTCTTCACTCACTTCTACAGGCAGATTTCCAGTCTGCCAGCCAGAAAAAACTTAGTAAAATACGCAGAGGCATCTCCTTACACCTCCTTACATCCTCACCGTTGTACAATTGTGCATTTGTACATCAGTCATACATAGTCACCACAGTATAGGAACATATACGTGGGCAGTTCCTATGAGAATCTGAAGATCTGAATATCGCATTAGGCCTTCCTTGTCCTGGAGTGACTTTTGTCATCAGTGGAGAGGAAAGGACCCTGCCCCGGCAGACAGGCACAGAAAACGGCACGTGCTGGATGCTCACGGGCACGCTGATCAGCCAGCGCCGCGGCATGCGGGGTGCACTGACCTGCCAGCTCGGGAACAGAATAGCGCTGGCATCCTCCCATATCCTGATCAATAACTGAACAGAAGGTGATTCAGAAGATAAAGATCTCACAAAATTAAATTAACATGTATAGGGTAATCAACATTCATTAATCCAATTTATTGGGTTATTATCCAAGCGATGACCTCAGCAGCTTTTACTTAACCATATACTTAAATGTCAAATCAATATGCAAATTTTGTATAGGCCCTTTCCAATTACATCTCATTAAAAACTTTGAATAAACAAATGTACCTGGGGTCAGCAATGTCTGGTGATTAGAAATACAAAGGCTAACACCAGTTAGCGATCAGTACCAGTGCCATACGCACCCCCTACTGCAGGGAGCAGCTCCGGGTACTCACGGTACATTCAGCAGCGCCCAGCTCAGACGCACAAGGCGGCTCGTTCCTCCCCTCCGCTCTCGCCCAGAAGTGGCTGCACGGATTCTCCATGACCCACTGCCTCCCTCGCTTTTTAGCTGTCACACCTCTGCCAGCTATCGCCAATGACATCTCTCACTGCAGTTCGCATTACACCGCTTGCTTTCTTTCTGTGTTTGCTGTTACATTACCTGTGAATCTCACCCACAAGGTTGTGAGAACTCACAAATATAAAATTTATTTTCTGTGTAAGAAACATGGCTTATGAACAGTGTGAGGCCACAGTGCAGCTAGAAATACTCCATGGGTTCCCTCTGAGCAGGCGGTATGCCCACGCGGAGAGTCGGCCAAGCATTTCCACAGCGAAGGTCCGCCCTGCCATCGCTCCGGTCAGCACAGCGGGGACGGCAGCCTTCCTGCAGGCGTGTGTGTCAGCAAGATAACAGAAAGCAGCCACTTTTCTTCCTCCCTGTCCTATTATTTAGGGTGATTGCAGGGCTGAGCAGTCTGACAGGTAAACACTAGCGATGTCTCGATAATATCACAGCAGAGATCAGGGGTGTGCTGTGCAGGCAGCAGACGCAGCGGTGATGGAGTGGCCCTGACGCCGGGCTGTCAGCCCCTGGCCCTTGCCCTCAGCCACCTCCTCCCCAGGACCAGGGCCAAGCGGCTCAACTGGGAGCTCATCCTTACCGCACCAGTGGCGGTGAGCCTGGGGAAGGGAACAAGGCTCCCAGAAGACAAAGAACGGGTTCTTCTACAAAGAAGGAAATTTGTAATAAGGGCGAGGGGAAGGAGGAAAACCAAAACAGTGGAATCCAGAGAGCGCAATGATTTTTAGAAAGAGGAGCAGAAATTCACTGATGGCATTGGCAGCCCTTTATACTGCCCAAAAGTACATGTGCTCATCTCCTCTGGGCTGGCATCTGCCCTGTCACACGTCAGCCCTGGTGCCAAGCATACCCGGCAGTCACGGCAGGGGAGGGGCTCCTCCACACGTTGCTGTGGCACCCAGTGGCACCGAGGGGGGTCTGGCAGTGGGGCACACACCCCCACGCCAGACAGCGCGCCAAACACGGCGCCGAGACACTGCCACTTCAGTGGAAGGTCGCACCTCCTCCTTGCACCAGAACTCACGCAGTTGCGTGCTGCATCCGGCACACCTCAGCCCCCCTCCGTGCAGGCCGGATCCCTGGGGGGGCAGGCACAGGTCTGCAGAAGCCCTGAGGACCCCGAATGAATTGCACCAGCAGTGCCAAGCAGCCCAGCCCCCGCAGATGTTGCTGGTGTCAGTGAGATGCTCCAGACCCAATCTGCACCCCTGCAATGAATGCTGTGAACAAATCCTTGCAGTCTCACCTTCTTACAGCCTCCCATGTCTTCTGCAAGAAGAAATTCCCTAGCCTTTCTGCCGTAGAAAAGCATACATAACGTTGTGGATAATTTTATTTGCGGAGCACTCATTCAAACACAGCAAGCAGATGAAAAAGTGAAATGAGGATAGTGGGTCAGCAGGCGAGCTGTGCTCTGTACCAGAAATCTTTGTGGTTAATTTATCAGATTTCTCATCAAAATCTCCCTCATGTGGGGAGTAAATCTGCTTTAATGTATCATACCTATTGCTAACTCACAGAACTGAAAATCTCATTTCATGGGCTCCAGGTTTACCAGATTACAATTCCACTGCAGAGAGTTTCTTAAAGCAATACAAGCTAATAATAAAATATTTGCTGGTAAAAGCAGCATTCTCTTCTAATTGCCCCCGGCAGCGGGCGACGGGAGGCCAAGAGGACCACGATCCCGCCCCAGCAGCGCTGCAGAGCCCCGCTGTTCAGGCACGCGGGCGGGAGACAGTCACCTTCCCCTGGCTCTCTAACAGGGGGAGCTTTTCATTTGCGTGCTTATCTAAAGGGAAAAGCATTTCCTCCAACAATAGCTGTGAATTTATGATCAAGTCGAGATGTCAAGATTGCTGAGAGACACCCTCTTTAAGGCGGCTGTAAATTGTTTAGACAATAGGAAATGACAGTTTCTTTTATAGCTTACAGCGGGAAATCCAGGATGGAGTACCGATTTATTATTTTGCAAGTAAGGAGACCACCGAATGAATATTCTTCACGGGGAAGTAAGCATCTCTAAGACCATATATTTGCTTATTCTTTCTTCATACTCATACTTCCATTCACTTAAAAGCAGGCATTTAATTCTCTCCTGTCTGCCTCTGGCTTCGGGGCTGCTCAGAGGCAGGCTGGCAGCCCACGTCACCCGCTGTGCGGGGCCAGCGGAGACTCCTCGGGGCGACGGACCCGGCAGACCCGCACCAGCGGGCCCTTCCCTCCCTCACCACGCACTCGCTCTCAGCCTTCTCCCGTACCACACGAGGCTCGTGCAGGGCTTTGTGTCGAGCACGACGTGCAGCCCTGCACTGCTGGGGGCTGGCGCAGCAGCGAGAGGTGTCCTGTACAGGAGCCCTGCACAGCACTAGGTGGGAGCACTGCGGGTTTACTGCCGGACTGAAGCTGGTTTCTGATGTATTTGATAGTTTGTGCATGTTACCGAGACCAGGGAAGCTTTACCATTTGGAAATACAGGGGCCGACTCTCCAAAGTTAAACCCACCCGACTGCAGCCAACGCAAGCTGCAAACACAAGCACGCGGTATCTCTGAAATCACAGCACTGCGTGCACGTTCTGAAATCCAAGTGGGTTATCTAAAAATCTCCCCATGGAATTTTGCTCGCAGCCCAATGTTTCCATTTCTACTCACATGCAAAAAACCAAAGCCTCTGTCTTGTCTTTACCCAAAACTTTATTTATTCATAGCCAGACAACCAAAAAAGAATCAAATTTATCAAATAGAATTCATCGTGTGGAAAGCATAGTGATGAAGCCTACGTTGCCACTGACTGAATTTTGAATTAAACAATCAACTGATTAATTACTTGACTTTTGTCTAATAAAGCAAAATGTAAATTACACTGGCAAAAGAGTTACATTCCATTACTGTAACTTTAGCTTTCCTCTGCTGCCGGGCATGGAAATATGCACTTCGCTGGAATTACCAGATGACCAAAGAGATGTACGAGACTGTCAAAGAATACCCAGTTATCCTAGTTGCCATTAATTTTTCTTGCCATACAACGCGTAGCAAAAGAGAGATGTTTGTATATACAAACAAGTATTCTGCTTCCTTATGCAATAAACAGCAAGTGTCAGGTTATTCTGTCAGTCCTGGCACCCTCCATCAACATTAAAGTAGATGCAACCCACTGTACCTTTCAGATTGATTTCACACTGATGGATGCGAGATTGTCAGGTTGGTCAGTCCTCCCAAATACATTAATCCAGGCTGAGGTCATCCTGACTCATTTAAAATAGCTTTTAATGTCTTTGTCCTGCGATACCTCTGATAAATGGCCAGTGGAAGATAGAGTCTACCCTGCAGCATGTCAAGGCCAAACATGAAGGCTGTCAAAAAGTCAGCATTAAAACCTGCTCCCTGTGCCATTTTTCTGAAATCCTTTAAACGGCGCACTCTGCTTCCTGACATTAATCAGGGGTGACATTCTTTGGAGGGCTGAGCATGCATGTCAAAAGAAACTTCTCCAGATCCCGAAGATGTGAATCACCTGGAGAGCAACGCAGGCACATTGCTCTGATGGGTAAGGGGTTTTTTCCAGTCGATTACTGCACGGCATCTAGCCGGTGAGCAGCGGGGAGGAGGTCTGGCTGCCCTCCGGCGGGGGGCTGGCCGAGCCCCCCTTCCAAGGCCCTGTTCCTACAGCACGTCCCACGCAGCCAGGACAGCCGCTCTTCTGCAAGCAGCCATCACTCCCTGGGTTTCTAAGCAATCTCTGGCAGCTGGGACTCTGATCCTGCTGGCACTTCAGTTGCTTTTATAATAAAAAAAAATTCCCCCTCTCCACGCAGAGGACACACCTGAAGCTCTGATCTCTGCAATGATACGATTTATGTGGCCATACTGTTTGCCTGGGGACACGCTGCATTTACCCCTTCCTACTTTTTGCCATTAATCTGTGCATAAAAATCCAATATTGTGTCAGCATCTTTTTAGACCATGATGACTACCAACTGCTTCATGCTCATTTTTAAACCAAATTTAATTGCGGTTTTGATGACAAGAAACAGGACACAAAATGAAGTTACTGAGTTCCCAACTGGGGAAGCTCCACTCACACGCACTCACCAACCCTTCCCACAGCTGACCCAGAGCTCAGTAACCACACAGCAAGGTCTAAACACAAAACAAGAACCTACAAGCTTGCAACCCAGCAAACGGCCTCACTGGCTCCTGTTCCTATGGCACTTTCTCCTCTAACCCTTGCGTGGCTGAAAGGCACCTTGACTTGTTTAGACAAGACTGTCTCTACCCCTGCAGTGGTTTTTTTAGTTCTGGCCCCTAGAGGGGCAAAATACATCGGGTTTGGTTTTCCATTTTTCCCCCTCCTTAACCAGAAAACAACGTATGTGTATTTATTTTTAGCTGCTAAAACCCATCACTTCTCTGCCTTCTACTGACTCACAGCCTTCGATCCTTCTCCACTTTTCCCCCCCAGTGACCTGGGAGAGCGAACACTACCAATGCATTTCCCAGTGCTCAGGCAATGCCCACTGCTAGAAAATGCCCCAAGAAGAGCCCCTGCCATGGCTATAGCTGGAGGGGAGAATACACGATAGCATTCCCATAATAAAAAGGAGTTCTAATTTTAGAAAACAAAAAAATAAATGGCTGCAGGCCTATATAATCTACACATCAGCACAACAAGATGCTTAGTCAATAAAATAGTTCAACTAAGTGATCTCAGCATGTAATTCCATAAGGATTTTTTGCAGGGGGAAATGCTATCATTTTCCATTTCTGTTTAATGAATCATGTGAATTATAGTAACATTACAAATGGTCCTCTTTGCAGCCTATTAGTTTGTTTCTGTAGGGTTCTAATGGAAGACATGCTTCATTTAGATCTTAGCTTGCCCCCAAGCCATAAAGAATAAATTGTATTATCATAAGCAGTTACCTTTTAAAATGATCTTATCAAACGCAAGTATTTTGCATTGTTGAGGAGGGTTATTGCCATTTTAGGCAAAATGCTGCAGGCACTTCACTTTTTTTTTTATAAATATAAATAATTGCAGCAAAGACACCAAGGGGCTGGAACTGTCTAGGCACCCTCTAGGCATGAAGATGAACACCATCTTCAGAATGCTATTGTGCCCATCAGCAGTAAATGGAATCACTCGCAGGTTCACAGAGTTTAAGGCCATAGGAGACAGTACAATCATTTAGCCTAAACTCAGCATCACAGGCTGCTGCATTTCACCCACTTGTACTGAAACCAGGAGCTGGTGCATTTGGCTACAGCATAGCAGTGCTGTAGCTGAAGTGCACCTTCCCAAAGAGGATCCTGTCATACGCTGTTGGGAGAAGTGGGATTCACCCCTTCCAGAAGGTGCTCATCCAAGCGAGGGATCACCATCACTGCTTTTCAGATTTTTTTCTTGACATAGCCCTGAAGCATCACAAGTATTTCTATTTTTACTGACTGCTGCCAGAATTTCACAGGACAGACATTATGACTATAAATAACTACACAGCTATATACACACACAGACATTCATGTAGGAAAGCACTCGAGATAAATGAGAAGATGCCTTTAAAAGGCGTCCAGAGAGTGCAAGGGGTCTGATCAGTCATTGCACACTTAAAACATGGCAGTGTGGGGCACCCGATGGCATTGCCCCCCAGCCAGGAACTCCATCTGGCTGAAACCCCCTCGCAGAAGCGGATCAGGCACAACAGCCCAAGCCAGGGGGGACCCCAGGAGCAAGCGGGCATCTGCCACCCATGGCTGGATCAGTTCCCCTCGCTCAAGCAGATCCCTGTCCAAACTTCTTCTGGATCCCTGCCCCTGGGAGCTTCTAGACTACCCAGGCATGGCAATCTCATGCTTCACTCGCTTCATCAGGGGAAAGCTCTTCATAATATTTAATTAAACCTCCTTTTTTGCTATTTATTTCTTCTAGACCTGTCTAGAATGGACAAGAGAATTTCCTCTTCAGTTTTTTGGTTGTTTGGGGTTTGATTTTGGTTTGGGTTTTGTTGTTTGGGGTTGGTTTTTTGTTTGTTTATTTTGGGGTTTTTGTTTAGCATTTTTTGTTTGTTTGGGGGGGGGACACGTTTGGGTTTTTACACGCATTTGAAGGACAACATTCTGCTTAGTCTTTTCTAGCCTGAGCAATTCCAATTTCCTCAACATTTTCGTATGTCCCTAGTTCAGCATTATTAGTTAGGAATTAGGTCAGAAGGCATCAGATATCTTAATAACTTTTTTAACGTAAGCTAACTTTAAAAACTAAAGCCCATGAGCTCTCTGAAGCCCACCAGGACCGCTTTGCTGAAGAATGCCACATGTTGCTATTTTTCAAAGATACAGCATCTTTGATTTGAATAACCCGTATCACTGCAGGTCTGGTAGCTCTTCTACCTAGCCTAATATGTATGCTCTGAATCAGAAAATATGATGGCTTGGGCAAGAATCTGGACAACAGAAGAATCACTCTAGGTGATAATGTGTATGTGTTGATGGAGTGTTCCACTTCAAGACACTCCATTTCACAAGCTACTATCCAGGTCACCAACTGCAGGAAGCCTCCATTTATTCAGCATCCTATGCCAAAAGTTTGTCATATGAATAAAGTGATACATATTCATAGTCCAGCTGCTATTTGGACCATCATAGTCTGTAATAGATGAGCAGCAGTGACATAAAAACACCAGGTAACTCAGTCACCGTGCGTCTCAGTAATAAAAATGCAAATAAAATAGGAAATAAGAATTCCTGCTACTATCAAGAAAAATTAAAGTGCTGTCAATTTAATGCAGTTTTGCTTTTTCAGTAAAATAGCATCTGTTCTATCACACTGAACAGTAATAACACCCTGTAAAGCACAAGGTCAAAAGCCTCCTAATGACACATTATGAAGCCCGCTTTTGCTGTGCCCACCTTGGGAATGACAGTCTCTTTTAAAAAGTGAAAGAAAAGCAGCACATCTGGGAGAGAAATATATTAATTACACAGCTATCTACTGCAGCTCTGACAGCGGATGGGATGACAGACTTTGCAGGGTTATTTCTCTCTAATGTGCAGAAAATGGATTTTAATTTCTAACGAAATGTGTGTGCACACATCCACAAGCATGCCTTGGAAGTGACAGGTCTGGAGCAAAGGCTGCCTCGCACTCCACAAGCTCTCAGGTTAACACTGCCAAGCAACAGGCCGGGAACACGTCACAAACTTCCCAACTTTATACGTCCCAATACAAAAACATGCAAAACAAATTGTAGCGAGGCAGCCCGCTAGAGCCACAGATAAGGCTGGACACCTGCCATGCTCAGAAAAACAGGGGCATACGGCTCACTTGTCGGAGTATTGAACTGCCTTCAGGCTTACAGGATTTGTGATACTAACGCAGAAGAGCAGCCCATCTGGTCCGGTACCCTGCACGCTGCCAGGTACCACCTCCCGTCCTTCCAGTCATCCCGCCCGAGCAAGGGGCCATTGGCCACCTCTTGGTAAGGCTCAGAAAGCAGCACAAGCAACAGACTGGTGACGGAGTCCTGGGAGGGAAGGGACATCACTCATCCCGTGGGATGTGCTCTGGCCTGGGTGAGCATGGTGCTCCCATCACCCACCAGCCCAGGGCACTTCTGCTTCAGGCACCTTCCTAAAAACTGGCACTTCCCAGTAAGCAGGTCTGAGCCTTGATGTGCAAGGGCTGGGAATATCCCCTCTACCAGTACTTCAGTAGCTCATTTTGTGCAGGCGGCTACAGAAACTCGTGTCTGGGGCCAGCCCGAGAGGCTGACAGTCTCCACAGCTTCTGCTTTGCAGATCGCTGCCATGTCAGCACCTCCCTACCCCTCTCCTTGCTGCATGCTGCTGAGCTCCCACCAGCAAAGAAGCCCTGCCACACCGTGTTCCCCAGGTACGCCGCACGGAGAGAGCATTTCTGCCTGCATGCCCCGTGCCCACACTCTTTGCCATCTCCCAGGCTGCCCCGGTTCCCCTGCCTCGCTGCTGCACAGCTCCAGTCTCATCCAAGTCCCTTGGCCCTGGAAATCATCTGACCAAAGGCAACCCCAGGCGGGAAGCGCACGCCTGCCCTCAGCGTAAACACTTCTGTCTTTGTGTTTTGATACTGATGATGTATAAACGTGTCCCTGCCCAGACACAACTCGGGATACTAATTGTAATGATTTGCAAGTTAAAGGCGTAACAACTGCTTCAACCTGAGCTGTCAGAGGGTAGGATAAGACACAGGGGCTCTGCAAATTAAACCATGCTGGCAACCACTTAAAAGTGCTCCTAATAAGCTGCTACAGCCAAACCTATTAACTGACTTGAGAAGTCCTGCAGCAGGGAAAGGGGCTTCCTTTTATGAGCTACAGAAAATAAATCAGGTTTTTCCTCTGCTCTTTGTAGGTAGAAAAAGCTCTTTGATATTCAGAAACATGGAACAATAAGTTGCCATGAAAAAACAGACAACTGGTTTAATTAAAAAAAGGGACCTGTTTTGCTATTTCACAGTTCTGGGTCTCATCAGCAACGTGAAGTTAAAATGCTGGATTTGTGTATAAATACACATGTATGCACACACACACTTTTGGGGATGGCTTTTTTGGTTGGTGGTTGGGCTTTGCTTCTTTTAAACAACGGTTGAAAGTCAAGATTTCAAAGTAGACAGTTCAGCGCCCTGACAGCCTGGCTCTCCTCCCCTTACATCAAGGCTTTGGGGCAGCAAACGGAGCAGGAGCAGGGAGGTTGGGCCGGGCGGCTGCTCACACAGCAGGCGATGTGCCCGGAGCCGCCCGCAGCTGCAACGGGCAGCTCACCCTCCCTGGGCAGTCGGAGCCAGGCTGGTGGAGGGTGCAGGCTCCTGGGCAAGGGCAGAGCTAAACACCTCTGATGAAGACTGGGGAAGGGCAAGAAAGGGGCAGGGAGGGGGATGAGCGCTTTGAGTTCCAGAGATGGGGAGAAAATCCCGGGAGATGGAGAGTTCAGGGGGGCAGGAGGTCTGTTATGGACAGAGTGACCCGAGGAGCCAAGGGAGCAGGGCAGGGCAGTGACACTCACAGAGCAGAGCTCTCCCTGCCCTCGGCATGCTCCTGCAGGCCGTGGGAAGCCAATTCCATGCAGGATTTTGCTATTTATATAGACATATTCACACGGGGAGGTGTAAATAAATTGTCACCTGCAGCATGGGAGCAGGCAGCTCAGGGTCCCAGGCTCTTCTCCTACCATGGGCTCTTCCAGGGGTTTTTTGCAGCAGCCCCAAAACCAGCTCT
>NW_009259856.1:456607-462899 GCF_000687185.1 Egretta garzetta
CAGAGAAAACCAGAGATTAACCAACAGCCTCTTCTCTCCCAGAGCGTGCTTGGTCAGACGGGTAGCTCCGCCAGGAATTGACCTGTCCTCGTCTTCACTCCCCTGGCCAAAAGCCACTCCATGAAGTGCAGTGCACACAATGAGATAAATTAAGTGATAGCAAATAAACAAACAGCAACTCAAAGTTTGAATTCAGACCACAATCAAGCAAAGAAATATTCCTGTCCTTATCTCTACACACAGCTCTCATCCACTGATGCCAGAGGCATGAGTCTTTACAGGCCCAAAACATGATCAGTTCATAATTGCAAAAATCTCCCAAGCACCAGGCTTTTAATTGTTTCTATAAGTTTTGCCTAAGAGCTATTTTAATTCCAAGCAGCTGTCTTAAAGAACAACAAGAAAACAACTTAATGTGTAGGGCTTTACTGTGATGGCTCATTATTGATTGAGAAGACAAGAAATAATTAAGTTGCTGAAAAATACATTTTGTGAATACTTTGTGAAAAGTTTTAGAGAGTAGACAAGGGATTCTGGGGCGAGTTTGTGCATCTCAGCACAGCAAGAGAACTGTACAACCCCTGTGCTGGGAGTAGGTACCGTGAGGAAGTCGAGA
The DNA here is from genome assembly GCF_000687185.1 of Egretta garzetta. NCBI lineage: Eukaryota > Metazoa > Chordata > Aves > Pelecaniformes > Ardeidae > Egretta > Egretta garzetta. The sequence goes on from NW_009259856.1 coordinate 457,224, forward strand.
TCTTCCTCTTCAGGGTGATTGAGTGCTTGACAGGTACAAAACAAAAACTGCAAAGGGTAAACAAGAAGATGAAAGCAGCAAGCCTGTCATTCTGGTCTATACAGACATCACCATGAGCACGCGCAGGTCTAACTCGGGCAGCCTGGCCCGGTGCCACAGGCCACCACAGAACCAGCCTCGGGCCCGTGTGGCTCTAGCACAGGACCACCTCAAGGCACACGTGCCGGTCTGGCCCTTTCGGTCGCGCAGAGCTGGCTGCGGCTCCTGCACGGGCACAGCCTGTGACAAGAGCCAAATTCAGCGCTCACCCAGCCCGCTGCACGCTGCCAGGCACGTGGGGCTGTGCAGCTGTGGTCTGTGCTGCCCCGTACCAACTCAGAGCATCAGGTCTAGGTAAGATATCTGCTGGCCTTAAAAAAAGGAAAAATAAACCCAAACATTTCCCCCTGTCTCCCTGTAAGATATGTAGAACCTCTCCTACTTTGAGGCACTTTTCATCAATTATCTCAACCCATCTGGCTTCTTCTCCAAGTTGCATTGATTATGAGCATCCTGTGCCCTAGAGATAAAAACCACCAGCCCCATTTCCCCCCTGTGCCTTCTCCATATTGGCTCATAACGTGATGAGACTGGTGATGAATAGCCTGCTGGGAAATCAATAAGAGCACAGACATGTCACAGCCCCAAGATTAATGGAACTGACTTGGCACAGAAAACTTCCCTTCGTTTGCACAGCCAGCCCACAATGCTTGTCAGTTCAAGTTTCCTTAACCACGGGCATCTATTTGACTTGCATGGCCATCCTCTAAACTGGAGTTCACCGATTTCCACAATCCTAGCTGCAGAGTCACCAGTAAAAAAGCCCATGCCAAGCTAAATCAGAAGAGACCATAAAGACAGAAAAAAGTATCTTTCTTCCTAAGTAGTCATGAGCAGAATTAAAAAAAAAAAAAACCAAAAACAAAAAAACAGCCAAACAAAAAGCCCCAAACACTGTCTCCACAGATTGGTTCTGGCAGGTTAGCAGCTGTATTTTGTTAATGATAATCATTTTTGGGAAGGCCAATTAACTTTTCTATTAATCTATCAAATCAGTCCCACAGCTTGCTTCAGTTTTAAATCTGATACAGCTCAGAGTCACTCTTCTCCAGTGCGACTGCTTCAACTGCAGCCCCGAGGGACCCAAGCGCTAAGTCACCTTTTCCACATCCCTCGGGAGCCTCAGCATCCAGTCCTCAGTTAGCAGAACCTAGCAGGCAGGTATCCCATGGCAGAAGTCCCTCTTCATCCAAAATGGAAAACCCTCAGACAGTCCCTACAAAATCCAGCAGAAAATAAACCAGACTTCCCTAAGCACCAACTGTATTGGTGGGTGAAACCAGTAGCAAGCAGTCCAGAAATCAAGGAAACAAAAAGCAGAAAGGCAGAGACAACCGGGTACTACAAACCTTACAATTTATGAAATCAATACTATGCAACCCACAGGTGGATAACTCAAAGTGCTTTTGATTAGCTCTTAAGTAGCAAGCAAGAGCTGCCCTTAACTCCAGAATGGCAAGGTCACACAAACTCCAACAATCTGTTCTGCTCCGTATTTCCAGCTTAGCATTTTTTCCTCCAGACCCTGTGAAACGCTGCAGTCTGCGATTGCATTCCCCACAGGATGCAAAGGAAAGCGGGATGGCTACACTTTGGCTCTGCTTAACACAAAGTGTTTCTTAAACCAGACACCAAAAGGCAAAATATTTGTGTTTCCTCTCAGGCTTAGCATCCAGCCTCCAATTACCTTGTGAGACACTGAAATGGGGCAGGGCATGGGCAGCACTTCTGTTCATTCCCAACTCTTGATGATACCCGACTTTAATCACATGAATTACTCATTGATCATTTGAGAGCGTGCATAACTGTGGCTAACTCCTCCTGGAGGGTGGGGTAGATGGAGGATTTCATGGCTTTAGGGCTATACCACAACTCTTCGATGGATTTCCCCACCTCCATGCTTAAAACCTGTTCATTTCTGATCCTCAAACATGGAATTTACCTGCAGTAAAGTCAAAATCAGTACACACTGATCCCCCCCTAGAGCTGGATGCTCCATTCACAGCTCAGGAAAGGACCTCTGGGCACATTCCTGGGACCAGGAGTCCTCTGCGGGCAGAACTTCATCCTTAATGTTGCCAATTACAAAGCACAAGAATTAAATAATTTAATTTTCAACCTGTATCTGTGGGGCTTAGAAAGTACCCAGCACAAAGCTGCCCCATTGTATGCAAACGAAACAGCAGCTCTGAAAAGCCAACCTGGATCCTGGAAACAGAGGGGAGTGGGAGGGAAATGAAAGAGCGTGTGTGTAAAATACAGATAAGAAAGCAAATCCCAGCTGTCTTCCTTATCAGCCCTTCCTATTTCTCTGGCAAGAACATGTAATTTTGTGCCGTAATAGCAAAGGTTGGAGTGACTGCTGTCACATTTGAATGATACTGCTATAGCTTCCCTCTTTATATGTATCTGAAATGGGAATCTTGGAATCCGTTCTATGGGTACTGTTCATTTTTTCCAGCGTTTGTCTTAGTCCCTCCTTTTCTATAAAATGCAGCTTTCTGAAGCACGGATCTGAAATAAATAACAATACTGTGCCTTGCGCATTCACAGACTTTCAGAAATGTCCTATCATTTATCCTTTCAGTGAGCTATAATTTGTGCTCACATAAACCTAAGGTAAAACTGACACCAAGAATAAGATTTACCCAGGCCCAGAGCGAAACCCTACTGAAACAAAGTTCCCTCTGCCTAGGACTGAAGTGTATACTTAATTCCTTCCCTGATGAAAGGGCCAAAGAATACACTCGCCGCAGGGAGCAAAGGGAATGGTCCGATTTTATTGCATCAGTGGAAGAAGCACAAATGACTTCAAAGAAGCAACTGTGGGCCTGAAGGGCTGGTTGGACGGGAGCAGGACCACTCGAGTTCTCAGGGAGGCACCAGACCCGGGGACTGTGCTTAAAATACCAGCTGAGAGCAAGCAAATCGCTTCCCCAGGCTGTCACAGCGGGTCTTGGAATACAACTTTCCTCTGAAAACTCTGGGAAGAATCTGTTCAACACTTACATGTTGTAGGCTTACGCACTCACTTCATTCCCATTCAGCTCAAGGATTTTATGTTTCTAATCATAAGTGTTAGAATTATACATAGATAGTATTATACATGATCACATTTATATGAATGAGAAACATTAATTTATGGATAATCAACAATTTTGCAGTGCAACTGTAAGCAAGAGTTGAATTAATCTTATATTTCAAACCTTAAATCTTTACTTAATGTGTACCTAAGGACATAGCTTAAATTCCACATATGCACACTTGTCAGGTTTTTTACCAAATTAATGTGGTAAATAGCTGTAGAAAAAAGATTAGGCGAAATAAATTCAGAGACTCGTGAAATTAAAGGCACTCATTTTTTTCTACCCAGAGTTACAGAATGAAACTCTAGCTTCTCATTGCAGGCCCCTAGAACATAGCCTTTAAGAATTCCTAATCAGCTTCCCTTGTTCTGCAGGCAGAAACACGCAGTGATTTTTTTTTAATGCACTGGTATTTCATTAGAAATGGACCCAAGCCATGGTCCCCCGCTCAGGCCGCCCTGGCAATGGCAGCCCTGCCTTGTTACTGCACGCTCCATTTCCCACATGAAAAACACCTTTCAGCCCCACTTCCCGAGCTCTGCCACTTTTGACTGATAGCACAAAATTGAACTGCACTAAGCACATATTAGAAAATCTGATAAATATTGTTTGGAAATATAATTGAGGTTTAACTGGAGCATGAATTTTTCACTTTGAAGCAAAGATTTCTCTACTTATTTATGAGAAAGATTTAGTGTTACAAACAATGATGACAGTTAAGATAAATGTTAACCTAAGTTAGGCTTTTCCTCCTAACCTGCAGAGCCTTTTTTCAAAAGTGCTTTGTGTCACCACTGCATACATCACAACACAGAGCTGCAAAAACCTCAAGCTGCTCCCATCCCTGTTCTTTTCAGCTTCAGCACTGGCTGCAAGAGAGATCAGAAGCATCCAACATGTTTGGGGTTCAAAATCCTAAGGAAAGTTTTTGAGCTACATGCCGAGACGGAGGCTTGGTTTACCCTTGGATCAGGTTTTGTGTCAACATGACTTCTGACACATCAGTCGATAGCTTCGCCATGAATATTTAAGAGCAAAGCATCCACCCAAGCTGTTTTGTGACACAAGAACACTCATCTCACGCGGCAGTTATTTTGCTCTCAGCCTGTACAACACTTACACAAAGTGGTAAAGAGAAATCAGATCAAGATGGCCATTACCTAGGTACCTAGAGATAACAGGGGAAGGCTATCGAGTTTTAATCTAAAGCTTTGGATTTTAATATTCTAGGAAACTTCTTACCGATGGTGCTGACAGGCTGGTGATGGGAGCTGCAGAAGCCGTGGTTTGTCAGAGCACTCAGCCATGTCCTACGCATCGTGCCAAGCACACTGCAAACACACCAACCGAGCCTTATGCCCCCCAAAAACCTTACAATCCTGGTACGTTAAACAGAACATCTTACGATAGATGGTGAAAAAGCTAATTCAATTCTCATATTATCAGAGTAGTTGATATTAAACAATATTCTTAACGCACTTTCATCTGTGTTTTCAGAGGTTTAATTCTGCATTTGAATGCCACAGGCACTGACACTTAAACTGCAAAACCATGGGCTGCTCTAATCAGAGCTTCGCTAACAAGGAACCGCTGGTATCAAACAATGTTATATTAAATCAAGGATGAAAGTTAAAAATTCCTACACAGCATCAGGTCAGAGCAGGCACTGGACTTGCATGCTAACGGCTTAGCCCTCCTGCTCGATCTTCCTATTAACACTGGTTCTCAACTGTGCAAACAAGATAGTAACAACACTCCACTACACAGCAAATGCTAAATTCAGATCCCGGCTCCATGCCTCATAAATTTTCATCCTGGCATCACTTCTTGTTCTTTTTACAGCATTTTAAAAATGTAGGTTATCCTTTGCATTTTAAGCAGACACAATTGTATCAAATGCCTGGATTTTACAGCAACCAAGATGTTCCTAAGTTTGATGAACTGATCTCAAGTGAGATAAATTATGTCAGTTGTCTGCTTTGTCAGTAAATCAAGAGTTGACATTTCCCTGATTTGTAAAGGTATAGTGTTACAGTGAGGAAAAGTATGCTCTTGAAAATCTGTATGGCAAGGTTAGATTAATAAGCAGTTTAAGTAAAATGTCCCAATGTAATGGGCTTGGAACATCCAAACTCAATTCCAGTTCATTTGATATTTCTCAGGTTTTCTTTTTTAGAAATTCAAAAAAATGCTGTATGAAACATTTTATGGAATATTTCAGCTACAGGCTCCTTTGCTTTACAATAATTGACAACATTTACATATATTTCCATGTCATATTATGCCATAAATTTGCATAGATCCAGGTAAAATTGTTCCGATTTAGACACGCTACTTCAATGAATTTCAGGAGCTGAATCACATCTCCAATTGGAATTGCATCGCTCCCAGAATTCCCTCTCCTGCAAAGCACCGCAGAACATAGCCCCGATTAATAACCCCGACGGTACCTTCTGCACCGTCCTGCTAAGCTGCACGGGCGCTTGCCGGC
>NW_009259856.1:462936-490263 GCF_000687185.1 Egretta garzetta
CCCTTGCTGTAATCCTGCACGCTTCACTGAAGGGAATGTGGGGCTTGGGTGGTGACCCAGCACTGTTCAGGGTGGCAACGCATTCCGCTTTAAGGCGGAATCAAAGAGAGAGATCCTATCCATTTTCATATCGTGAAGCTAATTTAACCCAGTTTAACCCATTTTGTTCATTCTGCTTTCTGGAGCTATTTTTATTGCTCTGAAGCCATGCTTTAAATGCACAGATGGTTCCCGAAATAAACAAAAACAAACCCTACTTGAGCCGGACTGGGAACAGTTATATTAAAGTGTTAGAATTTTTTTTAAAAAGTAATTTGGGGTTGTGTTTTGATTTACACTACCTAAAATGTACTGGTTAGCAGCAGAGATGCCGTGAATTTATATGTGCCGTTTGGCACAGGTACTAACCATCTGGCCCCTGTAAAGCGTATACAGGCCATCACAGAGCCTCATGGGGGAAATGTTTACTGAATTACACTTTGAGCACCATCAGTAATTTTTTTTTTTTATAGGATCAGACATTACCAAATCTCATTGAGCGGAGGCTTTTGCATTGGGAAGTAGAAGGTGAAACAATGGGGGTTTACACACGATATTTCTAATATCCTTTTGAACACAACCAAGAGACTGATGAACCATCACTTACACGATGAACTCAATGTTTCACCTTTAGGGAATAAAGCCAGAATCCAGCTACAATGCCCAGGCTCCAGCACCGATGCAAACTCACAGCAAGGCAGTCCCTTGCCATTGAAGTAGATGAGACCGATAAGCAGAGACCAACAGCTCTGTAGGAGAAGCTTCCCAGGATCTCGGAGCAGGTCACTAACGGAGGCGCAGGTAGCACAATCCCCACCATCCCGCTCCTCCTGTTCAACAGCCCCAGCTGCCTCAAAGCTGCAGCGAGTTCGGGACAACGGATGCACTGAAAGGCGGCGTTTGAGGATTCGCCCCAGTGAGGAGCTGCCCAGCTTCATTCCAGAAGCCGAGTCCTGCTCTGAGCATATGTCATTTTTAATTAATGAAAGGCAATAAAGCAGGAGGAGAAAAATAAACTGAATGTATTGATTTTGAAAAGCTTGTACCGCTGAGCCCATTTAGCTCTTGCTAACCCTATTTTTCCTGAACTAGCACCATACCACCATGAAATCCTCACAAGCTGAAGACCGGCCAAATTCCTCCCCTAGCAATAATCAGAACCCTCAATCATACAGCGCACAATATATTTTACCTCTGCAACCACCAACCTGCGTCCAAGATTTGCAAGTGTAAAAAAGCCTCCTCTGCCTTCAGCTCTGCTCCTGATTATAACCATAGCCAAAACAACAGGTCAGCCAACATCAGGAGTGATCAGGAAATTTTTGCCTCTGACAAAACACCCCCAAGCCCTCTCCAGATCACTAGATGGAGCTGCAAAAACCTCAAGAGCTCTCCCTCATCTTCCACCTCTGCCCACCCTGTTGCTCTCCCAGCTGCGACTGCCTCTGCCCTGCCCTCCCCAGGAGACCATCCCCAAAGCAGCCTGAGCATCCTGCCCATCGCAAGCAAAGAATCCACAGGGCACTCCAGGGCAGAGCCACGAAGGGCAGTTCTGGACAGGTATTCTTCCCATATATGCACTTTTGGGGACCTCATTTAGTTGCTGCTTTAAGGTAGAATTCTTCTGAAAGTAGATGCTACTGCCTTGCAGTGGGGAGAAAGAGGATGAGAACAATCACATGAATACATTGTTAAGTCAAATATTATTCAAAGCAAGCACTGAAACTTAAAGATGCTAAAACCCAACCCGCCGTGCAAATACCTCTAGTACTGTATAAAAAGAAATAGAGAAATAGTGAAAGTGTATCACAGCCTTGCAAGATTATCCTATGGAAACAAATCACATCTAAGCTTGCTAGATGGTGCCAACAGCTCTTTACCTCGGTCTTCCTTTGTATTCTTAGATTTGCATCACAATAGTACTGAGAGACCGCACCAGAAGGCAGCAGACCATTGTGCTTAGCATTTTACAAGTAGCAGAAATAGATAATTCCTGCCCCAACAGCCTTGGAGTTCACACTTACGATAAGAGGAAAGATAATTAACTTTTTACCAGAGAAAAGCTTTAGCTGTGCTTGGAGACTGCACTCAAATCGGCCAATGTCCAGTTGGACACTGGCACCCGGTTTCCTCTCTGATCTGCAAGGCTGTGTGTTTTCCCCCGGCCTCCTGAAGCTGAGGGTAAAGGTTTGGTTCTTTCCAGCCCTGTGGAAGGCAGGGGTGGCCACAAACAAGACCCACTCTTGGGTCATGTTGCTGCAAGCTTTTGCTTTCATTTCACAGAGACTTAAAAGCCAGAACCCAAATTCCATTTCATCTTGCAGCCTCCACCCCTGGCGCGAGCCAAGCACAGCGCCCAGCAGCAGGGGGCTGCTCCCTCCCACCCCAGGGCTTAAGCCCAGGAGCTGCCACAAGTCTGGGCTTTCTGGCTGGTGGGTAGCCAGCGCACACCTGATGGTTGATCTCCCAGGAATGAGGCAGAGCTGAGAGACCCCATCCACAGCAGCAATGCTGCCAGCAAAATGCCCTTTGCTCAGATGGGGCCAAGAGAAGCATTTAGCATCAAATTAATTAGTAATAAGGCCAGAGGCGGGGATGGCACCAAAGACTGCCAGGGCAGTAATCGTGACAGTAGGATGGGCAGCTTCATTTAATTGCTGTTTGATGTCTGTGCAGCCCCTTTCCCAGCCAGGAGGGCTGCGAACACAGGCATCCCACCCAGGTGGCCAACACACAGCAGTTACATGCCCAGGGAAGAAGTGAGCGGGGATCCTCTTTGCATCAGCTGCTTTCAAACTAACAGGGAATGTCATTGCTCATCTTTTGGACTAGATTTGAGACCAGGCTGAACTCTGCTGCCTTAATTAGCTAACCATAAATAAACATCATTTACAAGACCTAAACATTTAAAACACCCTGTTAAGCATCTGAAGCATAAATGCTTTAATTATAGACTAGCTCAAGATTTAAGTAACACTAGGATAAATGCTATAGAGCAGCTGTCTATGAATATTTTACAATGAGATTGCTTTCTGCTCTCCAGGTCCACAGAGACTGTCAGGTTGGGAAGAACACGTTCATTCTTTAAAACGCCTGTTCTCCTTGCCTGTAGGGTGCAACTGCCCAGCTATCACGACCAGCCCTGCTGGTTTGCCAAAAGCTTTGTCCTCAGTGAGCCCAGATATTCGGGGGTTCTCTGCTGCTGTGCTAAATTGTGTTCATTTCTTCCGTGGCTTTACTCACTGTCCAGCTAAATTACTAGAAGGATTCCCTTGACTGCAGCGTGCTCTGGACCAGACCACAAAATCTACCTGACCATCTTGAAAATCTACAGAGAAAGTCTGGTTCTCATTTTCTCTTTAAAACCAGTTTACATTAACAGTGTGGCATAAAGGGACTAACACCCTTGAAAATAAGGCCACAAATGTCCCAGTGAGACGGCTTCAAACTACAAAGATGACCAAAAGTCGCGGGTGAACAATTTACTCCTCTGCCTCAACTCCAGCACATCATTGCACTGGTCGCTGCACTGGTGCCGACTCCAGCCGGGACTCTCACCGCTTTGCAAATGCAGCCTGGAGGGGTTCAGTGTGGAAAGAGCAGCATTTTCCTGGTTTTGCCCAGCTGATTCTGAGATTTGCATCTCACAGCATTCTGGTTTCTTATGGTTTCTTACTGGTGTAAGAGCAGCTCACGGAAGCGCAGCCCAGATCACTATCGCAGCTGATGCTGTACCAACACAATATTAAAAAAAAAAAAATATTTCTTACTCCAAACAGATGCAACAGAAAAGCCATCAGTGCTCTACCCACGATCAGTCTATCTCCTGGGTTCCAACCTAGTGCTGAATCTCCGACTTTGATACCTAGAAAATGGCAAAAAGGACTTCCACTGCTGACATTCCTATTTCATCAGGAAAATTCAAAATTTCTCTAGTTTGAGTCAGTATAATTTACTCTAAAGACAAAAGTATAAAAGTACTCAAGGGCTTTTGTCCTAAGCATTAATATGAAGGTCACAGGTCTCATGTAAAATATGAGCAACAGACAAACGGAATCAGCCTTCAAAGAGCAGAAGCAAGGAGCCATTTTCACCTTCAGTGAAGGGAGGCTCCAGCCACCGAATCTGTGGAACACCTGCAGTGTATTGATTGCACTTACACAGCTACCGTTAGAATGCTAATGTCATCTCTGCCTCCGACGCGCAGCATTTCTTTACACACAAAGCACTGGCTGTTCAGATGCTTTTTTGCTATATTAAATAAGCAGAGCAAGTGATTTTTTTTTTTTTTCCTTTCACTACACACTGGGAACTTCATTCCCAGTACAGTGACAGTAATCTATTAGTTAAGGAAATCAAGTTTTTACTCACTACAGGAGGGGAAAGAGATAGTTAAGCTTTTATGCCAGTTCATTCTCTGTTAATGATAAGCATTGGAAGCCTGGCAGGAATAGGTCGCCTAGCATTTATTGCTAGGAGTATATTAAGAATGCAGAGCAGCAATTAAACACAAAGTGCCTTTACCCACTCTGTTGCCAGAGCATGTCACTGTACAAGTGGGCTGACCAGAACTACCGAAGAGGAATCCTAGTGCAAATGAACAACAGCTCCTGCTAAAGGCATGGCTGGCCCTGGCGACCAGGCCCTGCCTCCAGAAGGTGCCGAACATGCCCAGCGGGCAAGCTGGGAGCCCGTCCACAGGCTCCTGTGCCCCCCTGCAGCAGCAGGGCCCCATCCCTGGGCCCTGTGGGACAGCCACCAGCACCCCAGGGCATCAGCCTCGCCGGCAGAAGAATTGCTTACTATTGTATCACTGGTACTGGAATGAAACTTTGTTTTAATTTTTCTATTCTTCTATTACTGGAAGGTTTTACTGGTTATTGCACGGACTTGAGGCTCCCATATTCCAAACAGTTTATTTATGCTGTCACAATAAATTGTAAGTGTATTCTGTTTGCATTATGTTTTCCCCTTTTCTCTCTCTCCCTTCCCAGATTCATTAAATACAAGCGCCCTAATACATGCCAGCCATATTATCCTTTTGGAAGACCTCAAGGCATATTTATTAACCATCTTAGATCAAAGCAGTTAATTTATACTAGTGTAAATAAAATACACATTACCTTAACGAGGCGCTAAAGCTGCACTTGATTGTTTGTATAACGTATCATCTGAAAACACCTACATAAGTTTTCCCAGCCCGTATTTTCTACTCAGGTTCAACCATGTACATGCATTCCCTTGTCATCAAAAAGACTCAGAAGCCCACAGAGAATTTTCAAAAAAATGAAGTGCACATTTTTATTCTGTCTTCTAAGATTACTCTTCCTCCCACCCCCCAAAAGAGCTTTTCTAAGCAACTTTCCGCAGCTTAAAGTTCTGCTCAGTTTAAATGAGTGTCCACACATTCTGATGGTTATCTGAAGTTCCTCCTAACTGCTTTGGGAAAATAAAAAAACAACCCAGATTGAGTTGCACTGTGCATGGTGTCACTCAGAAGACCCAGCTCCCAGGCCCTGGTAGAAGAGCTTGAAAGCCTGCAGCTTTGCAAAATTCAAATTCTTTTGCCAGAATCCAGCCAAGTTGTGCTTTGATCCACATTAGCACACACTACCCACCTCTGGAGTTTCAGCGCAACTGTTCACAGCAATCCAAAATCTCTACACAAAGTCCCAGCCAAAAATTCTACTTAGTTTGATGCCAAAGCCAGTTTAGAATTTTACTTTGTCATACATTTAGTAGGGAGAACTTAAATGCTTTTTTCCCCCCCTGCCTTACAAAAATCTGTGTTTCCAGACCCCTCGTTTCTTTAGAAAGCCTTGCGAGTGGTTAGGGCCTGCAGCACCTTCCAGACAGCAATGGAAGCCCTTGGGGTAAGGGATCCTGTGCTACAGAGCACGTTATACATACAGCCTAATTTGGACAACTCCATAAAATGTGTAAAAATTGAAGACCTCTGTAACAACAGATAAGGCTGCTTGCAGCAGCCAGACCCTCCAGCCCAAACCCACTGGCCCACTCCCAGTATGTACCAGAAATACATCAGCCCACGCAACCGGCAGGTTTGCTCTTGGAAAAAAAAAAAAAAAAAAGCTTCTTGAACGCCTGTGTGCACAGTGCAATAAATTACTGCTCCTGCCTTTCCTGGTTAACGCTGCCAGTTGAATGGCCTGCAGAGCTTTCCACCCCCTTCTTTTACTGACAATTAAGCAGATTTATGCACAGAACGAAGTATCAAGGAAAGATGCAAGTGGATTTTCTGTAAGCGCAAAGGGCTCTGCCTTTGCTGCACACAAAACTCCAGCTGCCCTCGGTGCACTCCATGGGAGAAGCCCCAGTAACCAGCTCTTCTTGGAAGAGCAGCATCTGCAAAATTATTGTAGTTTTGAAACCCAAACTGTCCTAAGAAAATAATCATTTTACTGATGCTTCTGCTCCCACAGGGCTCGAGCCTGCAGGATCTCTTGCCATCTCTTACAAGATCTGGACTCTGATCAGAATATGTCTGGGGGTGAAAAGGAGCAGAGGAATTTTCATCTGGTTCCCACTCTCAAAAGGGTATTCTTGAAAATTCCAGCCTAATCTTCACATTATTTGCTTTATGAAACAATCTGAAAGAAATCAGAACTTTGGAAGGACTTCTATCAAATGCACATATTAGCAGTTTCTGCTATGACCTATTTCTCAGGCATTCTCATGTGAAAGTATTTATAGCAGTTCTGCAGAAAGAACTGAAATGAGAAAAACTCCACGAATAGAGCAGAACACACATTGTGGTTCATTTTATTATTTAAATTTGTTCCTTTCACTATAAACAGCAAAATTAAATAAAGAAGGAAAAGAAATATTCTAGCATTCCAAATGCTTTGAGAGTGACTTGCATTCATACCTCTGCCTACATCTCTGTATTCGTGCACATAGGGGATGGGAATGCATCAATTCTATCTAGCAAATGGAGTTAAACTCTTGTACACAAAATGTGCCATTTAAATTCCAGAAGGGATAATGAACAGCACAGGAGAAAAGACTACAAGAAAAAACACGATAAGCAATTGAAAATAGTTTTCAATGACTACAATGTATTTTTCTTTCAGAATCCGCTATGCGGTATTTCATTTGCTGAAGATATGGACGCTTGCCCAGTTTGCCGGAGCAGGTAAGTCAGTGTAACCTATCAGCCATCTGCTCTAATTGGACACGCAGCCCAAGGAAACATCAATATGCAAAGAACTATAAAAAAACAGCCTGATGGAATTGCTGGATAACAATAGCTTTAATTTTTCATTTGTTTATTTGATTTACTGTAATGAATGCTACTGGAGCGACATCTGGAATAAGTGAAATGAGACAAATGAAACTTTAGGGCAAAAGAAGACTGTTAGAAGCAAATCTGCGCTTTTATTTTTTGATATTGGTTTGGGTTTTTGAGTTAACACTCTTTGCTCAGTCATCTGCACCATTTTGTCATGACTAGATGGATGGGGATCCTGGTTTTGTTTATGTATAACTGCTAGCTTTGAGGGACTCCAGTTAATCTGGCAAACTAGACAATTTCATGGCTCTGTCACTCACAATCAAATCGTCTGATTTAATGCTTGGAGCAAGCCAGAGGAGTCACTGCCCCAAATGAACTGAATGATGTATCACATTTTGCTATCAAAGATGTTGAAAGCGTTTTCCCCAGATCCTTGCAAGTCAATGGCATCAAAAAGTATAATTGCAACCGGAGGGCAAGGATGGATGGACTGATGCAAAATCACTCGAACAAAAACTGTCATAATTATAAATGACAGGAAGCTCAAGGTAACCAACAAACTGACGCTGCAGCTTCGCCATGAAGAGAGCCAACAGCAGAACAAGGCCTTCAGAACAACTGTACAAACTTTACAAAGTGCTTTCATAGAAACAAGGGACAGAAAAGAGCCACCAGAATGCTGCGCCAGCTCCTAACAACTGCAAGCAACCAGCAGGCATTTAGTGCAGGCATTTGCCTGGAAAATTTCTTCCATACAACTACACATACAGCAGGCCACAGTAGTCTCCCAGCAAGACCGAACCCAGCAAAACACAAGGCAAGGAGAAAACAAAAGATACTCAAGACGAACATCCTTGAGCCCTGCAGTGTTCGGCCAAGGCGTCCAGGTGTTGCGCTTGGATCACTGATGCGGGACAGCACAGCTGGACGCAACTTATATTTTAATTTTGTATTTTGGTTTGGGGAAGCTGCCTTCGAAGAACAGAGGAGTGATGGGATCTGCACGTTGGTAGGAGACTCGTGGTAGTGAGAGAGAGACCGCCTCTGAGCGACACCTATCCCAACACCGACAGTTCAGAAACAGCTTTAATGCATCTTACTTCAGGCAGCAATTCTGAAGAGGAAATAGCAATCTTCATTAAGGATTAGGTAAACAATTAACATATTATGTTCAATCTTTCTAATGTGTGTCTGGGTACACAGAAATAAAAACACAAACACACACTTAAGCACATTACAAGGGGAAAAAAAGTTGTGTTGGTTTCCTCATTTAAAGTGAGCTCTTGGGTTGCCTTTGATGTCTCAACCCTAGCACCCCAAAATCAACTCACCCGAAGCAGGCTGGTTAACTGTGAAACTGCAGAAGGCACGAGCCTCGGCTCCTTTCCCAATAAGTTTAAGGAGGCCAGGGTTTAGTCCTGCATCGCTACCCTCTGGTCTACACACGCTCAGAGCACCCACCGCCCTGCCCTTGAAGGCATATTTGGCCCCGACACAGCCCAGAACAGTTGTTTTAATAGTGCTTAGGTTATTAAGGTTTTTATATTCCACCACAAAAACACTGGGAATCTGGTTTCAAGGAGTCGGTATCACGCTGCAATGCTAGTTATGAGGCATTAACTTGAGCATAAAACACAGGAGCCACCCCTAAGCAACCCATTCCACCTCATTCATTTCTGCTTCACTATAAGAAGAGGCAATAGATCAGCAGCAAGATGCCTGATGTTTTCAAGAAAATCCTTGTCACATTCAGCTCTAAGCTTTTTTTATTTCTTTGTCTGTTTTATTTTATGGGACTTTTAATGGGAGGTTTCAACAACCGCATCATTAAAAGAAAAGGAAAGAGAAATAGGAAAAAGAAAAAGAATAATTAAATTTTTAAAGGTTCTTTCTGAAGGAAAATGGGTTTATATCATTTTAAATGTTTAAAATCTAGCTGACTGTAGCATTTCTGCTGATGACTTCAGCAACTTACAGAGCAATTTAAAGAAATGAAGAGAGCTGGGAAATACAGTCTATAGTAAAACTACATAGATTATCCCATTTGAGGGGAGAAACAGCAGAACAGATGTTCTTGAATTCCGAAGAGACTTCCATAAATCACACATTTGTATAGGGGCCGACAGCAGCAGTCCCCACCCTGCTGGGGGTCCGGGCAGTCAGCATGCAGCAAAAAAACCACCCGGTCCTGGGACTCAGCTGCCCATGGAAGCAGCCACGGGAGGGACGAGGAGGGAGTCACGGCAACGTGTGCAGCCGACACAGGCACAGCACACACCGAAAAGATGCAGCTTCTGTAAATACCAGAACCCAGAAGGACTTGGTTCCTAACTTACTGACCCGCTCAGTCGCGCCCTTCGGCACATTGCTGACCCTGTGCACCCACGCGGCCGGGACAGAGACAGGGACGTCCTCAGCCCGTTTATCACAGCACTAAAAAGCCTGAAATACACACTTACGTTTAGGAGGACCATAGGTTCTTAGTGTCTGCGCATCAATCTCCTGATAGCATGGGGAGTACCAAACCCGCATGAACTCAAGCCATAAACCTGTGCTTCTTCCCATGAATTCAAGTCACCTGCTAGCCATCTTTCTCACAAATTCCCAGGCTAAAGGAATATTGCTTCCCCTATCAAAGCCTAACCCTCTTCCAAGCAGAACTCAGGACCACCACTGACATCAGTATCTTCAGAAAGGACAAGTGGAGGCCATTCAGACCCAACGACATACAGTGCATATAAATACCAGTGATTTTCCTAAGTTTTTTGTCACTTGCTGACAAGACTGCAAAAGCTGTTGGAATTACGCAGTTCCGCCCGAGACAGGCGACCACCTTGTGCTACCCAGCGCATGGCCAGAAGTCAGCTCTTCTTAGGCAAACCTTGCCAGTGTAAAATCTCCAGCCTAGCCACAGGACAGCATTCTCTGTGTGCGTTTCCGCGCTCAGCGAATCTGCGGCACAACACACCACTTATTTCGCATGTTTTATACGCACAGAGACAGTTAAAAGCCAAGCAGTATCTACCAGTAAGTATTCTATCAAACAACAGTTTGCTCAGCAGCTTTTATAAAGTCTCCAGCTACTGCCAGGGACACCACTTTTCTCCAGTTCTGCCAGCACACACCAGAACACAATTCAAACCCAACCCACACACCCGTGCCCCCTCGCATGGGTGCAGCATTTGGGAAAACATGCAGCCATGAGCTCAAAGCCTCCAGCCAACGAAGAGTTTAACACATCCCTAGGGAAGCCGCTCTGAGGCTCAGTGCCTCTCCCTGTTAAAAACCAGCACCTTCAAGCACAAACATCACTGCCTTCATCTCCGAGCCACCAGACCATTACACATCACCTGCTCAGTTCGCACCTCGCCCATGCCGCACCTCACCGCGTTGGCACTGAGCCACGCAATGTCCTACCTTTCGGAGACAGGCGACACGTCCCGGCATGCTCCTCCAGCGGCGGGGGCCAGCCCACAGCAGCCGCCTCACAGGCAGGGGCTCCAGCAGCATCTCCTCACGGCAGGGGGGCCCGGCAGCGTCCCCTCACAGGCAGGGGGGCCCGGCGGCGTCCCCTCACAGGCAGGGGGGCCCGGCGGCGTCCCCTCACAGGCAGGGGGGCCCGGCGGCGTCCCCTCACAGGCAGGGGGGCCCGGCGGCGTCCCCTCACAGGCAGGGGGGCCCGGCGGCGTCCCCTCACAGGCAGGGGGGCCCGGCGGCGTCCCCTCACAGGCAGGGGGGCCCGGCGGCGTCCCCTCACAGGCAGGGGGGCCCGGCGGCGTCCCCTCACAGGCAGGGGGGCCCGGCGGCGTCCCCTCACAGGCAGGGGGGCCCGGCGGCGTCCCCTCACAGGCAGGGGGGCCCGGCCTGGTCACTCCGGCAATGGTTGCCACAGGGAGCTTGGGGTTAGGCCCCAGACCTTCAGGGAAGGGCCCACTCGTCCCTTGGGCACCCACTCAGGTGGGCCCACACCATCAGCTGTGCCAGCTGGGGTGCAGCAGAGATGATGGATCCCTCGCAGAAAAGGCAGTGAAGGGATCCCACTGCCAGCAGGGCCAGGGCTTCAATGCCAAGGCCTGTCCCCCCATCGCCAGCGAGGCACTGCAGCAGCGGAGCAGCACCAGAGTCAGCCCAGAGCACGAGGAGCTGCAGTAGCCAGATGGCAGCCATAGTCAGCCCAGAGCACGAGGCAAGTCCGTGGCCACGGGTTCAAGCCCAGAGCAAAAGCCAGCAAGTCCAGGCAGGATCCACCCTGGAGAAGGCAAACAGCCTCAGACAGAGCCCCGGGGTTGCTGAGTGCAGCCGTGGTGGAGGCAGAGCTGGAGACCAGTGTCCCGCAGGGTGGGACTGCGGGGGTGGCTGGGTGGAGATGGGCTCCAGCTGTGGGCAGGGCGGTGCAGGTAGTAGCCGAGGCCACTAGCACCCTCGGGGCAGCCCACCTGCCGTCCTCTGCGCCGTCCATCTTGCAAGCGCCTCCAAGCAGGCTCAGCCTGCCCAGGAGAGGGGCCCAGGGTGCTATTCCAGGCGCAGACAGCAGCCTCCCCAGCACCCTGGCCCCACAGTGCCGCAGGCCCGCAGGCCGGGGTAGGACCCCATTTATTGCCTCTGGGGGGGCCAGGCTGTGCTAGAGGCAGCTGTGGGGCATTTCACAAGCCCCTGCTTGTGTGAGGAGCTGCTGGCCTGCTGTAGCAAGCGTCTCAGAATGAGAAATGAATAGTTTGAAAGAGAAAATATTGTAAAAATTTCCACTAGGTGCTATGGTGAGTGGAGACCTGCGAGTGCTCTGTTTACTCCTTAAGTCCTTTTGTGTGTATTTAAAATTCCTGGTCTCACTTCTGCTTGACTGAAGCCACACAGGCCTGGAGAAGAGCAACAGGAGAAAGAAAATTGTGTTATCAAGCCTGTTTGAGCAACAAAGAACAGGAGGCATGGCTGCAGAACAAACCTAATTCTATTAATTGTTGACTTCTGAAAATTGTTGATGTCTTGTGTCAGCATAAACATTGCTAAGGAATGCTTCCAATCCTGCTTTTTTCCCTCCATTGCTGAAGGATTTGCTGCAGAAAAATGTCTCCAAAGTAGCCTGAGTTAATAGTAAATAGCAAATGTGACACCATACCAGGAAGTGTGACAAGCTTGAGTTTGCTTCAGAAGGGATTCTGGGAAGAGATCCTAATGCTTGCTCATCCTGCAGAGTGATCAGTTGTTCTGTTTCTCTCTCTCAGGAAAGGTCCTGGAGCTGACACTGCACTGCTGCGCTCCTGGGGATGGCTGTGACAGAGGAGGCCAGGTACAGGGGGGCTGGTGGGGCAGACACAGCTGCTTGCGATGTTATTGGTGATGGAAGGGTGCTGCAGACACCCTGAGCTCACCCAGGCTTATTCTGCTCCCTTAGAACAGAGCAACGAAGCCTTTTCTGTTGTAATTCTCTCAATTAGACCCAAGATTTGTTATTTGTAGCTATTGATAATCCAGTTTTTGAACTCACCATTGAAGGCATAAGAGAGCTCATAAACCCAGATTACATGGAAGCCATGAGTAGGACCAGGTGGGGAGAGATGAGGTTGTATCTGTTTGGGTTTTTCCCACCTGATTTTGTTTAGGGTTGCCCTGCTTGCTTTGACGCTGGCTTCAATAGGAGTCCTTTTCTCCTGATGTTCCCAACCTGGTGCTAGGACTCTGCTGCTGACATTTATTTCCATGAGCCCTGCAGAACTGCTGTAGAAAGCTCTGGCAAATTTTAACACAGAAAAAGCATTTTCTCATTTTTCCGTCTGAGCTTTTAGGGCACTCAGCCACACTTTATTTATGATTCTCAGGGCCAGAAAAGTAGAAACGTTGCCAGTCGCTGGTGATGGAAATTGAGATCCTCACATAGTCACAAGGCTCCCGGGTCAAGAGTCGGATGATAAAGTTGAGTGCTGGCACCCGGGCAGCCCTGGCTTCACCTGTCAGAAAAGAGGGGAGGGGGAAGAGAGGCAGCTTGCTTAGAAAAGGAGAACTGGAAAAGAGAGCAGCAATTAAGTTGCACTTGGTTGAAGCTGTGAGTGAGAGCTGAAGCAATGTGTTCAGCCTTTACGCTATTTGTGTTCTGATGTTTTTAAATGAAGAAAGAAGGCTGGGCTGGGGGAGAGAGGAGGGAGGAGCAGAAAGAAGGGAAAATAAAAGAAACGTGGAAGCTAATCCCAAGCACTGTGAAAAGGTCATGTGCTTCAATATGAGTAATTAATTTTCTTAGAGCAATGTTGAAAAGGTTAACCTGATTTATGGAATGCAATTTAATTTAAAATGTGTTGTGTACCTTGTTAAAAGGGCCCAATTATAGCTGCTAATTCTGTGGACTGACACATGCGCTATGGTCTGATAATAACCCAGTGTGAGGGGGAATATGTGCCAGTCAATAATTAGACATGGCCTATTGAAATTTGAGGGGGAAGGAAAAGGGGTAGAAATGCTGAAAAAACAATTGTTCCTTTTGTGTCTGGATCCCATAGTGTCCTCGTTCAATTACCTGCACTGTGAAGTACTCGGTGATTCATTTCAAGTCAGCTTTGCATTCAGAATGGTTTATCATGGTGCTTTGAGGCACGAGTAAATATGCCAGATATTTACAGATCAGCCCAATTTGCTCCTTGACCTTCATTCTGTTAATTTTTGTAGCAAAAACTAAAATAAAACCCACCATCCTCCCTCCATCAGTTGGTGAACAGCGGGCAATGGGATGACAAAACTGCATTAGTGGTGCTTGTACGTAGATCTTAGTAATAACCTAAATACCACAGGTTGTGTGGAGTGGGGATCCTCAGCTAGAAGGAGTTGTGGTCTGAATTTCCAAACTGGAAATTTTTGTCCTAATTTACTCCTCTCTCAGCTGCTCATCCTTCCCGGACTCTGCAGTGTCCCCATTACCCCCAGCCCCTGGGGAGCATGTGCCCAGCGTCCCCTGGGGACCCGCCACCGTGGCCGCTGGAGCGGCCTTGCTGATCCGCTCCTCAACAGCGGGTGGCATGGAGATGTCCCACGCTCCCCCAGCTGCAATGAAATACGTTTAGTGTCCTCTGGTACCTTCTTGCTTTCTGTCAGTCTCCAGCAGCAGCAGCCAATGTTACTCCCTTTTTATTTTCTAGCCACTCCTTTAGTGAGCAATTAATGCAGTGCGCATTAATGCAGAGTGACTAATCGCTGTGGTTCCTGCATGTGGTACGCAATGTTCCCTGCAATGTTCTCCATTATTTCCTCCAACAATGAGTCTGTGCTCAGTTTGATACGCTTAAGATTAATGGAGGAACAATTGTAAACCAAAGAACTGGTTGACAGGATACATATTCCTACAAGGAGCAGAATAAATTAATTGATTAATGCAGCTCCAAGCTACCGTTAGCTCCTAAAGTGTGTTGAGAATTGGCTGCCAAAATTGTGTGGCTACAAATGGCAGCTTTGAAAGCTGCATGGAACAAGGAACCGTGTCGTCTGATTTGGAGGGCTGTGCCTGGCCCCAAGCACAGCAGCATCCTGGTGAGTGGGAGGGAGGAGATCTGCAGATGAAATGTGCTTGTGGTTGCAGTTTATCATGAAGCCAGAAAATATGCCCTGTATTCAAGATGGAGTTTGCCATCAAAAACTACAGGTGTTTCCAATGTCAAATCTAGTTAGTGAGATGTGTGCAGATGGATTTCCAAATTATTGTAGACTAAGTACTGAGCAATTGCTACATGACAGGCGCTGGATCTGCTTCCTTGCTGGTACCCTCTCATGCATCATTTGTCAACAGTGTTTGAGGAAAATAAGCTGAGATGTGCTCAAGAAGAGTTATTTGGCGATGAACACAGAATTCTTACTCCTTTGGTATTACTTCTGCCCAGAAAAAGAACATGTGTGTCTCAGGCTTTCCTAAGAAACTTTACTGAAGTGCTGTGGTACTGGAGAAATGAAGCAAGCCTTTCTGTTCAACAGCGTTGAGTGGTCAGAGGCAAGAGCAGCCTATATTTATATTAACCTTTCAGATTCCTGTTGCTGTGGCATTGAGTATTGAAACTTTTTTGACTTTTTTAGCAATCAAGGATAAAAAAATCTTGTCTGAAAGGGCAAGGATGGTGGAAGAAACTACTACCTGTCTTGAATAACCCCAACTATCCTCACGTTCACTTCTGTAAACAAAGCTGTCTGCCCAACCTTTACGCAGAACTGCTTTACATTACCATCACCAAATTAGCTCAGCAAGCTTTATCTTGTAATAACTTCATTATGTTATATTGACTTCTCAAGGAGCTGAAAGGAATATAATGGCAATTTAACATAATGAATAACTGGATGGGGAAGCCCAGCCAGTGAAACGGCCGTTCCCTCCTCTACCCTTACCCCGTCAAATCACTGTCATACCTTTAATTTTCTGATATGCATGTTGGTCTCTTATCAAACGTTTTCACCCAAAGAGGATTATTCCTTAGGGGAGCACGCAATGATTAGCATCAGATGAAAAAAAATGTTGTTTGTATTATCAGAATATTAAAGGGGCAATTGTAATTTCTCAGCTGCAAGGAACACTTAAAGCAAATTACCTCGATTAAGGAATAAGAATCAGGGAACTGCTTTAAATTTGATGTGTTGAAAAAAACATTCAGATAGGATGCTCGGTACCTGTTTGTCATTGGGGGCTTAATATTTACTTCTGTTGATGAGACTTCGTCATGCTCTATTACAATTCATAGACTTGTGTTCCCAAATTTTATGCACCAAAATGCTTTGATTTATAGGGTATAAGTTCTTTTTCTCTGCAAATTCTTTTTATATTGTCATAAATGTGGTCAGTGATGCTTATCTCATGATTTTAATGTGCCTCAATTATATTGTCTTGCTCAAGAAGTGCATTTAGTTTGAAGAAAACTACAAATTGTTAACTTTTGGTAAATGCACACTTCTCACTGAAGAACTGTGATGGTTCCTTCTGCAGACAGCAGTCGGGTAGACATCTGGGAAGGATCATGTATTGCTGTTGGTCAGTAACGACTCGGCTCCTTTTGATCTCTGCTTCATGTGGGAGTCCCAGCTTCGGATCTCCTGGCCATCAGTTCCTGTGCTTGCTTTCTCATTCCCTGTTCTGTGGCTTCTCCTTCCCACCATAGGCACCCACTGAAAATATGTAGCATCCTGCTCTGAGCAAGCCCGAGTCGGAAGCCTTGCACGGTGCAGGCACTGCTGCGGGGTGCTGGTGCTGCCCTGCTCACCCTGCCCCCCTGCCTGGTGCCCAAGGAACCAGAGGTGTGCTCGTGGGCTTTTACTTCCCTTTTTTTAGGGTCCAGGGTGGTGTGATTCCCTATCGATTACTTGATCTGTGTAATTACAATCAAAACTACAGGGATTTCAAGCCTGATTGACTGCAAATTAGAAATCTATTGGCTTGGCTGGGCTCCTAATGACCAGGATTAGGAGGGAACATGTTTTGGGTCTGCTTTTTCTCTGCAGGCTTCATTTTAGGTAACTGAAGATTTGAGAGGGGAGGTTTGCAAAGGGAGGCACTCATCCACTCCTCAGAGCAGGCTGGGGGGGGGTTAGCTCCTTCACCCCTGAGCGCAGCCTGTGCCTCTATCGGGGTGCACAACTGGCATCCTGGGTTTGTGACCCCTCTGTGGTAGTATGGGTCTACAGGAGTCGGAGGAATGGAGGCGGCAGGAGGAGCCAAGGACCTGCACCGAGGAGTTATCTGGCTGAAAGCCCCTCTCCCAGCTCCTCTCTCAATCTGGGGTCCTTGGCATCTATCCTCCTCGCTGGATGTCCCCTTAGCCAGCGCGTGAGCTCCCCTGGTCCGTGAGCAGGAGGCAGTGGGCTTCTCTTCCCATCGTGGTGTGGGCATGGCAGGACCTGTCAAGGCAGAGCCCTCGCTTTGCCTGGGGAAGTCAGAAGTGGAGGTCGGGGGAGAGGGGAAGGGAGCTTGCCCACACTCCCTGCCCAGGAGGCCCAACAGCTGACCAGCAACCGGTGCTTTCTCACAAAAAAAAAAAAGTCTAGGGCCTGGAGTTTGTCTGTCTCCCCCCTTGGAAGCCAAGCAAAGGAGCATCAGCAGGCAGGGAAAGGACCTTTTTCTTTTTTTTAAATAGGTTTTCATTTAAAAGATGCCAGAGCCAGCAGATTAGTGTCTTGACTATATAGGTTTCCTAAAGATAAGGCAGAGAAATTGATTTCAATTACCAAAGTGGATAGACAGGCTGCTCTGCGTTCTCCCGAGGACTGTTAACCCTCGAGAGGCAAGAAGTAAAAACCAGGAGGGGGTTTTTGAACCTCAGGCCATTTCCTGAGGAGCAGCTGTGCCTCTCGCAGAGCGTAAATCCTCACAAAGGGAGAGCAGTAAAGAAAGGAGGTTTATTTAAGGATGTACAATGATCCTTGTGATACTTTGGGATTTCAGCAAGCTTTCCGATCCTTCAGCGAGGCTCAGGAGGCCAAGGGTTAAAGTGGCTGCAGGGATTAAAGGATTTGGTGCCTTTCAAGCAGCAGGTTCACCTTTTCCAAGAGCAGCCTGGCTGCTGGGAAGTTTCCCTGTGAGGCTCCAGGGCTGGGGCAGCAGAAGGCTGAGCAGTGCTGGCTGGCAGCTGGGCTGGGGGCAGGTTCCCCAGGGCATGGTGGGCTCCTGCTGGGGTAGCCCTTGTGCCCAGCTCCTGGGCCTCTCCATCACTTGGGGCACAGCCCTGGATCGTAGAAGTCGCAGCTTGCTTGTAAGAAGAAGCTGGGGGCCATGTGGGTTGCAGTCCTGGGCTGATCCAGGCACCATGTGCAAGGTGCTGCACGTGTGCAGCTGTGGGAAAACCCAGCTTTTTGTGTGAAGCTTAGCCTGGAATGAGCTGGTCCAGCTGAGAGAACAGAGCCTGGTGCCTACAGTGAAAGATCGGCCCCTTTGAAAATTCACACCCAGGACATGCACGGGGCATTGGGCTTTGCTGCAAAGTTTGCACGATTGTACCATCCCTCACCTTCACCTGCAAAGAGTTTACGGCACAGGGTGAGGGCTGTGACGGGCTGTGGGAGCAGAGGAGCAATTCCACCTGCACGGCTGAGAACCAAAGGTGACCCAGGGGCAAAGGAGAGGCTGGGCAGGGAGAGGAAAACAACGGTGGGGCTCGGAGCAGCAAGAAACGGGGTCCTCCATGTGCTGCTGGGAGGGATGGAACAGCCTTTGCCAGAAGAGTTGGGGTACAGAGGGGACGGCTGCCAGGGTGTGGACTGCAGCGAATGCAGGAGGGGCCGTGCGTGTGCCGGTGGGACTGGGCAGCATGCTGGGGGAGCTGGCAGCAGCAGAGGCAGGCAGCTGGGTGTTTCCTTGGCACATGTGGGGAGACCACTTCTACCCTTTCATCCTCAGACCTCTCCCATCTGCTGTTCCTGCATTTACACACCCAGCAATTTCTGAAATGTCTCTGTAATTGTGTCCACAGGGTGCCTGCTTCCCTTCCCTCCTCACATTCAATTCTCTATTTTTTGCAGCTTCACTGCTGCTTGATAATGGATACCTTGCAATAGATTTTTCCGCTATTCACTTGCTGGGTCGCTTTTGTCCCACCACGGGGAAATTTGCCCCTGTAGGTCTCACAGTAGGCTTCTCAGCTGGATTTCGCATAGGCTTTTACTGCCAGCAGCATCTGCTCTCCTCTCCGATTACTCCAGCGCATTTCTTTGATAATATGCTTTACTGGGTTCACCAGCAGCTTCTGCTTCTTGCTAAACTCCCATGCAGACTCTCCTCCACTGCCTCCAGGTATTTTGGTGAGGGGTTTCACTGTGGTCGGAAATCTTAGGTTGCATGTTCTCATTTCTGAACAGAAGGAATTCAGTGGTGCTGCACTGAGAGAACACCAATGTGATAAGCATATTTAAGCAGTCACAGAAAAACATAGCACATAAATAGGAGGGGGTTTTCATGCCATGGAATACATTTTGTTCCTGGAAGCAGCTCTGCAACTGCAGCTTTTGTGTCCTTTTGAATACAATTACGTATTTTGGAGAAACATCCTGTGATTTGCACTTGCATTAGTGGTAATGTGGACAGGGCCTGTCCTCTGTGTACACAGCATCCTTTTTTCCTCCCTTTTGCATTTCTCGAAGCTCGGCATGCTCCCAGGACAGAGGATGCTCCTGCCATGCCCGTGGGGCACAGCCGCTTCCAGGTGTGGCCTCTGGCACTGTTCCCGGGGCGGGCTCCCAGGGAGGCTGCAAAATAGCAAACGGTATTTCTGGAGATGCTTGGTTATTTTTTTTTTTCCTCCTAGTGAAAAATGTATTCTGACATACTGGAAATGTTAGCAAAAATACATCTAGATACAGAAATGTTTAGTTTTTATTGTGTCTCAAACTCAAAACAAGAATGTTTTCCATTCCCAGCAGTGTTTTCTGCAAGGAAAACCTAATCATTTCCTCCCCAGCAGCTCAGTTATTTTCCATCTTACTCTGTGGACAATTCCTGGCCTTTCAGATAAAGATCTCTTGCTTGAATGCTGGGGGGGGGAGGAGGGGGTGGGTGGTATCAGTGGCATATACCCTCATACTGGCCCAGCTCTGTCCTCCTCTGCTCTTTGGTAAGGAACATGTTAGGACCTTAGTGATATTGTAGTGGACTTTCTGGAAGTGCCACAAGTAGATATTAGCAAGATAGCGGTGCTTTGAGAGGGCTAATTGGGTAAAACTGGATTTCATTCATAACCCACGCTTTCTGATGCACTTGCAGGTTTTTTCCTGCTTTCCTCTTAGCTGCTGGCATCATTAATGCCGGGATTTAAGATGACAGAGCTTTAATGGTACAGGACAAAGGCGCCTGGTTCCCTGCTTCACTGATCAATTCCAGTTCATAAATTATAGCAGAAACAAAACTCTTTAGCAATGCTGACAATTAAGTAACATCCTGATAACCATCCCCTTTTGTTTTATTTAAATGAAAATGCCTTTATTTCCACAGAGTTGTATCTTGTAACAATAAGATTCACTGTCCCCGAAGCTTGGTTAATTAAACACAGTATTTGCAATCTACCAAAACAAGCTGTTTTATGCAAGCTGATAACAGGGTTTCCATTTCATAATGTGAACAATTGGGTTATGCAAATGCCAGGATTTTAAGCCCCTGTGATCTGTTTTTGTTGCCTTATTATCTGTTTCTGTCTGCAAACTCCAAATATAGACATCCCAATTAAAGCAGCTAAATGCCATTAAATCCAACTAAAGATGTTTTTATCAGTTAAAAACTTCCCCAATTTAATTAAAAATATGGTTTGAAATTGGCCTTTCTTGGCCCAAACTCCACTCCCACACTTCCATCTGTTTGATTTCGTTCTTCCACTAGCTCCACCATGGTTTTCATTCCTTGACGTAGCTTTTGAGCCCTTTAGAGATAGGGTGAGAGACCATTACTCAGCCAAGATTATGCCCACCCCAGTGCACGTCATGTATTTGCTGTGTCACGCCATGTGTTGAGCCCATCTTGTGCCTGCAGATTAGAAGCAAGAAGAAAATGTAAGCATGGAATAGAAGGGAGTAAACACAGGTCTCTTCTCCAGTGGTATCCCGGTACAGACATTGGCTTCTGGCATGCCCTCGGATGTGTGCACTCCCTGAAGATCCCACAGCTCAGCTCACTCTTTTTGTCTTTTCTTCCTTCATGGACCAACTGTTGTGGAGAAGGGTATCTTTCCATCCTCTTTGGTTGTTGTCTGCCACCCAGCCCACGCAGAAGGGATGGAGGAGGCCCTTTCTTCTGTGCCTTGCGACTTCGAGTTTCTTAGCACAGACGATGAGATACAAAGCCAGTCCCTTTTAGTAGCCTCACATAGAGATGAAGGGTGTGTAAGGCTTTCGGAGCACTCTTGTGATGAAATTGTTGGATGCCTCTCAACACCTGATTTTCCTCAGGAGGATGTAATAGATCACCCCAGCTACATTCAAAGCTTTGCACTGCTTCCAAAGTGCAGTAATTTAACTTGATATCAGCCATATTTGTAGCAGCTGTCAGTCACCACGACAACAATATTAACACTCTTGATGTCTTTGTTGTGAGCAACAGAGAATGCAATTCTTGAGGGAAGCAGCAGCAATTGCTTGAGCAGTTGCTTACAACCCAAGCCACTCTATTGAACTGGGAGAGGCTCAAACTGTATTTTAAACATACAAAGAGTTGCTTTTAGAGTATAAAATGACTTGACTTAACTTTAGGTTGACAAGAGGAAGCAAAGGGAATCACAGGAATAAATATGTGTGAGACAGGAAGATTAGGACACATTCTGAAATCTCATACAAATGCAAACTCTCTCTTTTTTAAGGCACTGACTCTGTAATGGCAGATTTACATTTCTTTAAACTTGAAGAGAGGGGAAGGAGGGTGATTAAAAGGGGGGTTGCTAGCCTTGGGGTTCTTGTTGTCTTAGTTAAATATAAACTGCTTACTCGAGAACATTAAGGGTGGTTCCCAGCCTATATTTTCTCTAAGAAGTAAGACAGGGAATAAGCGTACTGCGTTACAAACTCTGGAGCTTGTCTCTGCATCAGTTTCCTTTTTGGGGAAAAACAAACGAGCATTCTCTCTCTCAATATTTAGTTTCTTTAATTGTTTCCAAGCTCCTTCCTTCCCCTCCAGAGATACCCCTACATTAAGATAAGGCATTGATTGTCTACACGGGGAGAATGCATCCTCATTAATTAGTTCATTATTCCTCTTTTTGCACAAGATCGATGACTTATGAAGCTATCGTTAATTGCAGAGTTTATTACTTTGAAAATAAAAACAAAGAAAAACTCCAGATCTTCAGCTGATTCTGCTCGTGGCTAATGTGAAATTTCTGGCATCGCTATGTACCAGAGATCTGTGCGCTTTTCCTTTGCACCCTGTTCTTTAGTGAAACCCATTTTTGGGGTGTGCAGCTCCACACCTCTGTGGCCTGACTGAGAAGACATGCTCGTGACCTTGCAGCTGCTGCTGTTCCGTGCAGAGGTGGAGGTGCCCCAAACTTTACCAGTCTACCCCAGAGGCCATTGTAGTTACAGGGCCTCAGTGAGTCCCAAAGCTGGAGCATGGCCCCTGGCCAGAGGCACAGGGGAGGCTCCCCAAGGAGCCCCAGCCTGATCTGTTGGACAACGGAGGAGGGTTTGTGAGAGGGGAGAGCACCGGCTCAGTGAGCCAAGGCGTCTTGCGTGTACTCGATGCACAGCCTCGGCACGGCTCCCTGCTCCCAAACACGTAACCTGCCAGCACAGTGGGCTGAGCACCCTGCGCTCTCTGGCAGCTTACAGTAGAGATGAATAATGGAGACACAGGAATAGCTTGGAGGCTCATCCATCACCTAAGAGCTGATATTACCAGTGGCAAAAATACCCTAGCCTTTGTCTAAGCAGCCAGTCAGATCAGCACTGAGTGCGGGGCAGTGGTGGTGACCATCGCTTCTGCAGCACCATCCACATTTTTGGGGAGGAGCTGTGAGACTGAAACCTGGAAGTGCAGCTGAACGCAATATGCTAGAGAGGATGCTAATGCCTCGCTGCCAAGGGAGCCCACAGCAACAGTTGTTAACCATGTTATCAGCTGCGTTTTCCACTCTAAAATAGAAGGTTTAGATGCTAAAATTAACACCAAGCAGGCTGAAATGAAGGCAAGTGCGATAGTGGATCTTGTATCTCCGAAGTGTGAGAGAATGGAAAGCAGGCTGCTTCCTTGCTGTCTCGCTTTCTGCTTGCACAGCTCCTGCAATCGCCTGTTAGGTGACATTTGCACTAGAGCCGTGCCAGTTTAGTGGAAAATTAAAAAATAATCAAACACTTGTAACCCAAACCGTTTGCATGGGAGAGTCTGCAAGCCAGCAGGGCTGGCTGTCAGCAGACCCGGGAGGAGAGAGGCAGAGGGAAAAGTCAGGATGTGATGGCGGGTTTCTCCCCCATTCCCATTCCTGAAGCAGTGGCGATCTCTCCGGGGGGTCTGTAGGGCTGAGGCAGGCTGTAAAGCCATCAGTTTCAGCAATGTGTGAAACAACCCAAGGGGACAGAGTTGTAGTGGATCCATGTTTTTCTTATTGTAAGTATTCCAGGTGGAAGGAGCAGCCGACAAAGCTTTCCTTTGGATCCCTTGCTTTGTTTCACCATCAGGATGACAATTAGCCGTGAATCCCACTTGTGAAAATGTCAGCTTCCCTGATATTCCTAAGGGAAGACATTTTCAAGAAAAACACAGATGTTAAATCAATTCTTCTGTCTTTCCTCCCTTCCATTTTTTCAAGCTACTAACATTGTCCTTTTGGGAATGTACTTATGAACCATAAACATCTGTCAGTTTGCTGCAAACAATTCCCAACCTTTAGCTGAATGGCCTCCTCTCTATTTCTTTATTTTTTCCCAGCAGCCTTCCTGGTTGCACTGGGTATATTTTAAGATGACTGGCACCAGCACAGGTACCCACAGGCAGAAGCTGACTGACATTTTGCCTTGATACATGAAACAAGTGCTCGTGGCTTGTTTTCCACCTCCAGAGGCAGCAATTTAGAGAGAAAGAAATTAAAAGGCATTGGGATAGGAGCAGAAATAGCTCCAACAGCAGCTCATGAGAATGAATTACAGAACCCAAAGTCACAGAAATGTCAGTAAGTGAGCATCATAGTAAAAGTTTTAGAGTCTGCTCACCTGCTGTGTCCTGCTCCAGCACAGAGGTTACCGTGTGCGTTCCATGAGCTGCGGGCTGCGTACCGCGCCTGCCCCTGGCTGCCTTTCGGAGGGAGCCGCAGTGCCTGCTGGGGGAGAAGATCCCACCGAGAGCTGTGCCAGCCACCAGCACGGGCGCGGGTGCAGCAGCACCAGCTAAAAGGGCTTTGTTTTGCTGGTGTCGGCACAGGGCGAGCGCTTCCCACCTGAGCGAGCACCTGTGGTGCTCAGCTCATCTTCCTGGGCACATCAGAGTGTCCTGATGAGCTTCCATCCTCATCTTTAGATAAATACAATTTGAAATGTCCATCCCTGGGCTCCAAAATCAATTTAAATTTTTATCTTGTAGGGGCCAGGAGCCACCTTTTCCACCTATGCTCCACAGTGCAGGTCAGTGTGAAGCGGGGGGCTCCATGTCCTTCGGGGAGGCAGCGTGAGGTAGCAGAGAGCGATCGTCTGCTGTCTCCTCTGGCTTGGAAACGCAAAGGAGCGCGGTGCGCAGGCAAAGGCTATCGGGTCCTACGGCCCAGCTGCGGAGCCAGAAGCCTCTGGGGGTTTTTGGATGCTCTCCAGCTGCCACCTGCTTTCCCTCCATTCTGCATCATTTGTCCCTACTGAAGAATAGCTCAGCTGCGTGGCTTTTATTCTCAGTTTTACAAAGAGTATTGTTGTTTTATTTTATTATTTTATTTTCCAGAAACATTAACATTCAGGGATAAAGTGCCATTCACACAGGAAGATTTAGTCCCTCTTCATAAAGTTATATATTACAAGTGAAAGGGGAACAAGCATGGGCTGGCAGCAGAAAATTGAATTAGCTCAGCAGCACACAACACAAAATAAGATAAATATTGTACAGAAATATAATTGAAGCTGTATTATTTATCCCCATTTTTGGGGTTATTCCTCAAAGTGAGCTGCAAGTTGCAAATTTAAATAGCTATTGATTCTAGAGTTGGTTTAAAGTACTTTCTACATTCAGATCCTTTGCAACAATTATCTCAAAGTGGCACCAGTCAAATCCTTATTTGTATCAGGTTCAGGGAGATAATGCGTTTCCAGTCTCCTCCACGGTTTGCGGACATTCTAATGACACTTTTTTAAGAGAGACTTGTTCCTCTGGGAAGCAGCAGGAGTACAGATGGGATCGAAGGGCAGCAGGTCCGTGTCATTGTGCTGTTGACGTGAAGCATCCCAGTTAGCGCAGGGAGCACTGCGGGTCGTGATCTGCGCTGCTGGTGGCACAGCCCGGCTGGACGGGGCACCGGGCCCTGGGGGACGCGGCACGGCTGCTGCGGGGATGAGATAGGCAGGAGCCCGGGTCTCCGTGCAGCAGCACCGCACGCTGCGCCCCGCCAGCAGGGATCTCTGCCCGGGGAAGGAGCTGGGCTCTCCACTGAATTGTCTGTGCTGAGAGGGAAGGGAAAATGCTCTTTCTGGTTCACACTCGGAGGAGTGTCTTTGATCAAAATTCTCCCCATCATCCTTTGATTAGCATACACCTGCTGGATTATTGCTCTAATTTAAACCTGGGGTCAAGGCAGGAGAGCACCAAGTTACCATTAAACTTTTACCAACATGACTACCTGCAATTTACTTGCTTCTGCTCCCCGGTGATTAGACTGAGCTGTGAATAGAAAACGCATCACGGGGTTTGAAATTAATTTTTAGAGTGCGGTACAGCAGTGGTAGGACAGGCCTTGCAGCCACATGCTATCAAGCTGAAAGGAATGGAGTTCAAATGGCAGTGTTGTGATGGAAGAGGAAAGGAGCTGCGGGCAGGTGGCAGAAAGAGCCCAGACCCTTCTGGACGGGGGCATCGCAGCCCATGGGGTGTTGCAGCCACTGCTGATTTGATCTGTGCTATTGCTCAGAAGTTGTACTGGTATTCAATGCAGGTCTTGCCTATTGTGTAGTGAAAAATTTCCAGTGGTTCTCTAAAAGTTACATGCTTACTGTCAGTTATTAAAAAAAAAAATCTAATTACATTGTAATTTGATGTAATTTTATAGCCTTATTTGCACATTTTCTTTTAAACACTGATTTAAAACCAGAAAATCTTTCTTCCCAGACCAAACTTGCCAGCAGCCTAGGGAATACATTGCTGCATTATATATGCTAAGTCCTCACTAGAAGACACTTTCAGCTCTTCAAATTCACACTGTTAAGTTTCCTTCTCCCTAAGGCAGACCTTTGAGGCCCCGTTCATCAAGCATGAGTTCTCACTCCATGGATAAAATCCTAATCTTCATCCAAACCCTGTGTTCGTCCCTGGCCCAGGACTGCAGCATCCTCCAGCCCTCAGTTCCATGCACATCCTCTAAGCTTTTTGAAATCATCTGCTCCTGTAATTAACCAAGATTCAATGGAGCCTACATCCAAGTCTTGATGAGCTAAGGACTAATGAACTAATTAAAGAGGCTTCATTGTCTCAACAAGGTAGATCAATACCTTATTATTGTTTTCACGAGAAAAGAAACACAGGAAGAAAGGTGAGGCCAGAAAGTCTGTTTCTGTAGAACTGTTCTTTGAAACAGGGGGACATGGAGGCAGATCTGATGTGCACCGACCTCACCACGAAGTGTTGGAGGGGGGGAGGCGCACTGGGAGCGCAATGGGAAGGGGCTGGGCAGTGGGGCCAGGGGACTTGGCCCATGCCATTGACACGAACTCGATCATTTTCTAATCATTGTCAAGCCTCCCCTACAGACAGGAGCAGGCAAGGAGCGGGAGGTGTGGGTGGAAGGACTTCACCGGTGCAGTAGAGACCGCTGGCCCAGGTTTTCCGATTTATTCTTTTTCTTGCAACAGTGACCAGATCCAAAGCAAGCATAAAACAAACTCCTCCTGTGCCGAAACAACTGGGTGACGCACTTCTCATTAGTGTGGAGGAGTAAAGCGATAATTTTGTTTTGACTCCCACTGCTCAGCTCGATAACCTGTAATACAAGTTGCCATCTGCCTGGCAGCCAGCGGCAAACAGCATCCGCATGAAAAGCACTAGAGCTGGCTGGAAACGTAGCCCAGAGAGCATCTGCTCCCTGCCACAGCGCTGGCCAGTGCGGCCCCCAGCCTGCCTCATCCCATCCCCTCTGTCCCCCTCTGTCACTCCTAGCCCTGTGCACCACAGCGTCCCGTCCCTGTTCCCTCCAGCAGTACCAGCACCGCGCAGCGCCTGAGGAAGCCATCCCCTTCCACAGGCGTACAGGGTCTGATTCTGACCTCAGCCACACCGCTACTCATCAAGCGCATCGCCAGACCGCACATCTTCAGGCCAGGCTACCTGCACTCCAGGCAGAGCAGTCCTGCTTTTCCAAAGGAAAGGCTTTCACCCCAGCATCAAGCATCACCACAGTGGAATCACACATTTACATTCCTGC
>NW_009259856.1:490310-498628 GCF_000687185.1 Egretta garzetta
AAGAGGGCAAATATTCCATCAAATATTGTTGACCATTTCTTTTACAAATCCCCACTGAGGACAAACCCCTGGAAAGGTCACCCAGCTGTTTGCCCATGCAGGGTGCAGCCTGTCCAAGTCTGGATGGATTACAACGTGCTGGCATGACATTCCTGCCTTGCCTGTGTCTGTGGCAGAGGAGACTTGGGGACAGGTTGGAGTGGGGGGGAGGCTGCTTTTGTTTTGCAAAATAAACAGAAAACAGCCCTTGTGACTACAAAAGAAAGAACAAAATGCATTAAAAAATCCATCCACTGCAGCGTTTGAGACATTCTCCATGAGTCCTCGGAGTCTCTTACTGTTTGAGTTAAGGCTCCTTATATAAAGTTTATGGGTCCCATCGGGGTGTTTTTAGTAGATTACATTCAAACCAACTCATGCAATGCGGGTATGAAGCAGTCAGTAAATCAGCTAGCTTGGCTCGTAAGCTTGTACATGGCTTTTACAATGGGTCTCGGTGCTGGTATAATACCTCTTATTATTAGCTGACATCTGGTAAACAAAGATCCTGCTTTTGATACACGGTGTTGGTGCTTTTATAGCCTCAGCATACGCACAGTGCTTGGGAAAACTGCCACTTTAATAAGGAGTTGAAGATTTGTCCGCAAAATGGTAAAGGCTCACCTAATGGTAGTAAAGACATGCTGTCTGCTCGCCGGCCGCTCGGATAGCGTGGCCCTGCTTCCCCCTGATGTTCAGAGAGGTCCCACTCAGAGGGAGGCAGCATCAGGATACCTCAGATCCACCGCATCTTTTGCAGCCCTATGGCATGTACCCTGGTTAGTGAAATGTATACCTCCAGATTATATGTTTTAAGATCTCCCCAGCTTTCCTAGCTCTCTAAATTGCACCCATAGCCAGATTATTTGGTTCGCAGGGAGGATAAGCTTGTACGGATTCCATAAACTCTGGGCTGGGAGAGCTGCTGTGTGCCACAGGCCCCTGAGGAGTATCTGGTCCTCCTGGCCAGAAATAAGAGAGAGGCTTCACTTTCTGGGGTTTTATTATGGAGACATCTACTTGATGTGACTTGACAACAGCGTGTCTTCTTGATTTCAAACAGATGCCTCCGATCTGAATTGCACTCACATACATGCATTTCTTATTCTCAGCAGCACACTTCGATCTGAGCACCAGGACCCCAAGCAACTTGTGCCTTACACATCGCTCTAACAATGCTGCTGCTACTGCCCAAGAACAAGCATGGATGGGAACCCACCATCTGTATAAAACTCATTTCATTTGGAGAAACAAAAACAATTTCTCTGATATGTGGCAACAGTATATATGCGATTTGCAAGGAAAGTCATCAGCAAATAATTCTTCTTGTGGCAGTTTATTTAAATGAACTGCACACTGATTTATTTGCTATGCTCTAATTACTGAGGGAAAAATGACTGAAAGTCTGGTATTAGCAAAATCCCTTGACTTATAATTACCACCATTTGTGTGGTTTGTGTTTCACAGTGCACCACAACACAATCTCCGCCACTACACATGAGAACTTTGGCATTTAATTAAGGGTAGATAAACTGGTATCTTTGCCATTTTCCATTCCAGTTCTCGCACAAAGCCGGCTTAGGAGAGGCAGGAGAGTCTGTATGCTGAATATCTCCTCTGAAAAGCTGGGAAGACCTAACACAAAGCTATTCTCTTTTTTCTTTTTTTCCCCACTTTATATGGGAAGAACCGTCTTTGCTGGGTAAATCCAGCATGTCAGATAGAGACGCCAGCACACTGGGGCTGGCAGCAGCTCTCAGACAAAGCGTCACTGGCTGTGCTGGTGGCGGCAGGAGGAGCAGGGGCTGGCACTCACCCAGCACCCCTGGGGCTGCGGGTCCCCCCCGGGGCTGAGGGCTGCTGCCCTGCAAGGGGACCCCGGGGCCAGTACCCCGTCCCCCGCCACCCCAGGACCCCCAGGGGTTCCTTCCCTGAAGCACTCAGGGGAAACCAAAATATTCTTCGTTGTTCTTGAGAGAGAAACATCTTTCCTTTCTGAAGGAGTTTGTAATTTGAAAGCTGCAGCTTAAGCCTCCAGAACAGAAAAAGCTGGATATTTCTACATTTAAAAATGGTTTTGAAGTTTGAATTTTTAGAAGTAAAACCCTGAAATGTTCAGCAAAAAGCCTTTTCTGTGGGGAAAATCTGTCTGAATAGACAGTTCTGAGCAACCCTGTAATTGCCGTGAAGTAAATAAACAGGTCTTGCTTATCAGGATCTGCAATAAATTTTGAGAAAAATAACATTTCAAGACACAGAAGCACATCTCTTTTTTGATAAACACCTCTACAAGTGGCACATTCCCCCTCCCTTGGGGTCCGTCCTTCCGTGCTCGTTATGTTCTGTATTCATCATCAGAGAGTCGCATCTCCTCATAATTTAGATACTGTTATGTATGGCAGAGTTGCAAATGGAAGCTCTGCTTTGATTTCCATTATGCATTACCTTGTCTGACTCCCTTTTATTGCACAGTGGAGTAAATGACCTCCCAGATATTCAGGTTCAGATGTGGATGTGATGGTAAATTTAAGTCCTGAAATTTCCATCCAGTGATAAAATGGAATAATAAAAAAATCACTTTCTTCTGCTAATATCTGAGCTCCTTTTGGCTGTCACAGCAGCGTTATGACCAGATTGTATTTTGTAATATATAAGCATGGCATTCAAACGATGTATGCTGGTTTCCCTTGTTGCACAATAATAGGGCATAGGTAAGAAAAAGATCAGTATATGAATTGTTCCACTTTTATTACTCTCAGTTTTACATGAACTTGACAGATGATTGCTAGTATCAAATTTGTTGAGTATATCATTTAATTAAATATCCTTCCTCTTACCACTATTGAACATCACCTTGAATAAAATTACTTGCCTCGGATTCAGGCTTGGAAAGGTATTATCAGAAAGGAATAGGTCCTTAATTGTGTGGAGTCACACTGGTGTGGAGGCTGTTCCTGCTCCGTTATCTGAACACTATTGATTCGCAGCCAGAGGTGCCTGCTCGGAGCCCATGATTAGTCCTACTGCTACGAAGTCCAGAACATTAACAACTACGTTTGTTAGAACACAAGTAAAGGGAGAAAACTCGTCTCCCATCCTGGAGCCAAATGCCCAGGTGACCCATCAGCGCCCGCCTGACTCCAGAGCGCTTGTGGCAATCGTCCGCCCAGTTCTCCGGCCAGCCATGGCTAGGGAGGCACCGGGAACGGCACCTGAGCGCAGGAATGGCCGCACAGCGCCAGGCCGTCAGCTGCCATCAAGCACGCTGCCTTGTCCCCCACAGGGGCTGGAGTCATAGCCTGGGGCCTGCAGGGGAGCAGGATGAGGCCTGGTGCAGCTCTCCCGGGTGCAGGGCTGGGGCCCGGGGCTGCGCAGGGAGCGGGAGAGCTCAGCAGGGCTGCGGAGCAGGGCGACAGCTCGGGGGCTGGCGGGACAGCTGCCTTTGCTGCGCCTCTGTGAGCTCATCAGCATCTATGGCATCTCTCAATGTCTTTTGGGGGTTAATTAATTAATGGACCTGATGCCTGAGCTTTGTATTAGTGTATAAACTGCGTATGAGCTGCTCTGTGAATGCTGCCTGATGCTACATTAGAGAGCCCAGCATTTTGTTATTACATCAGATAAATGCTATCATGTTCATCTATTGCAGAAATTTATCCAGTTTACACTGAACCGAGAAACATTAGTTCTTTAAACTCAAGTAATCTTTCTTTAGAAAACAACCACCCAATTACTAACATTACTTATTGGATTGGTTGCTTTCTCTATTAAAAGGGACACAGTGCCAATCAAATCAGATAATTCAGCCACAAAATCAATGGCACCACATTTACTCAATCAAATACATTGCTTAGTAAATTATATCCGTATGAAATTAAATAGATGAATGGACTAGCTGCACACTGGAATTGGGCTTCATAACTTTGGCACATGCAGGGTAAAAATAAGGAAATCGATGAGCAAGAGAGAATGTATTTGACATCAGTCACTGCTTTTAATACATTAATTTCTTCACTAGATTAATCAACTATTGATCATCCTTCAGCTTTCCGAGAAGCCGAGCATGTGATCACTGTGTGCTGAGCTCTCCCCATCAAAACCCTGCGGCCATAGGGATTAAACACCCTGCCCAGCTCTACCAGAAGGCACTGGGGTTTGATTGCCTTGTGGACCAAAGATGCGAGCCTGAAGCAGTGTGCCCTAAACCCAACTGCCCCATCTCCTGGAGCTGTGCCTGGGTTAAGCCTGGTTTATTTGACCAGATATTTGCTTGGCCTCTTGGGTGGACCTGGCAGCCTGTGTAGAGTTCTCTGCAGCAAGGAGTGTTATTAATGGCGAAGGTACTAGTTTCCCTGCCTTGCTGGGTTTCCCATCCCTAGGCTTGGCTCAGCACCCACCTGCAGACTTTTGGTGGCCAACATAGAGCCAGGGGGCCAGATTCGCTGCTTAAACCTGCTCTTTGCTTTTGTGATGGCATCACAGCAGGTTTTTTCCATATGGTGTGCACGTACTGAGAACAGAATCAGGTTCAGTCCTCCCACAGTATGAGTAGAGACCCGATCCTTGCCTTTTCAACTCCAACGTGAAGTGTTCAGAAACCATTTGAACAGAAAATTAAAGTGCTTTGCACATACGGGGAGGGCAAGAAATCATCATTTATTTGTAGGCAAGTGACAATTTCTAATCTCAGCTTTGTGAAGGATCTGATTTACACCAGAACTGCTTATCTTTATGCCATTGCTAACCTCTAGCTTCCCTTTCTCAGCACTGTGCCAATAACACAGCTGTTGTTTGTCTCTGATAAAAGAAAAAAAAAGGGGGGGGCGGGGGGAGGAAAAAAAACCTTATAAAAATACATTGTAAGATACCAAAATAGAAATCGTCCAAGTGCTGTGTCCTACTTTAGAACGTGCTGATGCAAGTAAGCAGAGAGCAAGTGATTCAGATTTGTAACTGGAGTTGGCTGCTAAGAAGCA
The DNA here is from genome assembly GCF_000687185.1 of Egretta garzetta. Classification (NCBI taxonomy): domain Eukaryota; kingdom Metazoa; phylum Chordata; class Aves; order Pelecaniformes; family Ardeidae; genus Egretta; species Egretta garzetta. The sequence continues at coordinate 495,326 of NW_009259856.1, forward strand.
TATATCCCTCCTTTGCCCTGAAATAAATTCTACAAGGCTTAGAATTGCCTAGGTTTGAGTAGAAGATGACAAGGGTGATAAAATTAATTAGCAAAGCAAGAGACAATCCTCAGGCTGGTTTGACTGGCCCAGTACACTACACATCAGCAATGGCTTTATCTCCCCGACAACGAGGGACGCGCTTCCCGCTGGAGGTTATCGCAGGGGATGTGACAGGCACAATTGTTTCCATTTGGAAATTCTGCATGACGGATCCAGACAGATTATTGAAACAGCAATTTTCCCACTAACACATGCCTGCCAGTCAAGTGAATTAACAAATACAGGGCTCTGGTCGCACCCTGAACTTGTATTAAAACCATAGATGAATTAGAGCAGCCTTCTTGCTCTCTCCCGTAGCTCCGTATCCATCCATGCTCCACACCGAGCCAAATTCCTGGGGCAAAAATTTGTGTCTGTGAAAATGTTACCCATCTCCAGCTCAGCCACGCAGAGCCAGTTTAAAACCAGTTCAGGAGATTTGCCTGGCAAAGGGGACTGTCCCTGTGCGATTTTACAGACAGCACCACGAGGCATGCCATGACCAGTACCTGTCAGGAAGGCTCATGCAGGCTTGTAGGATAGCAATAAGTGCTTGCAGACAAAGACTTTCACTCTCTGGCATTTTCCAAAAATTCGGGCTCAGGGGCAAACCAGCGTGGCCCTCTAGGTCTCAGGTTAGTGAAGTGATTCGACGGAGAATCTGCAGAAGCAAAATAGGTGGAGGGGCCCTGCCTGCGATTCCCATTCATTAATCTCAGCGCTCTGACACAGCAGCCTCACATCGATTTGCTATCAGACCGTTCATCGATAATCTGGTCACACCAGAGCCCATGTAAGAAGACCATTAAAATTAACACAGACAGATCTCTAATAATCACAGCTACTCTTGGAAGAAACAAAGCATCTTTCTTTCCAAATGCAGAGACAATAAACTAGAAGAATCATTGTCTTGATTTCAATTGTCCTATAGATGTGTTTTGACCATGAGAAACGCTTCCCATGCAGAGATACAGGACAGGTAGATTCTGAGTAAGGGAACTCAGCCCTGTTCTGCGACCTAGAGGTGGGCTGCTGGGAGGTGAGATGGCTCTATAAACGTAGTTCTCATAACGAAAAGATGAGGTTGAAATTCCACACTGGGGACCGTCTGAGATACGCGTGCAATGGGAACATAATCATTTCTTGACTAGGTAAATCACCTTTTGTTTTCTCTTTGTCTGTAAGAATCACCAGCAATATGTGGCTGGGAAGTCAGGGCAGACCCCGTACCAGCCGGGGCCAAGGCTCTCCTGAGGTGTCGCGGTTTGTTCAGATGCCAGAGCTCACCCTGGCAGTGGCAGCCCAGCCACGTCACCCACATGGGGACCCGTCCTAGAGCGCGCCACTACAGCCAAGAAAGCTGGTTTCAAAAGATGAAGCAGGCTCATTCCCTCGTTCCCCTATGGCAGCTTTCTCTGATATATCTCCCTGTTCATCGACTAACTGTCCCCTTGTGTTAGGCATAAGCAGCCTCCCATACTTTACAGATCGCATTTTATCTTCCAAGATTGTTTGCTCGTTTGTGCTTTATTGACATATAAGTCGTAAACTTTAATGGTCAAAGAGACTACATCTAAAACCAAAGACTACAGAGCAGAGCTGCAGATATCCAGGAAGAGGAGGGCTGTGGAGGAGGCCTGGGCTGGTGCTGCTGTCAGCCTGAGCCACGGGGCAGTGGTACTCATGAGTCAGCCATGGTGCTCTTCAGAAAATCCCCCGATGCCAAACGCTTCTGCTGCAGAGCTGCTGAAAAGAAACTTGGGAGGCTGGGGCCTGAGACACAAACCTTTGAAGCTGAGAGGATTTATCCTTCATTTTAGAAAGAGAAAGGCCCAAATTCACAGCAGGACGCTGCGAGGGAGGGAGAGGAGAGCAGAGGGGAGGAGGGCAGGTATCTGTTTCCAAAGCACCCATGTGTCAGGATGTGGCATCAGGAGTATATGAGTAATTAAATGGTGATTAAACATGAGGTGAAAACTTCTGGTGTGGTTTTGAATCATGATTTCAGGCACAGGACTTTGCATGGCATGCGTGCAGCCAGGCAGTGCACCCGTGGGTAGCAGTGGCAGTGGCCGCTCCTGCACCGGCTGTGGTGGCAGTGACGGATGTCACGCAAGGATTTGTCTCCCCAAGAAGGAGCGGTAAGGGAAACTCCCCTCGGTCAAGCCAGAGGTCTCCTCCACTTTAGAGGATCTCCTTTACCTCATCCCAGCCAGCAGCCTGAGGACAAGGAGTGCTCTCCAAGGACTTCAGTGCGCTTTGAGTTAGGTCCTTAGGGTCCTGACATGGTGGCAAAGTCAAGCCTTTCATTAGCTGCAGATCCAGGGAGATGTAATTAATGGTCAGGGTCGTGCCCTGCTCCTCGGAGCTCCGTACCTGCCACCAGTTTGCTGTTACGCCATTCCTCCATGGTGTTATTTCGTTATTCCCAAGAGGAATGCAGAAAGGCTCCTCCAGAGCCCAGGGTAGGTAGCAAAGCACAGAGCGTTTGTGCACAGCAGTGCTGAGGCTGAACCGGGCCGTGTGTGCAGGTGCGTGTGTACGCAGGGATTAGTATGTACATCCTCACTTAAGCAATCTCATTTGTAAATCTGAATAGAGCTTAAGGAGCACAATTCTGCAGAGAGGATTTCTTAGCTAATTGCCACAGTTTTGTTCAATTGACTCTTTGGCAAAATGCCCTGTGCTTATCAAAACAATTAAAAGCCCAAATACCCTCAGCTGCTATGTAGATTTGTTAGAAAAATTGGGGTAAAAATCTCACCCAACAGCTCTGGTGGCTTTCTCTGAATGTTCCCCCCGCTTTTCTGGTGCAAAGCCTGGACTAGTGGTGTAGGACAACCTGCAGACCAATTTTTAGTGTCACTATTGGAAATTAAAAACCAAACAAACATGCTAATACACAGTGGCCCTCAAGGGACAAAGACATAGGTGTTCTCTTTGGTTTTACCATTCCTGTTGCCGTGAGCAATGTGCAAGTTGTGCTTTGGTTAATATTATTTATTTCTGCAAATTTAAATGCCTAAATAGAAGTGCCTTGGTTTCCAGAGCTGAGGATCCCATCAGCTCCGGTGAGGATTGCAGGTGCTGAAGTTACATCAGGCGGTTACGCCAAGAGCCTGTCTCTGGACTGAAACACTGTCCTCGGGCACAGAGGCTGCAAAACGTGAGCCACTAGCTCTTGGTCAAACTTAACTACGCACTATAAATTGCAAGCACTAG
>NW_009259856.1:498657-499881 GCF_000687185.1 Egretta garzetta
GATCCAGGATTGCTTGAGGGATAAGAGCTTCTTACATGCGGCACAAAGATTGTCCTTTTAAAATGTGGCTGTGGGCTCATGCTGATATTAGGCTTCTATTACAAAGGATTTGGAAAAAGCGACTTTTTTTACTTTTGCTGCTTTCATTTGTGCTGTGTAGAGTGCATTGCTTCATTCTGCTGCCTTTAATTATCAAACTGTCATGCTTTTCGGTAAAAAATAGCCAAGAAGCAATAATCACTCTGGCCTTTGGGCTGGATGCTTCAGGACTGCAGAAGGGTTTTGCAGAGACCATTTGCCCACTGGTTGCAGGAGGTGCAACCCTGGCCCCTGGCTCGGTTTGGTGGCTCTCGATGGCTGTGGCAGGGGCTGGGGTGCCAGCGGAGGGGCTGCATGGGCTCCGGCACACATCCTGGTGGGAAAGGCCGGCTGGTGGCGGCCGCCACCCCTCTGCTCTGCACCTTGTGGCTTTGGTGCTGGTGAGTGGGGACCCCAGTGCCATCATCCCCCGGTGTGCAGAGCTCTGCAGCGCCAGTGCCGATCCCCCTGGTCCCTGGGGAGCCTCCTGCTTCGCCTGCGCAGTAATCCAGCAGCATGAAGCAATAACCCGGTGATGGATAACCTCCAAGGTGCTTCGCCGGCAGCTTTTACAATGCTTAATGAGGTAAACTAATTGTAAATTGCAGCAAAATGGGAAACTTAATGACACTTCAGCTCTTGAAAGGAATTTAAATACTGAGGAATTCGCTAATATTTCTAGGTGTTGGGAAGTAGCGGGGAAGCCCCGGCATTCACGCAGATGGGCTTCCCAATCTCCCGTGAGCCTCTCTGTGCTCCTACTGCTTGTGCCCGATTGCCTCACACATGGTCCCTGCTGGAAACCAGATGCAAACCCCATTCGCTCTTTATTTTGGCGACTCCAAAAGCTCTGGGGCTCTACAACGGGACCAAGCAAACAGCCGCCTGTGGCGGGGTCAGCAGCCCCCTGCCCAGCCCATTTTTAAAGCCTCCTGCCTGGCCGGCTCGTAACCCAGGTCCTGACATGGGACCAGCAGTGCAGCCAAAATGGGAAGAATCTTGGCATCTGGCCGATTCCAAGAAATAGGAACCTTTTCTCACTTTATCTCTTATGTTGAAATTTAACTGGCTGCCTGTCAACTTTCTGAATGAGAATAAAATTACAGCAAAAGATCCTGAAATCCTGGAACAAATTCATGTCATATG
>NW_009259856.1:499939-512746 GCF_000687185.1 Egretta garzetta
TGAGGCGCGTGCAAACTTTTCATATTGTATAATATGAAATATTCATACTAGCTTCGCAGCAGATGTCAATGGCTGCACCAGCTCCTCCGCTCCAGGTTCCTTCCTCTGCTCCAGTGAAATTTCTTTCTCTTTCCACAAAATCCATGAAAGCTGCAGATGCTGTGATCCTGCAAACAAGCAATAACATTCCCTGGCATTTAGATTCAGAGCTAAGTTTGCTTTCTAACTTTACTTTATACATCTGCAGTTTGGTAGAGGTAGTTCTGAGATGTCACCTGGCCAGTACAAATGGTCAGCACGAGGAAAAGGCTTCCCAGGCTGGCTGGGCTAGGAGTGCTTCTCCTTTTCCACTGGGAATGTCCTGGTTCTTCAGAAGGCTGCAGCAGCCCACATCAGCCCCTGATAGGAACTTGCCCCGTTAAGCTACGGACCCTGACAAAAGGAGGAGGGATTGCAGGGATCACAGGTACACTGAGGCAGGACTCTGTTTTCACCCGGTCCTTCGGGCAGCTTGACGAGCCCTCTGGGTGCCAGCTGAGGACGGATATTTATGGAGCTGCGTGCATGCAGCTGACCAGAGCCAACATCAATGGAGCCACGTAGAGTTTTTCCAGCTGCCATCCTACTTGAGTGGAAATTTTGGCTGACTTTTCGGTGAGCTGATGCAGAATCTCTCCCCATCCTCTGATAGACTTAGTAAGTTTTGCACATTCAAATATTGACCTTTCATAAATCCTTCTCAGCCTCCCACTGAGGCTCCCGCTGCTGGGAATGAAAGCAAGAGTTGGCAGGACATGAGCAAGCTGAATATCATTCTCCTTAAACAGCTCTGAGATGTTCAGGGGCATAAAACCTTTAAGAGCTCCAAATGGCATTTTTCAGCACGCTGCCTCCCTCTCGAAAGGTCAGGTGGGAGTTAAACTGGAGGCTCCTCTTCTCTCCATCTTAATCAGCCATTGCACGCGCTTATCAAATTCCACTCCTGTCTCCTGACTCTGATGGAATTGATAACCTGATGGGAATTCTCCCAGACCTTCACTGATGGAAAATCAACGTGAGGCAGAGCAGGGCGATGCCAGGCAGGGGAGACAGCGTAGGAGAGCAGGTACCTGCCGTGCCAGCTCCCCGGCTGCCTCTGACCCTGCCTGGCAGAGCCGTCAGGGCTGAGCTGCAGTTCCTTCTGTTCTAAGAACAGCTCTGCTGTCGTCTTCCTCTGAGCATCTCTGCACCTCCCTCCCTCCCCGCCCAGGGACAGCTCAGCCTTGCAGCTCCTTCGCTTGTCGCAGAGCCCTGGGGGCCCAGGATGGTCACTCTCTGAGGGGAGAGCTGGGGGGGTTATGCCGTGGGACAGAAAAGCCGCAGGGCTTAGAGGAACAGGAAAAGCAAGGGCGGTAGATGAAATGGGAACTGGAGGGCGTTGACGGAAATGGGGGAGGAGGCTGTGAACACAAGGAGTTTGGCACCAAACAGAGAGAAGGAAGATTTTGGAGCTAGAGCGTGAAGGCCGCTGAAGCAAGGGGAGATGTCCTGCCAGGAAGCAGCCGAGGGTCCGCAGCATTGCTGAGGCTCAACTTCCAGAGGACAAAGGGTGGATTCACACCCCATCCCTCTGCAAGGAATGCTGCTAATGCCTCCTTGCTCAGGGAAGTCCTTTGCTCCACAAGGCTGACAGTCACAGCCTTGACATTCAACTCACAGCTCGCTTTCCACCCCAAGCATAGCATCTCTCCCGGCGTGTAAAATGAAAGCACCAAAAATAAAATAATCATGAATTAATGAAACCTTTAAATTAAAAATAAAGCACATCACAAAGCCAGCACGTGACTGAGCTGTGACAAAGCGGGAGAGGTACAAGAGACTCCACAAAGTTCATGCTTCACTCCTACCAGTTTTGCAAAAGGAGAGATCATGAGAAGGGAGGCAGCGGATTCATTTGAACTGTGCGTCTCCCTGTTTCCCTCAAGCCATGAGCTGCATCTAGAAGCAAGGGCAATAGCTCCGGCTGCCAGACAGCCGCACAGAAAGTCAAGTCATTGCAAGAGCCGTGTGAAATTTGAATGCTTCAGCTGGTTCAGTGCTCAGAAGTTTCTGCCTTTGCTTTATTTGCCTCCTGTACCTGCTCTGATCCTATCTCATTCCATCTGGGATTTTCCCAAATCCTTACAATCTGCAGGTGGTGCAAAGCTGAACCCGCTGTCCTTCTCTGAGCTATCACAGGCCCTTGGGACAGCGCGCAGTGGTGGTGAGGGGAATCAGCCATGGTCTGCCTCTGTTCCCTGCTTAACATGGCTAAGCCAAGAGCTTCATTAACATTCTGCTAATGAGTCATTTCCAAAGCTTCCTCCTTGCCTCCCTCCTCCTTTCTCCTAATTACTCACAGACGGTATCACCAGTGACAATGATGAACCAGATATTTAGATAATCGCTTTCCGGGAGGGACTTTTCCTGCCACCCTGCCTGACTTAAAAACGTGAGTGAGCATAAGGGGAGGAGGAGCGAGGGGGAGCCTCTCCCCAGCTCTCCTGGCAGCTCAGCTCCAGACCCTGGGCATACGCTCCTGCAGGCACCGAGCAGGCAGCTCTGCAGGCAGCCTGGGAGCACAGCTACCTGATTTTGCCTCGACTGTGATCTTACCAGCCTCCCCAGGGAGAGAAACATCCATTCCCCGAGCTAGCTGTGCTTCCAGCTTCGCCTGCTGTTGCAGGAGGTCCCTGCAAGCAGGGTGAGCCAGAGGCTGCTTCTCGCCCAGCTTGCCCCGAGGTGTCCTTGGGGATGCCCAGGGGCTCGTACCATGGCGAAGCGGCTGCAAGGAGGAAGGGAGACAGGAGCGAGGCTCTCCCAGTGAAAACCTTCCTTCTGTGCTGGCTGGAGGAAGCTGACTTGAGGGGAAGACTTAGGTTGTTCCCAAGAGAGGAACCATTGCCTTCCTCCTCTCCTGAATTTGCCCTACCTCCTTTTTATTCATTTTCCCCAGATATTTTGCAGGGATGAGGTTGAACTTGTGTGTTGCATTGCAGACCCTCATCACCAGCTCTGCAATCCTCCCCCCACAGCACCCACAAACCCACCCTTTCTCCCATCCCTGCCGCCCAGGAGAGTCCTGACACTGTCAGTGCTGCCGACCAAGGCTGAAGGCACCCTGAACCCAGATCACCCACCTCTCAACTGCGCTTGTGCCTGTCCTTACGGCTGTGGATGCTAAGGTCCAGCAAGCTTCGGGCAAAGCTGGGATTCTAGGAAACATTGCCCTGGTTTTTTAAAAGAATTTTAAGAACTATCACATTTGGTGTCAAAATCTGGCAAAGACAGTTCCCGTAACTGGTACACCAGCCATAAATATCCAGAACTCTGGAACTTGCTTTATAGCAGCAACTATTTGCTGAAAAACTCTCTGTTAAACAATATTTTCCAGCAAAATAGTCACAGAAATTTTTTAGCCAGCTGAAATCCTGAGCCTCTGAGAAAGAACAGCAGGATGGAAGTCAGCAGGGGACAGGCTGGGGGGGCCGTTCCCAGCCATATGCGCGGTCATGAAGGATATGCAGGAAAGGACAGATTTGTCTGGTTACCCCCACGTTCCTGCCCTTGCCAGGTGGGGAAAGCATTTGTCACACCTCCTAAGGCTCCCACCTTTGCAGAAAAGTCCTTCCAATCCACGAGCGTGTTGGGCAGAGGGTGAAAGTCCTGTCTCTATTTCTGGGGCAGGATCTGTCATGCTGCTCCCCCTGGTCGGTGCCAATCTGCTCAGCTCCTTGGCTGCAGCTCCACTTGCTGAAAGCAGATGCCATGCCCAGATTTCTTCTGCTGTTGAATCTCAGCTGTAGTTTGGCAGTTCCACATTGATTTAATGTTTTTCTCTCTCTCTCTGTCATGCCATCCCTCCTCTAAGGTGAGGCAGCCACATTTTCCATCAGCTGTTAATTCACCCTGATGTTTGCATTCCTATCTCCTTCCAAAGCACCACAAATCACACTGCTTCCCCCTCATGCAAATATCGGCCTCCCAGGGGGAGAGGAAGGGCTGCAGAAAAACATCCTGGGAAAGGAGGTTTAGTCCTCTGCCTGCTTCGAAATAATTTTAAAATGGGAAAAATCTCTCATGATGTTAATCGGTTATTTAAATACTTGCTGTACTTGAAGCACTAACTTGCTTTTCAAATTCTAGAGGGGAGGAAATATCAGGAGGATTTGGACTGAGGAAAGCACACACCCCCCCACACCCCAACCACCGGCACGTCCCAGCGCTGCTGCTGGCAGTGCTCTGAGCATCCTGCACGCCAGGGCTTGCAGCCTTCTGGAGGAATCCTTGCCCTGGCAAATGAGTGCAATATTTTAAAAGTCAGGGAGTTGCATTATATGTCAGAAGTGGTCAAATTAAGTTAATTTGACCTTTAAACTCCATTTTTTAATCCCTTGCTTTGGCATCCAGTATGATTTGCATTCCGCTATACTGACACTCAGCCTAACAAATGACTTTCTTTCCAAACTGCCTTTGAAGTATCTGAACTTAATGGACTATAACATTTATGAACATCTGAGTTCTTCTCTCAGCAGCTGCACTAGGTTATTGATGATCTAATTGAAATGCTGGCAAATATATCCCAGCAGTATATGGGGAGCAACAGACTACTCGGCAAGACCCAAGAGTCCTGGTAGCGTATGTTTTTCATGCTATTCATTAGAAGCAGGCAGTATATTTTCAGCTATGTAAAAACAACAACAAAGAGCAGAGTAAAGACACCAGAAGGAAAAAAAAAAATCCACATGCAAGAAAAAGGCTAAGATTTGTCGATCCTCCACGGATCCCTCGACAGCTCATCCGCACAGGGGGATGGAGGCCGGCCTTTGCAAATTGGATGCCTCCTGGAACCTGTAATTTATTTACAGCAAGTAGCCATAGGCAGTGCAGGTTATGCAGGGTACGTTCACCTTCCTGCCTGCACAGCATAAAAATGCGTGGCCAAGCTGAAAACCAGACAACTGGGTACCAAAAAGTGGGTTTTCTTGTTATTATGTCCAAAACCCCTCACCCTCTCTTCTAAAACCCATGGGGGATTATCTAAGCTGGGAATGTCCTAATTGGAAATGGGAGGCCATAAGCTGCCTCTGTGGCTCTACAGAAACACAGCTGGCACACATTTCCACCGAGAGTTAAATAACTTGAAGTTTGGAAATGCCCATTTACTTAGTAATGTCTGCAATTTCATTGCACTCAATATTTATCCAGCAACCAGCTGATAGCACTGCTTTGCTCTACACTGATTGGCACGTAATTAAGCAAAGGAAAGAAAGTCATAATGTTTAGCAGCAGCATCACTCGAGTATTCAACAATAACAGGAAAGATATGAATGGTACGCTGCTAAAAATAAATAGGGAATGTCTTATTAGGAGGTGTATTTAGTTCCCATGCAGTGAATAGCTTCAGGCAGTCCATTCCCTTCCATTTCATTTCATTTGATAGTACCCGATTTACACCAGGGATAAAAGAGGAAGAAAAAAGGATATTGAAAAAGAGGAGAAATTTTTTGACATGAAAATAAAGATGAGGGGAAATCAAATTTGTATCTTAGAGCAGATGGAGGCTGAGCCATTCCTGGCATCATCCACACAGCTGGATTCACTCTCCTGGTCCAGGCTGGCTAAAAGACGCCGATAAAAATGAAAAATGCAAATGAATTCTCTACACCTTACTGGACATACAGAAATGGAGGGTGCCACTCAAAAGGCAATCTCTCCAAAACATTTAAAAACATTGTGCAATTTACATCTTGTGCTTGACAGAGCATCCAAAAGTAATTTCAACACTGTGTACCAGTGCCACCGCTCTCTGCCGAGGGTGCCAGTCACCGTGCTGCGACTGCGGCACTGCTGTATAATTTCCCTTTCCTCTCCAAGCTGCAGTGCTTTAAAATGTAATACGAGTTGGCTGCTGGCCTCTCATTTCTGCTGGAAAATCTGGCTGTGCCAGCATGTGTAAGGTCAGCAGCACAAAGCCTGCTTATTAACTGGAAATTTGGGGGATCTGGTGCCAGAAAATAGCTTTCAGCCTTTGTGAAAATGAATAAAGAGGTTTCAGGGCAATGGTTTGCTACAGAGGAGAATCAGGTTTGAGCATATTTCATTGCCCGCCCATTGCATCCATTTGCCTGTCTTCCAGAGTATCGGGAGCTATGTCTTACCCTACCCAGGCACTCTATTAGGCCTTTTTAATCTTAGCATAAAGCTCTTCCAAAAAAAGACATCCATTACGGTACCCACAACATTGCTGTCCCACAGACCACCTGGAGACGGTGTGCCACCACCCCCCAGGCAGACGGGGAGCAGCAGCGTTCCCCTGCCGTGCTCTGACTCCTGGCTATCTTAACTCCCGAGGTTTTGGTATTTCGGGTTCAATACCTTTTGGAGCTGAGTCACACAAGAGAAATCCCTGGCTTCTTTCAGGAAAAATTCCAGGTTTGGCTTGGCTAGCACGGACATCCGGTCTTTCCCACCAATGCTGTGTGGTCCCAGTTTGCTCGGCAGAGATTTACTGTTAAGAAGGAACAGTCTGAGCAGTGTGAAGCAGGGGCTTATTTCCCATGTTCTCCATTCAGTGGAAATTCACAGCAAGATTTTTGAGTATGAGAAACCTTAGCAACTGGGCTGTGGTCCAGTAAGGTATTAAAGTGCGTCCTAAACACAGGAGCATGTTTAGCTCCACGGAATCTCATCATGATACTCACATGCTCAAGTTTATGCATGAGTCCTGGGCAGTTCACTTTTGGACCAGTGGAGCTATAAGCAAGAAGGCTTTTAACGTGAAAGCTGGGAGAAAGTATTTCCACACACTTACCGTGTTAGTTTGAAACTCGGTTTCAGAAAAAGGTCGTCTCGGGGTGCAAACAAGCTGTCATACTCTGACGCACCCCAAAAATCTTTGTTCATTACTAGGCCTGACATTGTCTTCAGGTAGAAGAAGAGTCAGAGAGAGGGCATCAAACCTCGGATTTCTCTGCGCTCGCACGCCAGATCCAGATGGAGCAGGCAGCAGGGTAAAACAAGCAGTTGTTTATCATACACACACTGTATGAGCGCTTCTCAAAGGCTAAAATCACCTCTTTTTTTTTTTTTTTTTTTGCAACTTTTAGCCTTTTTGACCTTGAAGTATCTCCCCGCTCTTGTTGCAGCGATGTTTTGGGGGATGGACAATGGTTCACCAAATTAATTTCTCCAGTTCCCAGCAGAGGTGAAAGGATTTACACTTTCGATGATAAGAAAAGGGCATTAAAGCAACAGTATTCCACTAATTTTGCAAATAGATTTCAGATAGAAAGATTAACATTTCTACTTCTGGCTAATGTATCATGTAAATTCTGATGATAACGCAGCTCCCCTCTCTCTTGAGCTGTTAAATGATTTCCTGAGGCTCCTCGCAGAATACATGCTTCATTTAAATCCCCTCTCTTCTCTCTTACAAATAATGAATCCCAGATTCATTCTGTGGATTTGTCACTTAAAATTTCTATTAAGAAAGGGAGTTTTATGTTAAAAGCGTACGAGTTTTGGACGAGTTAGCATAAGCTTTAACAGTGCTTCATCAGTTCTGTTGTCATACTAAACAGTTACGGAGACTTTCAACGTAATTAGCTTTCCTTTGTACGCACAGAGAGAGGCTGGAAACAATGGTACCCTCTGATCTGGGATTTGGATGCGTTTGGGCTAGGAAATGAGCCCGCTGAAGAGATAAGGCAGATTAATAATACAGAGGGGATTTCTGCAAACCATTCTGTCAGTCTCACTTGGCATATTTTTGCGGACTGGAATTTTATTCTGATTTTATTCTGATGCAAAAAATGCATGGTATAAATCATGGTATAAATCAACCGGTGGAGCTCTGTCTAGGTCAAAGCCAGAGGGAGCCGAGGAGCCTGGTTTCTTTCCAAACATATAAATCATCCTAAAGTGATTCCAAACTTGCTGGAATGCTTCATGAAACTTGGGAATGTTTCCAGCAGACCTGGCATTAGTCCCAGTGTAGAATAAAAGTTCCTTAAAATTAGATAAATTTCAGCTGAAATTTCACCTGTTTTCAAGGTTTTAGCCGCAAACTTGTTGGCCGTTTCTGGATGTGACACAGCATTCACATAGAAAAGGCAGAAATACTCAATTCCGATTTCAGGATTCTGTTTAGGAGAAGGTGTGCCAGCGTAAGCATGGATCGGGATGCTGGTAGACCTCCATTCCAACAGGAACTCAGGGGAATGTTAAACAGCAATTATTAATGCTAAAAATAATGTTAACTTCTACAGATTTGGATAGTTTACCATCCAACTGCTGCTGAAGAGCTGGCCAAAGTGGTCTCTAGATCATTAATATTGATTTTTTTTCATGAATCGTAAAACACTGGATAAAGTTCAGAGGCTCGGAATAAGGTTAATGCTGTGTTTGTGTTGAAAAAGGGAAGGCGTGGCGGCACAGTAGCGGTGCATCTGCCAATGCAACACCCAACCAGTGCACAGAACGGAAGGGTCTTGATTAGGGAAAAATTAAGAAGTGATCGACATGGTTTTGTGGAACCCGCGGGTGGGCTGGAGCAGCCCCTGCCCACCGTTGCCCCATTGGGCTGACCAGGGGCAGAGCCTGCTGGGGAAGCGCCTGTGTGGATGTGTTTTGGGGAATGAGTCCCCACAGGAGATCGGCTCGAGGTCGGCCATGCGGGCCATGGCGGAGGCAGGATGGCACCCAGGGCACTGAGCTGCCGTCAGCCGGGGAGGCACAGGGCATCCCTGCTGTCCTTGTGCCCTTCCGCCACCAAGGGGCTCGGAGGAGCTTTGTAAACACATCAGAACCCTTGGCAGCGAATCCAAACCAAATGTCAGCTGCTTCTGAGGTTCCCCCATCGCTGCTGCGGGGGTTTACATTATAGTTTCATGTACTGCAATATCAGACAATTATTTTTTTTTCACAACATTTTTTCATTCCTAAGTGAACACAGCATGTTTTCTGATCTGCATTTCCCCGCTTTGATCATCTGTTCTGCAGATCAGTTTTCATGTTTAGAGGTACAGCAGGACATGTAATGAATGCAAATGTAATGCGTTCAGAGATAAATGTCTAGACTTCAGAGCCTAATCCTCACAAATCTTACACCCTGATACAATGTTTTCATATTTAATACATTCTGAGGGATTTTACTTTTATAAATAATGAACTAATCTCATCTTCAAGGCATCACTTGGCAGTTTAGGTGTAAAAAAAAAAAGAAGCAATACTCGGTGCTCAAAAAAAATCTATTTTAACCAATATTAACTGATCCCTCCCCTCAGATAAAGGCTTTTTTGGGTTTGGCGGGTGATTCCTTTTTGAATAAAAGCGTACTGGAAAATTACGTAGCAGGCGGCAGGGCAAGAACTGGGGCAAGGAGACATGGAGGAAGCGGGGGAATACATGATCTCCACAGGCAGGGATCCCATCTCCCAGCCCTGGATTTTGGGCAAACCCCATAGCTGAGGGTCTTCTGCAGCCACAATGCCAGTAAACTGATCCCGAGAGAAGGGCTGTGGGTAAGCAGAACTATGATTTGGTTATTTGTCCAAAACGCCAGGTGCCCAGACAAGATCACGACCTTCATTAGAGTGAAGGTCTGCAGTCATGCTCTGGAAGCAACAGTTACGCTGATGCAGAGCACTCGGCCGTATGCACGAGCCTGCGCGCTGCATGGGGGAAGGGCCACGTGTTGGTGTCCTGGCAGGGAGGAAGGCAGGGAGACACAAACTCCCAAGCACATCCATCCCTCCCCGGTGACTACAGCCGCACCCGCCAACGCACGGGAGCTGTCCCGAGTTATTACAAAATAATATGCTGCCTGCCATATTGCAATGGGTAATAATTAGCAGCTCTAAACTTAATGCTGGAATCACTACGCAGGTTGCAAAAGAAATGAGGCAGAAAGTAGCCTTGATTGCTGAAGACCAGATGGCTCCGCACACAATGGCTTCACGTAGCAAAGCAAGGAGAAGGTACAGAAAGCAGGATGGATGGTGTGGGAAACCACCTGCCCCTCCGCTAGCCCCGGGCAGTGAGACACGCAGGGAGCAATGCACCATAACTGAAATCATGGCAGAAAGTGTGCTGAGCTCTACCCTGGACCTGCTTCGTATCCCTTACGCACCGTAACTGGAATCATGGCAGAAAGTGTACGCGTGAGCTCTACCCTGGACCTGCTTCGTATCCCTTATGGAGCCCATTCATTCCCATCGGATAACAGGGAGCGGATTTTCCTGGTTTCTGTTGGAACCTGCAAGAGGAAGAAAATGTTCTGGAAGGTGGGCAAAGGTGCTTCCCTGGGATCTAGCCTTGTTCTGCCTTTTTAAAAGCAAACTTAAAATGAACATTTAGAAGTGGAGCTCTGGTGTTTTCCCATGGCAGAAGGAAACAGAGATCTAAACCGCAGTGCCTTACAAAACTCCACATCATTTCTCTTTCTCTCATCTGCTACAGCAGTGCCGGTGTTCTCGGTGTCTGTGTGAATGCTGTCTGTCCCTAAACCTCACCGCTGTGGCCGCAGGGTCTCTGGCAGTGGGGAGTTCCACCTCTGGTTAAGAAGTCTCCCTACTTAACCACCCATGAGTCCTCCCAATTCTTGGGGCTACTGCTTCCCATCAGCCCAAATGTTCAAATACCCGAACAGTCAAAAATGAACTGATTTAAATACTTTCTGTTCAACAAGGAAAGAACAACACTAATACTGTTTAGAGGACTAGCATTTAAATTTATGGATATCTTACAGCTAGCTTTGCCAGGGAGCCTGAATCCAGGGGCCTGAGGTTTTGTTCCTAGTAAAAGCAGGTAGAAGAGATAATTTGCTCTGGGTGCCATATTAGCGTAATTCTGTTTCTCTGAATGCCAGCAGAGGTTTTTGCATTTCCTCCCAGCTTAATGGCATTTCAATGACGCAAAATGAATGGAAGGCATCGAGCCTGCATTGCAGTAAGCGTGAAAACTCCCTGAGGTCGGGATGTCACTGCTCAGCGCTGGGCACGGGGCACGTCAGAACCCGGATGCAATCCAGACAGCGGAGCACGAGCTGGCTGGGAGGGCACACAGGATGCCGTGCAGCTGACAGGCTGTAGCAAACACAGAAGCAACAAGAAAAAAATGCATCTTTTGGAACAAGAATGTCTCATTTAGTATTTGTCATCTAAATGGCAGGAACACAAGGCTCCCTTTAACACAGGGGGGCCCAAAAATCTATCTACAAGGGTGGAGAGGAGTGTCGGCTCTGTGCATGTTTGTGGAGAGAACTGCTGACAGCAGAATTACTGCGTTTCCATCCCTGCACAGAGATCCCACCTAATGGCATCCCCAGAGAGGAGCAGGAGCCTGTCGCTCCCCGTTTCCCTGTGCAGATACAGGCACGCGGTTCCTGCTCTTGCCAGCTCCTTGAGCACAGCACAGTCCATGGAGAGGATTTAAAATAATTGACCGTGGCAAGAGAATGTTTTTAAATTGGGAGCAGAAGCAAATCTGGATTGTTTCCAGGTCAGAGAGAAAAACAGGTTTCTCCCAAGCATGGATCTGTCTGTCTTGCAAGATTTTCTCTCGCTGCCTCACGAGGGGATCAGCTCCACCACCCCGTCCTTGGCCACATGGGTTTGGGAACAAGGTTTGCATCTCCTTCCAGCCCACGGTCACCCGTGGGGAAAACAACAACATCCCCTGTGAAGCAGAGCCCAGGCTCGGGCTCTGGGAGGACGGCATCCCCCTGTGCTTGGCACCCACTCTTCTCCCACAGCAGATTTAAAGCGGCTCCCCCCTGCCATCGCCAACCTGCGGAGCCTGGGAACGCAGCACGGCGAACGCAGCTTGGGGTGGCACCGAGCACCGGGGCCTCACCTGGGAGCCCGCTGAGAGGCCTGGCGAATTTGTCTCTGCAAAATGCCGTTGCAGACTGTTTCCAGCCCCCATGGGTTGCTTTCTTCCCTGCAGAGCGTGGGTGATCTGCCAGGGATTGTCTGATACAGTGCCGGTTATTCAGGGACTGCTCAGCTCCTGGTGTAGCGAAGGGCGAAGCACGGCGCGGGGCAGCTGGGTGCTCCTGCAGTGCGGGACAGCCGTGAGCGGTCCCAGACGCCCCGGGAGCCCGATCGCTCCTTCCGACAGGAGCAAAGTAAACAAAAGCAGCGTAAGGCGTGAATGTAGACTTGGCTGACACCAAGGCACGGGGAGTCACTCCAGCAGTACAGACTAAGGTGCTGCCTGATTTCCCATCTCACCAGAAAAAGGCATCTCGTCTGGATCTTGCTCCCAGGCTCTTCGGTGGCGAGGCAACAGGAGAAACTGAGGCCCTGAAAATGTGTGCCTCTTGCAGGGCTTCATGGACCTCCCGGCAGCCAGGCACGATGCCCTGGAGTGCAAACTCCCCAGCATCTGCCCAGCACCAGAAATCCCAGCATGCTCTGGTCTGGGCTTCAGGATGCTCTTAAATCGCATTCAACAAATTGAGTTCAAAGGGACCAAGGCGGCTATTTAAGTGCTTTCCTGGGTGGAAGTGTGCTAACTCACACGTTACTCATGTGAATAGCCCCCTGCTCTCTGCCAGGCTGATCCCAGGAGTCACTGTTTGCACAGTTAAGCCGTAATTACTTTCTCCTTTCCACAGTCAGCCTCCAAGCACTTCTTTGCAAGAGGAATTGCTATTCCCTTGTCAGGAGATGGGATGCCGGTGTAATTGAGAGAGAAGCAGCAGCCTCTGCTTCTGGCCCAGGCTCCTTCCTCCCTCCCTCCCTCCCTCCCTCCCACTCACTATTGTATGGGAGGGAGAAGCCC
>NW_009259856.1:512758-521173 GCF_000687185.1 Egretta garzetta
TAACCTTTTTCGGCTCAAAGAGCCTGCTGAATTTTAGATTAAAAAGGAAGCTTTTCTTTCAATAATGTATTTCCCCCTTGGCTCCCTGGCTATCAAGTAACTTCCCCTGAACAGAAAGCTCAAAAGATGAAGCTTCCCCAAATTCAGATTCATGAACTGAATCTCTTACCTCCCAGAAGCCTGGCTGGAGAGAGCAAAGGCAATCAGGGCATGAATTTCATATTAAGAAGAATAAATAAAGCAGAACCTCTTTTATTTTATTCCTTCTGCCCACGCGGGTGAGATGGGGTTATTAGCCATCATTTTAAATTGGCACATCTGGAAAGAGGGGGTCACCCAGCCCCTCTCTCCTCACGCACCTGGAGCTGTTGCAGCCTCAGCAAACAGGGCAGCTAAGCCCCCAGATTCAAGTGTGTTTGGCCTCGGAGGGGAGCTTAAAACACGGCATTGCATTGTGGGTCTGAAGAAGAGAAAATCATTGGTATAATCCTTTCCTTTGGCAGTGCCCTCTCCAGATCTTTAAATCTTTGAAGAGCACTGGCTCGAGCGATCGGGGGCAGCCAAGCGAGCCCACACCAGGCGGCACCAAGTGGTTTGATCCAACCAACTCTCCCGCGGCGCACCGGCCGTTGCAGACACGAAGCAGACCCAACGCACTGTCGAGCACGCAGAGGCTCGAGCGCAAACTTATCCTCAGAACCCATGGCAGGTCTTCAGAAAATACGAAACTCTGCAGAAGTTTTCCAAAAGCTGCTCTTCGCACTCATCACTTTAGCAAAGGAATTGCAGACTTTTCTGGGGAAGCCCAGGCAGGGACCCCACTTGCATGAGCTGAGCTAAGATCCCAGGAAAGCTGGGAGGAAAACGGTCCTTCAGGTCACCTTGGCAACTACAAAAGTCCTGCCCAAAGCCCGCTCCAGACCATTTCTGAGATGCTGCAGTTCTCTTTCTGATATTTCTCAGGTTGAATATCACACAAGCACTCAAAACACCCTGTGCAGCCGCTGTTTTCCTGAAGCTACCTCTGAAAGTGTGTAGCCAAATAATACATGCAGGTTTGTGTGTGTGTGTGCACATGTGGGCATCTGGGCACACATCTCCCAAGGTGCAACTGCGCCATGTGCAATGTATAATAAAATAGAAGATAAACCTCCGTAGAATAAATGAATTGCTCAAAGCTGCCTCTCAGTGAATGATTTAACATACTCGACATAGCCCCGTTGTGTTGCTCAGCCCCCTCATGACTAAGTGTATTCGGTGCGGGCTGAACTAAATTGGAATTGAAGCCTTTAATGAGCAAAGCACCACGCTCATTGTGACAGGGACCTTTCCGCCGTAAACAGATTTATCCCAGCTAAAGTGTGCAGCTTCCTAGCAGGTACTAAAGGCATTTTTTTTTATTAGGGCACATTACTTCTATGGGATTACATCTGCGTTTGTAATTCTTTTTGACTACTAAAATGACTCCCTTTGGCTGTTCAGAGGGTGAGCCCCTGGCAGTGCTTGCCCCCGCAGCCTGCCCAGCCCAGGGGGCCGGGGAGCCGCTCTGGCAGACCCTGCCATCCCCGCAGCCTCCATCCTGAGCCCCGCTGCCGTCCCCCCGCACCTTCTCCGGTCACCCTCTATGCAACAGTCTTGCATCCCTGTGACAGCAGAAACAGGACTTATTTCTGCACCGGCCAGACCCGTCTCTGGCCATACACCCAAGCTGCTGTGGCGCAAAGCCGTCTGCAAGCCAGCAGCAGAGTCCCCCGCACCAGGGCCATCCCCGGCTGTTCATCAGGCTTCCCAGGGAGGTGGTGGAGTCCCCAGCCCTGGAGGTGTCCAAAAAACATGTAGACGTGGCACTTCGGGGCATGGTTTAGTAGGCATGGGGGTGTTGGGCTGATGGTTGGATTTGATGATCTTGGAGGACTTTTCCAACCTTAATGATTCTGTGATTCTGTCACCAGGAAAGCTTCCTGGGCCCTTGGTCCCGAGGAATCTCAGGGTCAGGGCCGAGGGCGGGATCCGACCCTGTGGTCCCATCCAGGACAGCCCATGCGCAGCCTGGGTGCTGGGGGAACCCAGCTCCAACCCAGGACATCTCCAGACACCTTCTCCCTCCTAGCCAGCACAAATCATCTCCTTTGGATTAGATCCAGTCCTTGGGCTTTATTAATCTCTAAATGAAAGCACAGTAACACCTTCCAGATAGCCGCCGAAGCCCCCCAGCAGCGCGCTCTGACAGCCTCCCCTGGCAGCTCAGTGAGATGTCGCTTTGAGGAGCACCCCAAAGAGCACCCTGCGTGCTGCCGGGCAGGTCCCAACAACCAAAACGGCCAGGCCTTGTGCCCCTCAAACCACGGCAGCACCCTTCAGCATGCGGCAGCCCTGAGAGGAGCCTCCCGCCGTGCTTTCGCCTGCCTTTGTGCATCGGATGCCCAGGACGGGTTTTTTGCTGAGGGAAGCAACCGTCGCACTGCGGGGCCGGGCTCAGCGCACCGGGCTGGGGCTTGCCTGGGATCTGCTGCTGATTTTGCTGCTCCTGGAAATCCCATCCAGGCTAAAGCCTCAGCTCAGGCTGCAAGAAAGCGCGTCTAACTGGGGCTAATGATGTCAATACTTAGCTGAACTGATTCCCGCTGTAATTCCCCCAAGACCTATTGTTTTTCTATCATTATAGCTGTATAATGATTACCTGCGAACCGCAAGTAACACTACAGCCTTTTATTTCCCCGTTAACAGCACGTATGGAGCAGTGGCAGTATCAAGCAGAACCGGCAGTGCTCCCTCCTTTCTGACTAAGGAATAATGGAAGGCTCCTGGGGTGCTGATCCGAGCCGCAATAAGGAGCTCCGGCAGCACGCACACCCAGGGAGAATATTGATGGCCTGATCTCATTTCAGGGGCTGTATTCCCACACGTGCACGCAGATAACAAAAAGGCAATGATCGATAGATGCTACGGGGGTTAGTTTTCAGGGCACTAATAGCGTATTCGCTACATGTCCTCAGACTATGTTAACATGCAAGGATGCTGATGGCTTTGTTTTTACAAGCGGCAAAAAAAAAAAAAAAATAGAGAAAGGGCTTGAATTCCTTTTGCTTTTCATACTGCCTAACCCTAAGCTGTCTGGACTTCCTCTGCTGAGGGCAGACAATACAGACACAACCGTGTTTCATTCTTGGCACAGCCTAGTTTTGACATAATGGCAGCAGCCGACAATTTGCAACTCCATAAACTGAATGCATGATTCTAATTTATGTATAGAGCTAATGGATCGTTGCTCCTGTAATAAACTGCTCAGAGTGGGTAGGATTTATCAGCAAGTGGGTTGCCCTTTACACATTTTTATTTAATTTTGCTTTTTTCTGCGAGGTGCCAAGTCAACAAATGATTAAATATGAGCAAATATTTCCCCACTGGAGTTTTATCAAGTTACCTAATCCAGTTAAGAGATGGAATGTAATTGCTTCTGGAAGCAAAGCTTGTTTTCCACCAGGGTTCTCAATTAAAATAAATAAATAAATAAAGGTTTTTCCCTTCTGAGTAAAACAGGGGGCTACGAAGCGTATTGTGTCTGGAAAGTAAATAGGAAACTTGTTGAGGTACTGGAGGCTTTGGATGGGATCTCGCACACCTCTACTCTCCCTGTCGGTGTCCTAAGCAGGCGGCTCCTTCCCTTACCCAACAGGGGAACTGGCCCTGCCTGTTGCTGCTCAGCAGCCTTCCCCTGTGGGGCAGGGATTAGAGCCGGGTCCCCACATGGCATCGCCTCTGCCCCTTTTCCCGCCCAAGGCATGCGGGGAGCCGGGGAGCCTGCCCTCCCCTCGCCCACCGGCGGCACAGACCCCGCTTGGGGCAGGAGCCCCGGCACAGCCATCGCTGGGGCACCTCCGGGCTCTGCATCCCACTGGCGCAACTGCAGAAAAGCACCGCTTAAGCAGCCCATTGCCTGCCCAGCTGCTCTTCTTGGTAGTTTTCCCCGGCAGAAGGGCAGCAATTACAATAAAACATTGCAGAAAGCATGGGGAAAGGGGCAAGGGAGCTTCACAGGAGGGACACAAAACATTAGAAAGTCTGCCGGCAGCAGCAGGCAGTTCATTAAGCTGCTCCCAGGAGCCGGGGGACGTACGCTGTTTACGGTGGCGAGGGCAGAAGGCTGAAGTACTTCACTTGGCAGACTTGTGTGATTTAGGGCTTCAGGTTCATCAGGTTGAATCACAAACCGTGTTTGAGTTACCATCAGTCACTATAAATACTGGAGGTGTGAGGGCTTGGAAAAATCTGTCCATGAGAGCTCTCCATCCCCATCTTGTCTCTCCCTCCGCACAGCTCTCCCAAACTGCCCATGGAAGCAGCACCTCACCCAGTGCTGCCTCTTGGCAGGAGTTTGGGTGATAAAACCTCCCTGAGTAGCCAAGCCCATGTGGGAAGGCAACGGTGACCCAGACCTCAGGGTGGAGGAGATGGAGGGTCCCAGGAGCCTGGCCTGCTGCAGTGATGGAGAGCCCAGCCCCGGAGGGCAGCTCCGCTCCCAGAGCTCGGAGATACAGCTGCAGCGAGGGAAGAGGTTGTGCTCAGGATTACCTAGATCATATTTTCTGTTGTATTTTGTATATTAATTATCTCAATAAAGCCAGCTGAGGAGCTGGAGCCTCTGGCTCATCAATGCTGCCATCTATAGCAGGCTCTGCTGCAATACAAACTGCTCCTTGGGCTGGCCCCGAGCCACGCAGCAGTGCCCATACGCAGGGGCAAAGCAGGGATTTCTCCATCAAAAGGCAGAGGCACTTGTGAAGCCTCCAGAGTGGTTCTCCCAGGGAGCACAGAGAAGGAGTCACCCTGCAGGGTAGGGATCTGCACCCACCGAGGTCTGCGGGGAGCAAGGGTGCTCGTGAGTTGGCCCTTCCGGGCTGGGGACGAGGGCCAAGCCTTGGCAGAGGTGGGACCAGCCTGGAGGTGACCGTCACGCAGGGGTGTTCAGCCGCGGTGGTGCCAGGTGCAGTTTGACCAGTCCGGGTGACGGCACGGGGCTGGCAGGAGTGGTGTCTGGGCAGAGACTTGCAGGGAAATGCATTTGGGATTGATTTGGGAAATGGTCAGGCTGGGGATGTGCTGGCAGCATGGTGGAGGTGGGCTGGCGGCGGGAGCACAGCCAGCCTTCTCCGCCTGTGATCTGTACTGCCAAAGGGAAGGACAGAAGCAAATTTCTGAAAAACTGGATAGCAGGCAAGGGAGGCCCCGTGAGCCTCTTTGTCCTTCACAAATGTGTCCGAGAGGCCCCACGCTCCGCCTGCCCAGCAGGGCCAGCTGAGGACTGATGTGCATGCAGTCACAGCTGCTTATCAACACCCAGATCTAAACGAAACCATTGTGAATATTCAAGACATGCTAATTCAGCCATCCTTGCACCAGCCCCGACCTCTGGCTGCTCCCCGTGGAAGTCAAACCCCGTGTGGTCGCAGGTATGTTTCTGATTGTACCTTCAGCTACCAGCCATTGTGTGTTCCTCTCAGATTTCCAGCTCATGCAGAGCAGCCCATAAATATTGCAGCTTTTTTAATTTTAATTTGAAGCTGTCTTGCAAACTGAGCTATCTAATCCTTGGAACATCTGCTCAGAGCAGGCAGCAATCTCTTAAATGCCACTGTGCACTTAAGAAGTTCTTCTCTTCTCTGTGGGAGCCCCGGGAAGAATTTAACTGATATAAGGCACCTCCCACAGCTCAGGCTAATGATCACAATACAAATGACATTTGCATGCCACGATCTTCCTTTTGTGCAGAAGGCTAGCTGCACGCTAACATCTATTCATCCCCGACAGCTTGTTTTCCCTCCATCCGAAAATGATTTCCCAGCCCAGGTAATGACCAGCAGCCGGGCAGATGGACACACAAACCCGGCGGGGGCCCTGGTCTCCCACCGCCCCGCAGGCTTCTTCCTCTGGTAAGGGCGACGAGTGCTGCGGCCCCTTCCATGCCTGGGGAAGGTTGCAGGGGTTTTGGGACACCTTCAACAGGGAATGTTGCACGGTGGCCCCATGCCACGGCCACTGCAGCCCAGAGCGGGTGCTCTCCTGTGCCTGGTTACGTGCTGCGCTTTGGCGGCAGCAGCAGGCCACCTCCTGCGGTGGTGACGCCTGGCACGGAGCCCAGGTCCGTCCTGACCCACGCTGCTGGGGGTGAGCAGCTGCCTGGTTCAGCACCAAAATCTGGGGATACGGAGAAACACCAGTGCTGCTCTGGAGTTCCCTGCTGCGATGCTCTGCGGTGCCAGCAAATCTCTCAGTTTGTGTCTGTCTTCCCAATATTTTTCCACTCTTAATTTACTTTATTTTAATTGATTGGACTCTCCTGTGGTATAACAGCTTACTGGAAAGGATGGCAGTTCCAGATACAAAATGAAAAAAACCTGCCCTAATATTTACTCATTTGCCTTGCAGCTTTTCACAGCTCCACTACCCCAACCCTTAATGACAGAAACCAATAATGTTTAAGCTATTGAAGTCCAAGTGACTCAAAATCAATGGCATGATATTGGAATTCTGGAAGACTTTGTTAAATATTTTGTTTCTTATTGTTTGCTCACTGAAAATCCAGACAGTCCCACCAGAGCAAAAGCAAGTTAATGAATTAAAAGCTCCCAGCCGACAGCAGTTTGATAATAGCATTAACACTGTAAAATGCATCATTAGGTCAGTGCCTGTCAGCATTACAAGGCATCGGGGAGGCGAGCAGAAAGTCAGGCTGCTTATTAGAACCAGATTTAGGAAAAAAGTTTCCTCCTTCTAAATGGCTGCATTTTATTCACTCCTCCGTGTCCCGCGGCTGCTCTGCCCGCGCCGCTGCCGTGCCTCCCTCCTGCCACCCTGGCACACCTGCTGGGCAGCCTGCCCCCCGCTCCAGAGCCCCCCGCAAGCCGCTATCGGCTCCCAGACAGGGACACGCTGGGGACTGATGGCTGTGAAGAGTTGTGGCAGGAGCTCTGGAGAACAGGAATTCAGACAGGCTCAACCCGAAAGACAAAACTGGGTTAGAACCCAAGTCGATATTCCTGCACCCCACGTGCTCCCATCACCCTTGCTGGTGGGTGGCTGTGAACCCTGCTGAGCTGCAGGGTTCATTGCCATCTCCCGCTAGCAGGGACCCCAAAACCACCACGCTCCTGCAGATTTCCTTGCCAGAGCAGAGCAAAGCCCCGGCCGGGGGGGGAGCCCCAGCCCTACAGCAGCTGGTGCGGGCAGCAGCTTTAGAGACGCTGCCGAACATTGGCAAATAATTTATTCCTACAGCAATAAAATTAGGAGATTCCCAGGTCAGTTTAGGTGCGTACCCCACTGCGCAGCGGCTGGAAGGGCTGTGATACCCCCTGCACTCCTTTACCTGTTTCCATTATGTTCACGGGCTGGGCTTTGTCTGGAGTTCAGAACAGCCACGGTTTGGGGCTGTTAACGCCTGTAACGAGCAATTGTGGCAGATGAGTTATGAAATGTTGTGTCACGCAAGGTTGGCTGAGCTGGGCGATGGGTTGGCTTGGGGTGAGCCCACCTGTGTGCTCGCATGAAGAGCGCAGCCACCCCAGGTAGAGACCTGCCACCGTCAGTCTGTCTGTCCCGGAGCCCCGGCTGTCCTGGGGGCAGGGGGAGCATCGCTTGCCTCCCCATCAGCGGCAGGGAAGCCTGGGCACAGCGTGGTAGGAGCAAGATGGAACCCGAATCACACGTGCATTCCCAACCCCCCTGTTGTCTTTTCAAGAAAATCCACATCTCACTTTACAGAAGGGATGTGAAGACTAAATAAAGTAACAGCCTTTTAATTTTGCAAATCGCTCTGACCTCAGAACTGCAGCAAGAACAGGAATCTTTCTTCTCCTTTTGTTTACTCAAAGAAATGAAAGAAAATACAATGGAAGTAGCTTAGAAATAGCAACAGGTTAATGTGCTTTGAGTCAGGACAGACCTTCAGAAGAGAAATACCTGAAATATCTCTCCCCTGCCTGCCATTGCTGGGTTCTTACAAAGCAGCCAACAAGACAGATTTTAATGGGACTTACAACTAGGAAGACAAAAAGAGGGGAAAAATGGAGAAACTGAATTAAAAATGCTTCCAGAGCTGAGACGCCAGACAAGATAAATAGGGATCATCATTTCTTCTCTAAGGGAGGGTGCTGCCGCCGCGCTCTTCACCTGATGAAGGCAGAGGTAAAATTAATGCCGGTTGCGGGCACATTAATGCCACTCATTCCCCATCCCATTTGTCTCCTGCTGCCCAGGCTTCAGGCTCAGACCCGACACCAGTGTGAATTTTTGCTCTTCACAGCCAGTGCTGCTGAATGCAGTGGGGGTGAATACCGGGAGAGGCACGGCGAGGTCTGACCACCCCCCGCTGCCCCCCAGATGTGGGGCTAAAGCTGGGGAAAGCCTGGGTCCTGG
>NW_009259856.1:521302-527225 GCF_000687185.1 Egretta garzetta
CCATCCAGGCCGTGACAGCCCCCCCATGAAGATGGAGACCTGTGCCCCGAGGCATCGGCTGGCCTGCATGGGACCGTGGGCTGCTGGTGGTGCAGCAGGAGCCCAGCACCTTGTGTGAGCCCCGGGCTGGGGTTTGGCTACAAGACCGTGCTTCTCCCCTCCAGCGCTGGCGCTCGGGGCTGTCCCCACTGTCGGAGCTCACCAGAGGCTGAGGGGCTCCCTTCCATCCCCGTGTCCTTCTGCAGAGAGTCCTCCAAGTGACATTTCAGGAGAACTGGAAGCTGTGAAATTTAAGCATCGGGAGCTCAATCCATTAGCATCCTGACAAGCTTTTCAGAGATTTACAATGGGTTTTACCACCTGCTGGAGGTGCAGCAACAAATTTCCATCTCTAGCTCATTCTTAGACCAAGATTTACAGCTGCCCTCAGCCCGTGCTGTCAGTCGGTCCCTGCCATCCAGGTGGGGAAAGGTCACTTAGAAACATAAATGAGAAGGCTGTGACCGAACCACCCACTCGCACCCCAGTCGGGCTCTTGGCCACCAGTCCCACCTTTAGCCGCTGTCCCAGGAGAGCGGCCATCACCAAAGGCTTCACCAGAGGGGAGCATTAACTTCCCTGCAACCTGCGAGAGACCCTCACGAGCTCGGGGAATTTGTGTCGCTGCTGACATCTTCCACGGGCTCCCTAAAACCATGGAGGTTTGCAGCCACGAGGGAAAGCGGCAGAAGTGAGACAGGGCTCTTGCTTGCCTTCCAGGGAGGAACAAGCCCCGTGCCACTGCCAACAGGCACAGAAGCAGCCTCCGGATGGGGACGGTTCCGCTCCTGTGGGGCTGCCCGTCGTAACCGGAGCAGGGCCTCCCAGCCACCCTGCTATTTATTGCGTCACGCAGAGCCCTGGAGGGTGGCCCATGGGAGCAGGGCTGGGGGACCCGTGCATGTCCCCCCTGGAGCCACATGTCCCATGGGGATGTGGCCCTGGCACAGCCAATCCTTGGGTGGCAAAAGAAACCTCCTGCGATTTGGGGTCCAGAATCCCTGTCAACTTCCCACAGTCCACATTTACCATTTTTTCCCAAATATTACAACCCCAGCGTAACAGCCCTTGTCTTTAGGAACCCTTCCCTGCCTGATGGCTCTCCCTATTAGCACATTTCCCTGCTGTTTAGTCTAAATCCCATCTCTTAATTTCCCTCCTTCAGATAAATCTCTTCGTGCCCACTCCTTTCCAGGCTCTGCCAGCAGGTATTGTATCCTCCCTTTACACACTGCTCTTTTTTTGGATGCTAAAGTGGAGCATGCTTACCAAAAAAACAAACCTTTTCATAACTTACAAGAACAGCAATTGGACATGAGTAGGAGTTTATAAAAGGAAAGAAATAAAAGATTAATTTCCTCTTTCTCTTTTACACTGCGGCATTTAATATATGGCAGTGGTTATTCCTGTTGCCTCCAGAGTATATAAGCAGCAGTAAACAACCCTTCCATGTACACAGTGCACCGAACTTTCCGTACAAGGGAGCTGGAGTGGCTTGTAAACTCAGGGGCCAGTGAAATTATCTCTAAACAATCATAAAATCACAGCCCTTGGGAATAGCAGGAGAGAGGCGAGACAAGCACAAACACTGATGTTTTTTCCTCTGCTTGAGCCAGACGGAGTTGCTCCAGGTGAACGGCAGCAGGAGTAATTTGGACATAAAAGCGCAGCCCTGTGACAAGACTGCCGGAGCGTGGCCACCGCCAGCAGCTTCCCCCCCGAAACCCACCAGCTGGGGTATCCACGCTCGCTGTGCGCACGCATGGACGTGGTCACCCCCACCTCTGCCCGCAGAAGGAAATGACCCATCGCAGCGTCCTGCCTTGCCCTATTCCTACATACATTTACGGCACATTTTCAAAAGAAAGCACGGAAGCTGCACAGCCAGATATTAAATGGGTATATTCATCTCTGCGTGGGGGCAGCTATTAGCGTGCAGCCTTTGTGTCACAGCAATTCCCAGGTGCATGAAGCCGGAGGGATGGGGGAGAGGAAGCAGCCAGGACTGGTGCTCTCTGCGGCGGGAAGCAGCCCTGCAGCAGCACTCTCCTTGCCCAGGATCTCTCTGCACCATCACCGCAGCTCCGGAGCCAAATCCCTGCACGCCCCTGGGGAGCCTCTGCCTGCAAGCAGCCCGTGTGCTCCCAGCTGGGCTTTTGCAAGAGCCTCGTGGGGACACGGATGGAGACGCTGGCTCTAGGGGACCTCCCAGGTCATGAAGAACCTCACAGGGGGGTCGGCAGCTCCCCGCCTGGCACGTGACCCCCCCATGGCATGGCTTTACTCTTTGACAGATTTCTCTACACTTCCAATGCTCATCTTCAAACCTCTTCTTGAAACCACACCGCCCCGACAGCAGCACAGTGCCCCCAACTCGGTGACTGTCGAAAGCTGTGACAGCTTCAGCCCACAGCCCTGTGCGCTCCTGGACATGGACCAGTCATGATCTTGCTTCTTGCTTCCCCAGCGATGTGAGGTTCAGTGAAGCTGATGGAAAGAGCCTTTGATGTCGGCTGGTCTGGATCAGGCTCTATCAGAAAGCAGCCAGCGTCCTTAGGGCGTTCATCTTGGAAATAGGTTTCTGCTGCTGAAGGACCCAGAAAAATGAGCAGGGGGCAGGAAGGACACGGCCTCGCTCTTCTGGGGAAAAGGGCTGAGCTGAAAATCTGCTGAGCTTCCAAGGCACCTTTGGTGAGCCCAAAGCCACGCGCCACTTGTGTTACGCACACCGCTTGCACACCCATGCCTGTGTTGCTGAAGGACAGACAGGTTTTGTTCCATCCTGGCAGCCCTCTATCCTGCTCCAGGGGGATATTTCCCCCCGTCTCCTCTGCCTCCAGCTCTCCTACTCAGAAAAGGAGGAGGAGCCGTCGCTTCTGGCTGCCTGGCTCCCTCAGAGACCCCATCGCAGAGGCAACGAAACTGAGCACCCAAAAACCGCTCACAGGGCCAACATCTGTGCGGTGGTGGGTGCACAGCACCCAGGGGAGCTGCTCGCTGCCAGTCCCGGGGGCAAGCAAAGCACCTCGGCTGCCACCGGCAAGGCGGGTGGGAAGGTGCCGAGGAGACGGGGTGGCAGAGGGGGACTGGCTGCTGGCATCCAACGCCACCGGCCGCTCGCCCGTCCTGCCGGGGCGGCATGGGGAACAGCACCGTGCAAACAGCCCGGAGGGAGCAGAGCAGGATTGGAGTGGGGGAGTGCAGCACCCCAACAAGAGGACTGGGAGATGTTGGAGAAGCCGGAGGGGGTCGGGCACGGAAGGCACCGCAGGTTGAGCGCCCTGCTCTCCGACTTGCTGGTAAACACCTCCAACAGCTCGGCCCAGGCCGCGTTTTGGCAGGGAAAGCCGTGACTCAGAGACGGTGGGCTGGGGGCTGGGTGTCGCACTCGCTGTCTAGCTCCCAGCGCATGTGAATAATAAATAATGTTCCTTTCCTGCAGCAATCCCAGCCAGAGAGCTCAGTGCTGTTGCGGACGGGAGGCTGTTATTTCCAAGTGAGGTGATTCAGAAAGAACCAGGTTTCCTAATTCCCAACTCAGCCCTGCGGCCAGGACCGTGCCAGGCAGTGGGGAGCCTCAGGGGGCTGCAGGCTTGGAGAACTGCTGGGCTGCGGAGGGAGCAAGGCAGGGTGCGGGGAGAGGGCGAGGGCTGCGCCGACTGGGGCAGGGTCCCAAATGCTGAACCTGCCTGAACACCCCCCTCCAGAGCAAGAAGCACCGATCAGGCAGCGCCGTCTGACTTGGACTGAGCAACCATCCACATCCCCCTGGAGAGGTCCTGCAGGCGTAGCACAATGATGCAATCAGCAGGCCTGAACAGAGCTATAAAAACCTGGGGTAATCGCTCTTAGAAGTGCAGGATTCAAGAGAGGATGACGTCCCCTCTGTAAGGGGGGGGGTATTTTTAGCATGCAGTTGGATTCGCAGAGTTGTCATGCTCTCCTCAGCTCCGTAAGACAGGAGGAAAAGGAGGTTTCTTCCCACTCAGCCTCCAGCTCCACAGCTCAGCTCTGAGCTAAGTTGTGAATTTACAGCCCAGCTGGAAACCCCTGCGTGCCGTTGGTGCTGGAGGAGCGGCCATCCAGGGACGCACCAACCCTGTGCCCGGGGCGAGCCCCGGGGCTGCAGCGGGGGCACGGGGAGGATGTAAAAGCCTCCAAAACTCCTCCCAGGCTGAGACCCTGAGCGCAGCTTGGCCCAGCTCTGGCTGCTATTTAAATAACTCTCACCCCGGCAAGCCCCTCTGCGGCAGCCTGCATCACCTTTCCTTCCAAATCGATTCCTTCGCAGCAGGGCAGCCCTTTCGCTGGACCTTCCTCCCTGCCCCCCTTGCCCCTCGTTTCTCACACTGCTCGTGGTTTTGCTCTTCCGCCAGATGCTGTGTATTTGCCCCTGAGCTGCTGAGGTCACTTCCCCCCCTTCCCAGCGCTCCCCATCCCTGCTCACCGGCGTGCCGGCTCTCCGGCCGGCGTGCCGTGCTGCTGCAGCCCCGAGCAGGGGGAATGCAGGGGTAGGGAAGGCGCCGCAGCGAGCACGGGCGCGCCGGCGGGGTTTGTGCCTGCTCGGTTTTGATGTCACCCGCCCCCGAGATTTTGGGCTCCTTTCTCTCTCATCTCAGCTGCTTCACGTTACCTGCAGCAGCGATCGGTGAAAAATGCCGGGGGAAGCGTGATTTGTTCGTTGACGTTGTCCTTATAATGCACAGGGGGAAATTAACTTAAAGCCTGGGTTATGAACAGAGCTAATTAGTTAATCCATGTAAAGTGCTTTAAGACTCTCGGATGAGGGGAAAGAATAGCTAATGGGGAGCTCAGACAGGGCTCTCTTGATGCAAAGTGAATTTCAGACAAGAAATCCTTACTGCACAGAATGGAATTAAATGAAAGGGCTTGTCTAAAAGAAAAACCTCAGAATTGATCCCATCCCAGTGAATAAAGACAGTCCATCAGTTCAAGGGCATCTTACACGTATATCCATGCCCGCTAATTATGCGGCTTGAAACCAGCCTTCCTGGCAGATTCCCAGAGTCGATGCGTTGAGGACCTCTGTGTCAACATTAGCTTTATAGCAGACGGATAATTGGTGGTAAGTACCCAGAGCTGGACTCTGCTGGACAACATAATGGCAAAAATTAAATTCTTCCAACAAAATAGCTCTTTGCAAGCATGTTCAAGCAAAAACAGGCTCGGGAGAGAACTCCACGGCAAGGCAGAACAATTAGAGCAATTAGAGAGGTGAACTTTATGAACTCACCTGAACAACACCTATTTTCTCCTCCGCAATCATCTCTGTCAAAGCTTCAAACATTTCCTTTGTTCCCAACAACAGTCACGGGCTAAATGACCGTTGGTGAGAACGCCACGGCTGCACAGCCGGCCGAAATCCGGGGAGCGGTGCCTCAAAGCCTTTGCCGAACGCTCCTGCCTGCTCACTGCTGCCTGCACCCTGCGCTCCTTACGCCCTGGGGCACGCACCCACCCAGGCTGCCCCAGCAGAAAGGCTTCGCACCGCTGCGCGTTGGCCATCCTGGCACCCGGGCCGCGCTCATGTCTCCAGTCGGCTCTGCACACCAGTACGCCACTGGGGAGAGCACCCAAACTGGGGCTGCGTCTCGCTGAGGAGCGGGGCTGGACGCCGTCTGCCAGGAGCAGACCCCAGCCCCCAGCCTCGCAGGCAAGACCGCGGCATCAGCGGGTTTAGTCCCTGTCAGTGGGAATGGCGAATACGCTTTCCCCTCCGCCGCACTGCGCTACAGGGGCCCTGTAGACCCAAGATAAACTTTCTCCATGTTTATTAACACCTTTCTGTGGGCTCTCATGCGAGTGGGCTTTGGATGGCGGCAACCAAGACACCACCGCCGCGGCTGGGGAAGCCCTGACGCCG
>NW_009259856.1:527393-529179 GCF_000687185.1 Egretta garzetta
CCAGCGCGGCTCGCCAGCTCTCGCTCACCCTGAGTGGCACGCACGGAAAGCAGAGGTGACAGCGATGCAGACGGCTTGAATTACTCCGGCTGCTCTGTCTAGCAAACGGCATAAATTGGATTACGTTGTGAAGTTTTCTATGAGGGCAGCTTTGCCGTTTGAGTGGCATTTCCATATTCTGTCGAGCAACCCACATGCCCATAAAATCTGATCAGTTTTCTCGGTCATCACTTTGTGTATTTTTATGAGTCTATTAAAATGTGATTTACATTTTTTCAATTTCCCCCCCCTTTTCCCTTCAATATGCCCAAGGGATGGGTGAATTAGATTGGAGGGAGCCCAGGACCATATGGCCAATTGGATTAGGCTCTCCTAAGTGTTCGGCAGAAAGTAATAGGAGTTTTAAACCTGTATCCCAAATTCTGGATGCCTGTCTTGTCTGAATTGCCAAACAGCTCCATTTTTTAAGGCTCTTGCAGGGTGCTGAAGCTGGCGGCGTGGTGACAAGGATGCCCGAGGTCTGTCCTGCCAGCCCACCCTGTGCCGAGGACCCCGCGCTGCTCTGAGCATCCGGGCCAGCGCTGGGGTGGCAGTCAAAGCCTGCGGCCTTGGCTCTGGGGGACTCAGCCACCTCCACCCCCCTTCCTCCAACTTGGAAATTAATTACCAGTAATCGTTGTTCAAACTGAGCATTTTCAGCCAGAAATAACGCTTCCCTTTTGAGATGACAGGCGCGTAAGTTATGCTTCCCATATTTCTGCTTGCTCGGGGCAAACGCTGCAGCGTCCCTGGGATGGAGGCACAAAGGAGCCGCCCGTGCTGCTGGATGAAAATTTGCTTTCAAATTTGAGAGAATATTTGTAGAAATTCCTTTCCCTGCTATTTGCTCGATTCTGCTAACAACGGGTTGCCAGCCAAGTTCAAGGACAGATGAGCAAGTGGGCCTCTGAGCAGCCTCTGTAATTCTCTTTTCTCTGAAGAGACAGAGGCAGATTAATAGAAAAAGCGGCAGCAGGAGGATTTGTCAAGAAAAATAATCATTTTCAGATCAAGGAGGCATGCTATCTGGATAGCGAGCAAATGGCAGGAGCAAAAGGACTCCTCAGCCTGCCCTTCGTTACTGCAAGAAGCAAATTAAGGCAATTGCAGTTGAACACAAAACTAACATTTGGCTTTCTGCCTCCCTCGGCCGCCCTCTGTCTCCTCAGGACCCTCTCACCCCCCCGCCCCGTGCCAGGAGCCATTTTGCAGCCCACACTTTGCATCCCCTGGGCAATCGGCCGTGTTTGCTCGGGGTTTCATGGAGCCGCGCTGAGGCACCATGCACAGCACGGGCTGCTGCTGCCATCTACGGAGAGCGAGGCCGGCGGCCGGCAGGGACGGTGGGGACCCGGCGGGGACGGTGGGGACCAGGCAGGAATGGTGGGGACCCGGCGGGGATGGTGGGGACCCCCCAGGGATGGTGGGGACCAGCATGGCTGGAGGGGACATGGGTCTGCGTGGGAGTTAGCATGCTGCGGGAACGAGCAACAGAATTAATTGTGCACCGTTGCTGGGGGCAGTGGACGGATGCGAGCAGGAGGTGGTGGTGCAGCCCCAAACTAACGCCTTCCAGCCCCAAATCTTGGCTGGAGCATCCCGGAGCCTCCAGGCATCACCCGCCCGCGGCTGTGGGTGCGGTGTGGCACAGCGGGCGCAGGGGGATGCTCCACCGTCCGCACAGGACACGGCAGCGCTGCAGCCGCTGCGGCAGAGCCCGGGCAGGTCTCAGCTCCCCCCCAAGGCG
>NW_009259856.1:529307-529640 GCF_000687185.1 Egretta garzetta
CACGGCACTGGGGTGCCAGGGCACCGGGGTGCCGGGCAGAGCCCTGACGCCCTGCGAAGGGGCGGCAACGGGGGGGAATGCCCAGGGCAGGCTTTCCTGCGCCCGGGGGCTGGAGCTTTGCGAGCCACGCTCCCCTTCCCTCTGCGGACAAGGGACCCATTTACCCCAATTAAAAGGTGAAAATACCGCCGGTCCACTTCCCACCTCCGTTTGCACAACGTGCGGCTGCAGTTTGTTTGTTTTCATCCTTGAAGATCCTTTGTATCCCCTGGCAGTTTTCTGCTTGTAAATAGTGGAGTATCACATCCCCCCTACGGAAAACAGGGTCGACAA
>NW_009259856.1:529672-531742 GCF_000687185.1 Egretta garzetta
CCCCCTTTTTTTGCAGCTGTGCTGCAATTTCAATTAACATATGCCTTGTTTTGCCCCCGGGGAACGGTGCTGAGAAGATGAGGAATAGGAGAAGTGTGGCAGGTAATGAAAGACACGTACTCATTTCTGCTCCAGCAGATAGTGCAAGTGCCCATTAAATGCTAAAATTAATTGTTTAAATTGTTCTGAACAGCATTTACGAAAATCGCCTTGTCAGTGCAGCTGGGCATTTGGTTTCAAAAGCTTTCCCTGCGTTATCTGCATCTCAACGTTTTAGCGGCGAGCTTCTTCACGACGAACTAATTTGTTCTACACACATTTATTTTCTCCCTGCACAACACTTACAAAAATACGTGGCAAAAATGCAGATAATTTTTTTCCTCTTGTTTTCATGCTGTTCCAGAGATGAATTGCTTCAGCCCTCGGCCCCCCCCCCGCCCCCCCGAAGGAGCTTCCCAAGGCGCCTGCCTCGCCCTGCGTCCACCCAGAGCCGGACCAGCTGGATCTGAAAATGACCCCGAGCCCCCCCCCCCCCCCGGTGCCGCCGTCGCGGGAAAAAAAAGGGTGCACCGACCCGGGAGCCCGAGCAAGGAGGGAAGCGCGCCCAGTGCCCCCAGCCTGCCCGGCGCCCCCCGCCCCGCGTGGCCCAGCCGAGCACCTCTCCCATCCCGCTCAGGAAAGCCCCTGGGCTGGAAGGCAGGCAGGAATCCATAGTCCATCCCATGGCTGCAGTAACCAGGTAAAATTTTGCCAGTGTGCTGGGAGATTTCATAGTCCCTGGCAGACAGCGGCCGCTCCCAGAGGCTGCTCCGGTCAGAGACGCTGTCCCCTGGGCGCGGGACTGTCGTGACTGAAGCCCCCGGTACCGGGGGGCAGGCGCTGGAGTCCCCACGAGCAGGACCAAGTGCTGGTCGGGAGAGGGACAGCTTGAGGTCGGGCGCTGTAAATACCGAGGGAGGCAACAGCTGCCAAGTAACATAAAACTCTGGCGTGCGAGTAATTCCTTCTGCTTTTCCAAAGACATAATGCCTGGGTGCCAGCAGCGGTGACAGGGGCTGTTACGGAGGCCAGACCGGCGCCGAGCCCCTGTGGCTTTTCCTTGTCGTGAGTGGGTGGCTTTGGGAATAAACCTCAGAACCAAAAGGCGCTTTGAAGGAATGATTTACCCTTCCAGAAAAAGCCTTCTGCTGGGGAGGGGGCTGCGCAGCCCTTCGCCGTTCCAGGTGCCTTACGCCGCAGCTATTTACCGACTGTGCCAGCGCAGTCATCTCGGGGTGAGACATGAAATCACTTATGTGACTATGAATATTGTATGGCTGCTTAGAAATTAAAATGAATTTTGAGTCGCGCAGCGTTTATATGCACTCCTAATTTATATTTGAACAGGAGAGGAACTATTTTCTGTCTCGAAATCCAAGCTTAATTTTTATCTTTATTATCTTTAGAGCTTAGTGAATAATTAATTCTTTTCCTTGCAAGTTTTTGTTGGGTTTGAAGCAAAATTGATTCAACCAAGGCCCCGGCTTTTGTTGTCGTTGACTTTGCAGGAGGCTGTGGAGGTCCCGGAGCAGCTGAGTCCCGCTGGGGCCACAAAACGAGGCGGGTTTGGGGACGAGCAGCCTCAGCCTCCGAGCGGAGGAGCCAGGGGAGCAGCGCCTCCTCCCGCTGCTGGGCTATTTCAATGTGAAGGATTTTCCTACCCGCTCCGAGCCCCTGGGCGGTGGTTTCCAGTCTAATTACGTACCAGGGCTTAAGCAGATGCTAATTCAGTCCTATTTTTCATGCTGATACATGCACAAAAAATTTTCTACCACTGCTCAGGCAGAAAGGCTTTGAGGCCATTAATTGAAAATTAATCAGGAAAATATGTGTGTGATATCCAGGCAGGCATGCAGGCCAAATGGCGGTGGACTCGATTAGGAAGAGAAATTGTGCTTGTCGCCTTGCGCAGCAATAAGCACATTCACCGGCAGCGCGTCATTCCCAGCGAGGCAGCTTCGCGCCGGCGACCCCCGCGAGCACGAGAGGAGGAGCCGCGCAGCGTCGCCGTGTCTGGGATGCCATGGCTCC
>NW_009259856.1:532040-533123 GCF_000687185.1 Egretta garzetta
GTAGCCCTGGATCCGGGTCCGCAGCCCGGCCCCGCAGCATCACCCCATGGCTGCTCCAAGGGACGGGGATGGGGACAGGGACACAGGGATTGGGACAGGGATTGGGATGCGGACGAGGATGGGGACCAGGACGGCGTCCAGGCACTGGGCTGGGGGGAGCAGCTCTAAACACCAGCGGCTTCACCAGCTGCAGGGTGGGAGAAGCAGTGCTGGATGCCTGGAGGGCAAATGGGCTGGAGGGAGAGGGGTGGGCACATGGTTTATTGGACTCTGCGCCTCTTCAGGGATTGATGCTTGGATTTTTATTTTTTTTGTGTCATTACACAAGTTTGTTTATTTTTAATTAGAGATTAAAAACATGTACAAGTTAACCTGTGGCAAATGAGGATGAGGAAAGCACCGATGCAATTAGCACGCAGGGGAGTGACAAACCCAAGAACGTGACTCTGCAAACGAGGAAGAGAGAGGAAACAACTTTTCCCCTGGGAAGCAGAGTAATTCCCGCTGCCGGGGGAGCCCGGGAGGCACGCCGCAGCTCCTGCTCGCACGCACACGTGGGGGATCCATGGGGATAAAGGGAATATATGCGTGGGGAGAGACAGCCTGGTCTGGCAATGAGCTTCTCTCGGAGATGAGGAGCGCGATGGGCACTGCTGGTGCGGCTGATGGGACGAGCGGGCAGCTCATCCCTCGCAGAGCAGCCACCAGCTCCTGGCATGGAAACAAATGGGGGGAAAAGGGAAAAAATCTGCGTAGAGGGTTTGGCTGAGGGCTTAATAGCTCAGTCAGCAAAGGGAAATGTCTTTAACTGTTCACCTGAACTGGAAGTGCAAATGGGGCAGGCGGGATGGAGGGTGCTGGCGGCACGGTGCCCACCCCTCCTCATCGCCCGGGGTCTCTGACCCAGCTGCAGCTGCACCTTCCCCAGCATTTCACCACCTCCCAGCAATCCCGACGGCCCAGTCGAGGTGCCGCAGGGTGGGATGGGGCAGGGGCCAAGGGGCTCTGCCCCATTCACCGCCCAGCACCAAACCCAGGCAAAGCCAGGGGCTGCCCCAGCCCGGCGCTGCCAGGGGAGAGCCC
>NW_009259856.1:533170-535328 GCF_000687185.1 Egretta garzetta
TCTGCAAAAGATGTGCTGGCAGCTTAAGGTGCGAATTCACAGAAATTAATTCCCAGCTTTCTGAATATGCATTATTTCAGTGGGAGGAAGAACCTGTTGTCTTGGCAGCATCCCTTTATACAAAAGAATTAATAGACTCAAAATAAATATGCTGTTTCAGTAAGCTGTTTGCTGTCAGCATAGCCAGCCAGAGACTCATTGCTGGCTTATGTGAACGAACTGGATGGCTTCGCTTTCTGCATTTAACCAGTTTCATGTCCTGTGCTGGCTTGGGATCAACTTTCTTCTAATAATTTGGTTGTTTCCAGGTGTTTTCCAGTGTTTCTTGTCCTCTCCAAGCTAGATACACCTACCTGCTCTTATCAGCATCCAGGGCCTGACTCTGCCCTTGCCGTGCCCCCTGGGACCCAGCAGGCAGCAGTGATGCCCAGGGCCCCCGAGCCCCCGGCCGCTCTCGTGGGCACAGCCCCGCCGTTCCCAGGGGCATCCGCAGCTGATGAAGGGGGACGGAGGGAGCACTCGGGGAGATTCGGCTTCCACAGATGCTGCTGCTGAAGGGTTTTCCTTTGCAATGGCAGGAGCTGGGACCTGTTGCTGTTGGTGCTTCATGAGATGACGGCAGCCCTGCTGTGATTGGCATCTTAATCAATTGAAATACCCTGCTGCCTGCTCCCCCTCCCCCTGCAGCGGCGTATTTCACTCCAGCCTGGACGTATTTATGAAGCAAAGCCCGCGTTTTGATAAGATTATTGTTTCTACCCGGCTGATGTATCTGCTCCCATGAAGCATGGGCCAAAATCCCGCCACCAGCACTGCCATCTCTCGTGGGTTTACTGCAAGTGTTGCAGGTTTTTTATCTTTTATT
Organism: Egretta garzetta; assembly: GCF_000687185.1. Classification (NCBI taxonomy): domain Eukaryota; kingdom Metazoa; phylum Chordata; class Aves; order Pelecaniformes; family Ardeidae; genus Egretta; species Egretta garzetta. The sequence goes on from NW_009259856.1 coordinate 534,036, forward strand.
TCATGTCTCAGAGCTTGGGTAGAAGGAGAACCCTGGACTCTCCTGCATTTAGGATGAGCTAGTTCACGGATCGAGGCAGCGCCGGGGAGGAGGCTCTGTTATTGGGGCACAGCTCATGCAGAGGGGCGTTTTCAGCAGTATCACACTGTGTACTTGACCTCCCCAACCTGAAATAATTTCACCTTAAAACAGTCTTAAAAGAGCTATTTACAGGAGGGAGCAAAGTCGGCCATATTTCAGCATTGATTTTCTGCCAGCACGCTGTGCTGTCTGTAACAGGAACTTCACTGATCCCTCAATGACCTCCTGCCCCCCGGGACGGGGCTGCCTGTGCTGCAGGGGGATGGGACAGGACGGGACGGGATGGGACAGGACAGGATGGGATGGGACGGGACGGGACAGGACGGGACGGGACCATCAGAGACCCGGAGGCGAGACCTGCACCCCGCTGAGAGTCATCAGGGAGGGCTCGTGGTCCAACAAGGACGGCAGCCAGAGCCGGGATGTCGGGGCTGCCTGGCATGAGCTCGAATCTGTCTCTTCGGGCATCTCTCCGGCTCGAGGCGTTCATAACGCACGCACTGCAGAGCTGAAGCGTTGACACCAGGAGAAGAATTGTGTTTAAACAGCAAGATTTTTCCAAGTTTTTCTGAGAGCTTTGGAGCCTTTTTAAACAACTTTATCTCTTAATTCAAAAGCCTGTTTGAATAGCCCAAAATGAGATCAGTATGGAAGGAGTGGAAGATCATCTCCTAACTGACAACCAAGAGCAGCAATTCCTCCCCGTTCAACTCAATTATCCCTGACTCAGTCTTGGGGAAAGAGCCACGATTGCTTTTCTGCCAGCCCGTGGCTGGCGAGTTAATAACGTTGCGTCCTGCGCTTGATGCACCAGAGGGTTTTGTCTACTCCTGAAGAATTTCCCTGGACGGGGCTGGGCAGGGGCACAGGTGAAATGTGCTTTAATGTCACCCTGGCCCTTGTTCCCTCCTTTTGGGGCACTGCAGGGGGACCAGCACGTGTAACCCCGCGGGCACCCTGGGGGCTGCGCCAGCCCCGGGGCCGGGCTCTGTGGCTGGGTTAAACAAGGATGAACCGCGCTGGGCTGACGGCGTTTGCTCCGGCACCGACAGAGCTTGTACGCTGCGATGAGCAACAGCACGTGGCAATCGTGCTCCCTGGCTGCAGCACCGAGCCCTGCGGCCGTGAGACCACGGGGAGGTTTGGTACGGACCCCCAGCAGCTGGGGGGGGGCTGCAAGGGGCTGGGTTTGCTTCCAGAGCTGCTCTGCCC
>NW_009259856.1:535423-536860 GCF_000687185.1 Egretta garzetta
CGGCCCGAGCCCCCGCTGCCGTGGCACCCAACCCCCGCAGCACCGCTGGAGACCCTGACGTCGTCGCCTTGATTTCCAATATCGGGCTGCGGCCGTTCCAGCGGGACGGGCTGCACCGTCCCCTTCACCGGCGCGTGCCTGCCGTGCCGTGTCTCGTCAGCCAGAGCCACAGGCGTCGCTGCTCCCAACACCAGACCAGGAGCGGGTGACTTTGATGGAGATCTGCGTTTGCCAAAGCCCTGTGCGGGAGGGAGGCGAAGCTTTGCTGCGGGGCGGCGCGGCCCCACGGGGTCCCCGGGGAGAGGGGGCTGCTCGGGGTGGGGAGGGGACAGGGGCCCCCCAGCAGCTCTGCCAGGGGTCCTGCAAGGCTGGGCTGCGGTTTCCCTGGCTAGCAGAGGGCAGCAGGCAGTAACCTGGTGATTCAGCAAACAGCGCTAAATAAACAAACAGATAAAATCAAATCAATGGGTAAGTGTAAATAAACAAATTAGACAAGGTAAACAAACAAACGGCCTACTGTAAACAAACAATTACATGAACCAATCAACTGTACATTTCAGCTTAAAGAGCGCTCCTGGCCCTGCTGGCAGCTGGGGAAGGGGCACCCAGGCCGAGTGCCCCTCGCGGGCTCCCAGTCCCCAAGGCAAGGGGCAACGGATTAGGGAGATGTCACGGATTTTGTCGTCAGTTCAGCTGCTACCCTCAAAAATCTGGTGTTTGGTTTGAAATTCCTGTTCCAAACAATACTCATTCCAGCTCTTGTTCCCCTGCCTTCAGGAGTGCCACAGGCAGGAGGTGGCTGGGGGGTGATGGAAGTGTCCGTGCTCCCCGTGCTTTGCCGCCAGCTCCCCCGGGAGCCCCCGAGCCCCAGCCTACATGGAGGGGATGGCTGTCGGGCTTGAACTTCTCGCTATAGTTAATAAATGGCGTGTCCTTTCTGATTCCACCCCTTGCACTTCCCCAGCTCCTCTGACAAAGGCATTTTACAAGATGGATAAGCCCCGTCCCCTGCTGCAAAAACCAGCACAGCAGAGCAAATGACAGAGGGTGGCACCGGTGGCACAGGGAACCCCCTCACCGCAGGGCTCCCCGGCTGCTGCCACGCCGTCACACCGCGGTGTCGGGAACCCATCCACAAACCCGACCCTGTAATCCCTCCTTAAGCACCTCAGTAATGAGAGGATTAGCCGAGGCTCCTCCACTTGCCAGGCACGGTGGCCAAGCCGGAAAATCCCCGTGCTGGTGGCACAAATCCTGGTGCCCCCCCATGCCTCCCTGCCCACCCCCCCAAACCGAGGGGCTCTGCTCGTCCTCCTCCCCCGTGCAAGGACGCTGCCCTGCTCCTGCTGCGCCCCAGCCCCGGCCGTGCCAAGCCTGTGCCGCTGCTAACGACCAGCCCCGCGTCCCCCATGTCTCCCGCTGAGCCCCGTGGGGGGG
>NW_009259856.1:537218-539217 GCF_000687185.1 Egretta garzetta
GGAGCTGCCCGGCCGGGCGGGCTGAGCCGAGGAGGGGAGCGAAGGCTGCAGCCTGGCCGCTGGCTGCCCGCTCGCCAGACGCGGGGAATTGATTTCGGATTGTGTTTCTGTGCAGAAGGCGATATAGCAATCAGATAGATTTCACTTGTGGTTCTGAGCGCAGAGCTCTATTATTCATACTCTGGCTTTAAGTTATAGCCGGTGTTGTGTCAAATGTACCAATTCCCGCAGCTTTAATGGAGTTGGCCTCTGCACCCCTCTCCAAGTGGCAGCTGATATTTTCTGCCCGCACCAGTTGTATCTACGAGGGAAAAATATCGAGTGCTCCCCGCGGCTGTTGTTCCAGGGCGCGTTGAGGGGAGGGGAGTTCCCCGACCGCGCTGCCGGGGGGGTGACGCCGCACACGCCTGCACGCGCGTGGCTGGGCACGTGTGGTTACGGGTTCAGCCCAAACCGTTCCCGCTGCGGTTGCACACCATCGCCGTGGGGCATCGCGGCCACGCCAGGCTTTGCTCCGTCGGCTGCAGCCCTGTGGTCCCACGACTGTGCCTCGGAGGAGTAAAACCAAACTCCGCGTGGTTTGCGGCTTTCCTTGCCCTTTGCCCACCAGCTTACAAACCGATGCCCAGCACAACCTGCCGCGTAGGGCTCGGGTTGACAAGAAACCGGGCTTTACTGGGAGCCTGGCCAGGGGCACCCCGCAGCAGGATGCTCGCTGCCAGCAACCACTCGCCCGTCAATGCTTTGCACATGTGCATGGTGCTGCAGCTGCTGCCAGTGAAACGCCCGAATGGGTGGGAGGAAAATCCTTTAAATTCTGCCACTAACAAGCACAAGGCTTCCCCTGAGCTGCTCATTGCTGCCTCCTCTTCCTCCTACCCTGGCCATGAGGAAGCTGCAGTGCCAGGTAAGCATGGTGTGTATATATAGTGTTACAGAGATGGAACGGGTTTGGGAGGAGCTGTCCCAGAGCTCCTCTGAGCTGAAGGAGCAGCTGTAGCCAGCCCAGCCAGAAATGTCCCTCTGGAACCTCGGACAGGGAGTGGGAACGCTCTGCGTGGGTAACCCTCAGAGATGTGCCCAGGGATGCTCCATCCACCCAGGCTGACCTGGAGCGGCTGGGCACCAAGCAGCAGCCCCAGCCCGGTGCGGGGCTGAGCGGGGTTGGGGCACATTCCCCAGGGGGAGCAGGGCCTGTCCGTGCTCCAACACTCCAGCTGCAGCCAGGGCAGGGACCCGGGGACATCTGGGCTGTCCCTGCTGCTGCTCAGAGCTAGGCCTTTGGTCCGTAATTGAGCCAGATGTTTTTAAAAAAAAGGTTTGATCCCTCAGAAAAGGGACTTCTCCTGGCTGCCCCCATCACTGTGGCACCCTTAAACAATTGGCAATCTGCCCACCCCCTCATTTTTGTAACTAATTACTGCTCGTTACCTCGCATCAGGCCAGTCGCCAGCATGTCACTGAATGATGAACACAAGGCACACAGCAACACAGAACTGCATCCCCCATTCACCCCTGGGATTATCCTATTTGCCCTCTTGCTATTTAGCCTCATAAAATGGTGAGAAAAGCAGGAGATGCAAGAAATCGGGACCTGCTGCTGGGCACGGGAGCCACAGAGCTGGGTCATGATGGTTGGGGGGCAGGAGAATTGCCTTTGGGGGGTACGTAAAGATTTAATGTGCAGGAGCCTCTAAGTGGCTCGCAAATTCCTCTGACCCTCCTGCACGGCCAGCGCGGTCCCTGGCCCGCTGACACCTGTGGAAGGGTTCTTTAAACCTAAAGATCTTGACCCAAGACAATTTCCAGAAGATGGAGGGGTTTTGTCTTTATTTGCTTTCCATGGTTTTTTTCCCCCATGGCTTCTCCAGTGCAGCCAGGATGGCCCCGGGGGGCTCGGGCAGCACAACGTGCCACCGGCCAGTGCGGGCTGCGGGCAGTGATGGGGTGGCCGTGCCAGCCCCGCGCCTAGCCCAGGGGGCAGCCAGCCCTCTCCAAG
>NW_009259856.1:539716-541245 GCF_000687185.1 Egretta garzetta
GTGCTGGTGGCTCCGACCTGCCGAGAGCTCACTCCTGGCCCCAAGCTCAGCTCCCAGCAGCGCCCCGGCTCCTCCTGCCAGCAAGGGCAGGCAAGCACTTAAAATAATGAAGTATTCAGCGCTGACACCTTTTAATTCCCCAAATGATTAACTTTCAGCGGATTAGAGCTGGGATGGCTATTTAATTAACAGACACGTCAAGCTTGCTTATGAGTCATTAAAAAAACCCCACCCTGGTGATTGACTTGTTAATACGGAAGAAATCAATTAGATTTTTTTTTTTCTCCTCTGAAGTTTTTGGCTCCAGCCAAAAGGATGGAGGAAGAAAGGATCCTGGGATTCAGCGAAGCTTTATTCTTTGCAGAGGCGATTGCAGGAGCAGCTTAATGCAGGGATTTGCAGTGTTTCCTGGGAGGCAGACTCCAAACCCTGTCCCAGGCTGCAGCGGAGGACGGGAGCAGCCCCTTGACACCGGGCTGGTCGGGGGGTGGCAACCTGCCCCGTCCCCCCTTGGTCCCCCCATTCCCCCCTTCAGGGCCAGGTTCCAGGTCTCCCACAGCCCCTTCCTGAACTGCCTCCCCTGGCTCCGGTTGCTGCTTTCCCAGCAAGCCTGGAAGCGGGGACGGGAAGGGCTGGAGCAGGGCGGGGGGGGCAAGGTGGGGCAGCAGGCGCTGGAGCAGCTCCTTCCCAGCTCAAAATCTGGGGGGCGGTTCTGGTGCTTCTGGGGGAGGCAGGGTGAATCCTGCGGGGGCTGAGGGCAGCCTTGTTAGAAATGGATCCTGCAATTTGCTGGGTTAATGATTATATCGGGGCGGGGGGGGGATGAATGCCCCATATCTCTTAGGCAGCAAAAGCCAGACCTGAGCAGGGGTTTTCTCTGTTCAGGGGCAAAGAGGAATGAGCGGGAATTTGGGAGCTGAAGGCCGTGCAGGTGTGGGAGCTGCTGGTAGCGCTGCCGTGAAAGCCCCGAGTTCAGCTGGGGGTGCCGGTGCCTGGGGAGGTTCCAGGCTTTTCCACGCGCTGCGTCGTTTCAGGGTGCGGGGGGGCCGGGCGTCGGGCCCTTCTGCTCCCTGGGGAAACCCTGGGAGGGGTTAAATGCCTCTCTTGTACCCAGTTCTGAATCGCTGTCTGCGGAGTCTGACTTTATGCACAGAAACTCTGATTGCTCAAATTGTAGATTGCCTCTTGACATTAATTACTATGTAAATCCGGCAGATTAACATTGTCAGATGATGAGTGGCAAGTTGCACTCCCAGCCTGGCTCCCAGGAGCTCGGCTGCTGCAGAAGTTGCCATAGCAATTTTTTCCTCTTGGAAAAAAATGATGATAAACCAAAACAAAACAGCGCGTCCGTGTGCTCCCACCCAGGTGCTGGTGCTCTCCCTGCTGCCCCTGGTTCCTTGTTCAGGCCCCGTTGGAGCGGAAGACGAAGTTGCATTTCGACTGGTCAGGTGCTTGTCTGGCTCCTCTTAGTGCCTGAAGGACCGTGATGGGGAAGATCCCCGCCGCCCTGCGCAGGGCACGGGCTC
>NW_009259856.1:541530-543319 GCF_000687185.1 Egretta garzetta
TGTTTTTGTTTTCTTGGTCTGTGAAACCAAAAAGGGAAAAAGGGAAAAAAAAAAAAAAAAAAACCCGCATTTTCCACTTGAGATTAAAGATGCATGAGCAGAATTGAGCAGGGCTGCTCACCATGGAGTCAAGAGGCTTTGAAGGTGAGCTGCAAAGCTCACTACATAAATTGATAAACTGCCTCAGATCTCCGGTCAGGAGCAGAACAGGCAGGCAGCTTCAAAACTCATGAAACCTGGGGGTGCTTTGAGCTGCACCACCCCCAGCCCAGCGCCCTGGCACGTGTCAGCCCCTGGGACTGGCCGGTCCCCCGAGATGCTGCTGGGTGTGCTCTGGTCTGAGATGTCCCCACCAGGGCTCCTGTCCTGCCCTCCCGCAGGTCACCCAGCTCCTCGGAGACTGAAATGGGGGTGTGAAACGGGTCCTGGGCACGGGGACCTCCAGACCCCGAGCCTCATCCCAGTGCCCTGGCTGAGGGGCGGCAGGGACCAGCCCTGCGTGGCTGGGTGTCCCCGGAGAGCTTCCCCAGCGTCACCCCCTGCTCTCTGGAGCCGCGGCCACAGCTCAGGCCATGTGTCACGGTCACATTTATCCGTCTGTCACTCGGCAGCGCTGAGCACAGGGCGGTTTGTCCCTGCACCTTCCCCAGCGCCGCAGCCCTGGTGCGCCCCGACACCAGCAGCGCGCCTTTGCCGGGGGACAAGCCCAGGACCCGCTCTGGGCACAGCAGTGCAGGGGACGGGGCTCAAATGCGACGGCTTGTACTTCATCAACGCGTTGTCCTTCGGGTGCCTCCAGCACAGGCTCCTCCTGAGCTGCTGGTCCTTGTCCCCCCGGCAGGCTCTGCTGCCCCCCAGCTCCTGTCGGCCCCAGCACTGACCCTCTCCCCCGTGTCACGTACGGGTGCGGATGTCTACAGCCATCCTTGGAGTGAGGGGCTCCATGTTCCACCGTACCCACTCGTGCCCCCAGCACCTTCCCCTGGGCTTGGACAAGGACCCAGTTCCCGCTGCTGTGAACCAGCTCCCACCAGACTGCGGAGGTATCTTAATCTTATTAACACAAAGCAATCCATTAACTCTGATTACTGCACTTTTTGAGGAAGGGCGTTGTAATTAAAGGTGCTGGTTGTCCAGGCTGGGGCTCCCCTGCACTCCTCGGCTCGGTGGCGCCGGGGGCATGCAGGGCTCTGACCACCGAGCAGCGCTGGGGCCATGGCACCCCTGGGGCAGCAATGCTCCGGCCCCAGGCCCCCCCAAAACACTCCTCCTCCCCCAGCACTGAGCTGTTAGGCTGCGGATCAGCCCCTGCTCGCCGGGGGCAGAGCCCAGGCACCCTGCGGGGCTGGGCAGGCTCCGCAGCACCCGTCACCCCCCTGTCCCCCCAGGGACGTGGCACAACGGGGGTTGTTTATTACCTTTGAAAGGCAAGAATATGTTTCTCATCCATGTCATACTTCCAAAAATACCAGACGTGTTGCCCCGGCTTTCCTCTTGTGTGCTAATGACAGCTGAGGAGCGACATCTGTATCGTAATAGATGGGAAACAAATCCCTCCTTACCCCCAGAGAAGGCTGATTATTTTACTGGCAAGCTACATTAAAAAATGCCTTGTGACATAAAGTAACATTAATGTCAGGAAACGGCAGCGCGGTGCCTCCGGGGAGCCCCGCTCCTGTCACCCTGATTAAATTAGCGTGCGTCTTCCCCCGCATCCCGCTGCCCCATCCATATTCATGCCGGAGCCGCTCCCAGGGTGTGCTGCCAGGCCAAGGCTCTTCCTTCCTGC
>NW_009259856.1:543398-544973 GCF_000687185.1 Egretta garzetta
CGCAGACCCAGGAGCGGTTGTGCTGGAGCATCCCTCACCCCAGCCTCGGGGCCGGCCGCGGGGCAGGGATGCGGGATGCGGCCAGACCTGTGCCCCAGGGCCGCCCGGGGCGATGCTCCGCAGCGGGCGCCTGCTCTGCCCACAGCAGCAGAAGACAATTTGCAGGGTGGAATGAAAACACGCCAAACCCCAAAGGTTTGACTCCACATTTCTCATTTCCAAAAGCCCCAGTGGGGGGGATTCGCTGGGGCGTCCGGGCTGGAAACCCCCTGCCTGGGGCTAAAGCCACCACACACCTCCCCTGCAGACGGGAGCTGCGACTCGGGTCTCCTGCTTTATGTGAGAAGATAATTATGCTCTACGGGGATTTGCAAAATTTGTAGCTATAAATTTCTCCCAGGGAAGAAGGTGCTGTAACTCATGAGGAATCAAATGCCAGAATGCCGCTAAGGAAAGGCCGGAAAGAGCTTTAATTGCCCCAATGAATCAGCGTCGCCCTGGGTTTCCAAAGACATCGCAGCTTCTCCACCACCGAATGCCAGCCCCCTTGGCAGCCCGGCCAGGGTCCCACCCCCATAGCACCCCCCACCCCTGCACCCATAGCACCCCCCACCCCTGCACCCCGCAGTGGGGTGCTTGCTCTGCAGCCTGGGGCAAAGCAGTGGGGGGTGCAGGGGGTGCAGGGTGCATCCTGCACAGCACCCATCTCGCAGGCAGCATGGGCTGAGCTTTGCATTTCAGAAGGGGTTCATAAATCCGCGGTTCTGGATCCCTCCCTCCGCACCCGGCCCCGTAAGCGCAGCCCCCAGGTCCCTCTCCCAGGCCCAGCACCGGCTCCGCAGTTTGCCCCCGTTGCACGTTGTTCGGCCGTGCACAGCTCAAGGCCAAAACTTTTCCCGGACTTAATAGCAGCGTCTCCGTGTATCTCCATGAAAGGAAAGCGCAGGCTGCAAACGCCCCAGGGAGGCAGCAGATATACTGCCGGCATTACCAGCTGCTGGGGGTGTTGCTATGCCAGATAATTATTCCATAACTCTACTTGCTGCTGCAGCCAGGTTGGTTAACGAGTGAGAATGGGCCCAGGGTGATTTAAGGAGCAGGGAAGGGGCAGCCCTTGGCTCTCAGAAAGGTGCTGACCTGCTTGGGTGAGGAAGCCTGGACCTTGCTTGGTGCTCATGGGAGGTGCAGCCCACCCAAAGCATCGCCCGCATCCCAGCTCCATCCTCAGTTTAGGCTTGACTTACATTTTATTTTTTTTTAATTTCATTTTATTTCCAGGTTTTTCCCTGTGCATCCCTCCCTCTGCGCCAGCCTCCCTCCAGGTCAGTGCCCCGTTCTGGGGATTTATTTTGGCTGGTAACATGTGCAGGATGCAGCACATTGATTTCTGGACGCATGCACGTGCGGGTCCCGACAGGGAGTCCTAATGAGCTCCCCGTGAGCTCGGGCACTGATTTTTCCCTGTACTCCCCGCCGCCCGCTCTCCTTGGTGTAACACAGGTGATGGCAGCGGGGTTCGCCCCAGCCATGGATGTTTTGTTTGAGAGAAACTCACCCAGTAACTGCAGGGTCCCG
>NW_009259856.1:545062-546359 GCF_000687185.1 Egretta garzetta
CCGAGGGATCAGAGCGCGGCAGCGAGCCCTGGCCAGGCTCCACACGTGCTCCCCGGCAAGCGCTGGCCTTGCTCCTAATTGCCATCAGCCCCCCGCCGCAGCGCGCAGGCCTGCCGGCTCCCACCAGCCCGCTGGTCAGTCTAGTTAACAACCTTTTTAAAAATTAACTCCCTGGGAACGTGTTATTCCAGGATTCCAGCTATTAAGGGCTCGTTAATATTTATGAAATAATTAATAGATGCACCTATGTTCTTTAATAACTCATTTAAATTTGCGCTATGAAATGCAATCTGTTCGGAGGAGGTAACGGGCGCTCTGCAGTCGAGTAGCTTGGAGCATGGAGGGGGCGTTAATTATGGATTAAACATACAGGGCTATGTATTACACAAAGCTATGAAAAAATAAAGGCATTTAATTTAAGAAAGAATGAGGCAAGTTCTGCTCCCTGGAGAGCTGATTTAAAGAGCCGACTGGCTTTGGAGCTCTGCTCCGAGGAAGGATACTTATGGGGGACCTGGCCCCATCGTGGTGGGGGTTTTCTTGTGGGTGCACCCCGAGGTGGGTGCTGGGAAGGGCAGCAGGGCTCCCCGTGGTCTCTGCCGGGGCTGCCCGGTGCCAGCTGTGCACACACACGAAACTTTTTGGGAGCTTTTCTGACACCAGCCCCTCTCCGCTGGCACGGGATGCTCCTTTGTTCCGGGGACCCACGTGCAGCCGAGCTCACACGTGGGCCGAGGGTCTCGGGAGCCGCAGCGCACCGGGCGGGCGGCACGGCGGTTAGCACACACACGTACTTCTGCCCAAACAATGATCTATATTTTCAATTTTCCAAAAGATTATGTTTTCATCTTAAAAGATGTTGTCTCCTGCTTTTTGACCTGAATAAAGTGAAAGATAATAGAACCCAGATGAAATATATATCTATATTAATCTTGCACTGAGAGCGCCTTCTCTGAGCTCCCAGGGGCTGCAGCGGGGGTGGCTGCGGCGGGCAATCAGACAGCGGCCACCTTTACCTGCGCGATTGCTGCGCCGCTTTCACGGGATTAAAGGCTGCTGTGGGGTGCAGCCACCCCGGCACGCAGCCCGCCGGCGCGGAGCGGGGAGCACGGCCCTCCCAGGTACGGTGGTGTAAAAGCTCGAGGGTGCATTTCCCCAACACGGGGCCATGGGCGAGGGGTGTGTGACCCTGCCGCCTCCGGCCACCCGGAGGTGACGTTGGGGGTTTGATGGCAGCTGTGGCTCCAGGCTGGGGCCCCACGGCTGCTGGCCGCCGCGCGGGGGGGGCCGGGGCGGC
>NW_009259856.1:546659-547147 GCF_000687185.1 Egretta garzetta
AGTGGGGTGACGCTGGGCTGAGCGGGGTGACACTTGTGCTGAGCGGGGTGACACTTGTGCTGAGCGGGGCGACGCGGGGCTGAGCGGGGTGATGCTTGGGCTGCGTGGGGTGATGCTTGTGGTGAGCGGGGTGATGCTGCCTGAGCACTTGGATGGGGACTTTCAAAGTGGGTTTTGGCAGCAGAGAAAGCTGCCGGGAGCTTGGCAGGGGCTGCCCTGTCCCTGCCCCAGCTGGGTTGGATGATAACTGCCTTCTGCACGCAGGAGAGGGGATTTAGGGTTTTATCTTCTCAGGTTCCTCCTGCAATTTGCATTTCGAAGCATCTCCCGCCTGTCCTACCTGTGGGGAGCATGTCCTGTCCAACAGGACATCGTCTGGGGAGGTGGCCGGGGCGAGGGGCACCTTGCGCCCCCCGCGGGCACCGCTCCCTGCCTGGGACGGTGTTGGCTCCCCCAGCCCCAGAGCAGAGCCAAGCACGGCGGGGGCG
>NW_009259856.1:547167-547759 GCF_000687185.1 Egretta garzetta
TTCGCCGGCTGGGAGAGGCAGAAATTTGATTCAGAGGCAGCAAATGCAGTTCCCCAGAATGGATGTACATTTTCATTATACTTATGCGCTGAGTAATTGGTGGTAATACAAGAGATATGGGCAGTATCATTACAGACCAGGCTGTGCTGGAGATGTATTATCATCATCTGTCATTATCTGGGCTTCCTTGTGGCTGCTCAAATTGTAGAACATGATTTTAATAACCCTGGAAGGCAAGAATCATTTTTCTTTTGTCACTTAACAACTTGGCCTCATTCACTGATACCTTTAAATAAGAAGGGGGGGATTAATTTCTAGTGGAATAAATGCAGACCTGGTTGTTTTCTTCGCTCTTCATTTGCAAAGGTGCCCCAGCGAAGCCTGACAGCTTTCAAGAAAATTGCAGATAATGGGGGGAGGACGTCAGCGCGGCGCAGGGTGCACAGGAGCACCCGGAGGCGGACGATGCCGGCGGTGGTGCCGGCCCTGGGCCCCTCGCCCCTCGCTCCCAGCTGACGAGCAAAGAAACACAGCGGCAGCACCGTCCCGGCTGCGGCAGCACCCTCCCCGCCGGCGCCGCGGGTGCCCCGGG
>NW_009259856.1:547975-548510 GCF_000687185.1 Egretta garzetta
GTGTCCCTGGAGAGCGCTGCTGCCTGCTGGAAAGCACAGCGTGAGCCTTGGAAATTTTTCCCAGGCTTGGCCGAGGGCTGAGCAGCTCCAGTTTGCAGCAGGACCAATGCAGGTGCCCGTAGCGTCCCCGGAGCTTCCTCGGGCGCTGCCCTCGGGGCAGCACGATGGCTCGTGGGACCCCCCCAGCACCACAGAGGTGTCCCCGGAGAACTGCCCTTCCCCAGCCCGCAGCGGGGAGGGTGGCAGAGCCCTTGCCTTGCTGGCTCCTTGGGGCTATCACCCTCAGCGGAGTCCCCCTGGAGAACAGGCAGAAGGGGGGAGCAAGCAGAGGTCTGCAGGGAGAGCAGCCCAGCGTCGCCTCCAACTCCTTCCACCGCGGAGTCACAGCAGAGCGGGCTGAAGGGGAAAGAGCTTAATCCCTCTTGGCAGAAAAGCCTAGTAAAATTAATTGGAATTTGCAGAAAACAAGGCAGCGCGGGCGTGTGACAGCAGCAGCGGAGGTGCCACCCCTGGCACGCTGGACAAGGCCTGCCCC
>NW_009259856.1:548646-549665 GCF_000687185.1 Egretta garzetta
GGGCTCGCCGCAGGGACGGGACGGGCACCCCGACCCCTCAGTCCCCTCTTGCAGGGCACAAAGGTGGCCGCTTTTTGGGAGCCGGAGGAACTGCGTCACTCCTGACCCGTGTGGCCACCGTCGGGGGCTGGGAGTGTTTCATTTGTCGCTCCTCTTGGCCGTGGAAAAAGCCAGCAGCAGGAGAGGGACAAATCAAATTACAAGCCAGCTAATGAAAATAATGGGGAATAAAGCACTTTTGGAGGCTGCTTGGTTGGATTCCCATTTCCGTGTGTCACTGGATTTAAATCAGTAATGTTTATAGCCCTCAAGAAGCAGTCATTTAATTGCCTTTGTGATTAGCTGCAACTCAATTGACCGTGAATTTCTTGCTCTTGCAGACCTGAGCCCTTGGCAGATGGGAGGTGGCCAGTTCGGAGCAGGGCTGCAGCTCGGCGCCTGCTCCCACCCCGTTGCTCCAGCACCCAAATCCCTCCCGGCCCTCCCGGGGGCCCAGCCCGTGCAGCTCGTCCCAGGGTGAGCGGGTGGGGGCTGCTGGGGGTGCTCCTGCCGAGCACAGAGCAAGCGGGGAATCTGCTGGGAGGGCTTTGCTCTGTTTCCACGCGATGCTCCGGCCGCTGCGAGAGCGAGCGGCTGTCAGCGCCTGCCGGGGCTAACAGCCTCCATTTGCAACTATTGACTCTGAGTAAATAATCTCCAGATATATTTTTCTCCCGATAAAGCTGATTTTTTCTATTATTGTCAGGGGTGTTTATTAGAGCAGAAAAATAATAGTGCTGTGCTTGCAGCCTGATTGCCGGGAAGTGTCGGGAGTCAGCCGAGCAGCCCCGGCAGCAGGGATCCCACGTGCACGGGGGGGTGAGGGTGCAGGGGGGGCACCAAAATCCCCCTGCCCGAGGGCCTGGTGAGGGGGGCACCGAGGGGAAATTTCCTTTCAGCAATGGCAGAGGGAGACGGTGCTCCGCGCATCCGGAGCGTCTTGGCAAAAAGGGGGGGGAATTTCCAGGGGGGTTGGGGGG
>NW_009259856.1:549715-550260 GCF_000687185.1 Egretta garzetta
GGGGGGGGGAATTTCCAGGGGTGTGGGGGGATGAGGGGCTGGCACGGGGCTCAGCTGTCAGACACGGGGAGGTTGCTCTGCTGCAGACACCTGCAGCCAGTAATTTAGGGACATGCAGGTTTTACGTGGCCCCATGGGAGACCTCCCTCCCTCTCGCTCATCCACCAAAGGACCACTCCCCGCGCTGGAGCTGCAGCCCCTTGGCATCCTCTTGGCATCCTGCAGATTAGAGATGAATGATGGCAGGCAGCTCTCTGCCCCTCTCGCCCTGTCCTCCCCCTCCCCATGCCCACCGGGGACTCCCCAGATCCTCATAACACAGAAAATTAATCCTCCTGCCTCATTAATTACAGTAGCGCGTCAGGAGCCTTGTTCAAGGTCAGCCTCTCAGACCCCTGTAATCAATTCTCTCCAATTTGCAGCCGCCTCGCTAGGGAGGAGCTGGGTGGCGACGGCAGCGGGGACAAAGACCATGGGCATCCCCGGTGCTCGGGGACCCAGTGACCAGAGCCTGCAGACACAGGAGGGAGCTGGCCAGGCTCCCC
>NW_009259856.1:551238-551655 GCF_000687185.1 Egretta garzetta
CCCCCCCCCCCCCCTCCCCTGCCCCAGCCTCATCCCGTGGGACCCTCCGTCACACCTCCGCTCGCACCCTGGCAGCCGCCTCCTGCGCATCCTCCTGCCCCAGCCCCTCCGCCGGGCTGGCCGGGCCCCGGGGCTCTGGCTCTGGGTGCCCTGCAGGGATGGCACCCTGCCTCTTGTCCCCCTGTCCCATCCCAGGGACGGGATCTGTGGGCTTGTGAGAGTGACTCAGAGCCAAAGGGGAACCGAGAGCGCTGCCACAGGGGCACGTCCGCTCTGTCCCCAGTCTCGGGAAGGGGACGCTGCCCTGGGCGCAGCGCAGGGAGCCGTGCCCTGAGGGGCTGGCACGCTTGGAGCCCCCCTGGGGACGAGCCCCAGCCCTGCGGAGCACGGGTGATGCGCGCCCGGGGGCAGGGGCGT
>NW_009259856.1:554766-555321 GCF_000687185.1 Egretta garzetta
GGGGGGGGGAATTTCCAGGGGTGTGGGGGGATGAGGGGCTGGCACGGGGCTCAGCTGTCAGACACGGGGAGGTTGCTCTGCTGCAGACACCTGCAGCCAGTAATTTAGGGACATGCAGGTTTTACGTGGCCCCATGGGAGACCTCCCTCCCTCTCGCTCATCCACCAAAGGACCACTCCCCGCGCTGGAGCTGCAGCCCCTTGGCATCCTCTTGGCATCCTGCAGATTAGAGATGAATGATGGCAGGCAGCTCTCTGCCCCTCTCACCCTGTCCTCCCCCTCCCCATGCCCACCGGGGACTCCCCAGATCCTCATAACACAGAAAATTAATCCTCCTGCCTCATTAATTACAGTAGCGCGTCAGGAGCCTTGTTCAAGGTCAGCCTCTCAGACCCCTGTAATCAATTCTCTCCAATTTGCAGCCGCCTCGCTGGGGAGGAGCTGGGTGGCGACGGCAGCGGGGACAAAGACCATGGGCATCCCCGGTGCTCGGGGACCCAGTGACCAGAGCCTGCAGACACAGGAGGGTCCTGGCCAGGCTCCCCTCCCTCGGGC
>NW_009259856.1:555497-556870 GCF_000687185.1 Egretta garzetta
CCCCCGGTGACCAGAGCCTGCAGACACAGGAGGGTCCTGGCCAGGCTCCCCTCCCTGGGGTGGCTCCGTGCTGGCAGCCTGGGCTCCCCATGTCCCCTCGTGTCCCTCTGTGCTGCCGTCCCAAGCCGAGGGTCTCCTCCCTACCCCCTCTGCCTGCCTGCGGGCTGGCTTGGCTGGGAGCCCTCTGCTCCCTCCCCATTGCTGCTGGCTGAACAAGGTGGTTGGTTTGACTTAATCATGTTGGGTGGCAATTAAAGAGCTCTCCTCATCCATTAGAGACTGCAGCAGATTTTGCGCTTAAGACCTTGCATCTTACATGGCTGGTAATATTTTATTATTTAGTGAATGAAAAGAAGAAAAGGAAAATCCCTTTAGGGCTGCCGGTTCTTGCTGACAGCTGAGCTGATACAAGCTGGTAATGTACTTTATTCTGCTTAATAGCAATGATCCGCCCAGCAGGGATTAAATCAGAGGCGCCGGTAACACACCTGAGAAACGAAGGCAGCTGATAACCCCCCGGCACTTAACATGGGGGCGGTGGGAGAGCGGTGCTGGATGGTGGGGCTGCTCAGTGGGGCTCCGCCGGCCCTGCTGCCCTGGCCCCGGGGTGCCGTGGAGGCAGCAGATGGGGCACATGGGGGTCCCGCTGCCCCCCACAACCTGCGTCACACCTGGAGCCTGGCAGGAGCTTTGGCAACAGTGATGGGGGTCTGCTCTGCCCCACGGGGGTCTGCTCTGCCCCGGGGCAGGGACGGCAGAGCCTGCGGTGCCTCTGGGTGCAGGAGGCTCCACCATGCTGTGGTGCCGGGAAGCGTCCAGATCCGTCCCTGTCT
Organism: Egretta garzetta; assembly: GCF_000687185.1. Taxonomy (NCBI): domain Eukaryota; kingdom Metazoa; phylum Chordata; class Aves; order Pelecaniformes; family Ardeidae; genus Egretta; species Egretta garzetta. The sequence continues at coordinate 556,331 of NW_009259856.1, forward strand.
GTCGCCCCCAGCGCTACCTGTGGACTGCGACCAGAGCTGCGCCAGGGGTCTGGCTGTGACGGTGGGCTGCCGCTCGGGGCCATCGGTCCCCATCCCACGCGCTGCAACCCGGGAAAAGCCCCGCGGCCGCTTCCCCTTTTCCGCCTTCCCACTCACCAGGCGGCCTGGGGAGGGGGGGGGCTCTTGCACCACAGGCTGGGAGCCCCCTGCTCACCCCGAAACCTGCCTCGTCCGGGCTGCGAGCACCCACCCTCCCTCCGAACCGAGCTCCCCTGCCTGTCCTGCACCACGGCCCCGTGTCACCGCCTGCCTCTGCGCTGCCACAGCCTCATCCCGTGGGACCCTCCGTCACACCTCCGCTCGCACCCTGGCAGCCGCCTCCTGCGCATCCTCCTGCCCCAGCCCCTCCGCCGGGCTGGCCGGGCCCCGGGGCTCTGGCTGCGGGTGCCCTGCAGGGATGGCACCCTGCCTCTTGTCCCCCTGTCCCATCCCAGGGACGGGATCTGTGGGCTTGTGAGAGTGACTCAGAGCCAAAGGGGA
>NW_009259856.1:558072-558488 GCF_000687185.1 Egretta garzetta
CGTCCCCCCAGGGCGGCTGGGCAGGGTCCTGGGCAAGGGGCTGCTGGAAAAACCCAGGTTAATGGTTGGCACAGGGATGTACTGGTGGGCAGGTTGGGTCTTGGGCCGCCCTTGGGCATCCCACAGCTCCCCTCACTCTGGGGCGAGCTGGACTGTGTGGTGGGAATGTGGACAACTTGGGTCAAACAGGGCTTCTCAGGGCAGCTCTCCCCGGGGCCGGGCTTTAGGAGACAGCCTGGGCTTGGCTGCAAGGGGCAGCAGTGTCCCCAGGGAAGGGGGCGGGCAGGCTGGGGGTACGGCTGTCCCAGGAGAGGGCTGGAGGGTGCGAGGATGAGCCCAGTCCCCTGTGGCAAGTGTCCAGCGAGAACACAGGGCTGGGCGGGGGGGCGCGATCTGCGCCCGGGGGGCACCGCAAT
>NW_009259856.1:560056-560714 GCF_000687185.1 Egretta garzetta
CCTGCGGGGGGCCCCGGCAGGATGGGGCCCGATGCGTGCCGGCAGGCTTGCCCAACGCCTGGCTCTTCCTCTCCAGCAGCTGGGGGCCCTGTCTAAGGGAAGAGGCGCTCGTCCCTCTGTCCTGCCTGGGCGCCGAGGAGCTGAGATGGCTTTGTCATGGCCGTGCCCTGGATGTGACACGTTTTTCCTGCCTGCAGGGACCCTGGGCTGTGCCTCGGTGGCCATGGGCTCATCTGTTGTGCCCCTGGGCTCGACCATCACAGCATCCTGCACCATCAGGAGCAAGCTCTGCCGCGGCTTGGAGCAGGGGAAAGTCCAGATCACCTGGATGCTGGACAACGAGCCCATGGCCGGGAGCCAGCACCAGGGCCCGGGGGGCACAGAAGTGTCCAACCTCACCCTGCCCCGGTTCAACCGCACGCAGGCCAAGCTGTGGTGCTGGGTGGAGTGGAACAGGACCAAGCAGCGCGTCGGCATGGCTGAGATCAGGGCGGGCTGTAAGTCAGCTGCTGCCACGGGTCACCCGCGTGTGCACACGCGCACTCGACAGAGGTGCAACCTGGCGCCGGGGTTCGCACGTCTCCTCCCCAAGACGCGTGTCTGCCCCGGGCGAGCCAGGCAGAGCCGCTGGGGCGGGGGGCGCAGCCGGGGGCGGGGG
>NW_009259856.1:561355-562410 GCF_000687185.1 Egretta garzetta
GCAGAGAGGTCAGGGGCTGAGGAAGCTCATCAGTGGTGAGAGCGGGGTATTAGAGTGCCATTAAAGCACGCCGGGCTTTTAGGTCGTATTTTACGGGCAGGTCCCCATGATAAATGGCTTGCCGGGATGAATAGGTGCCAAAGCCACATTACAGACAGAGCAGCGTGTGCCAGCGGGTTATGAGCTGCCGGTTGACCTGCTGCACTCTACAACTCTCTCCAGCAATTGATTACGCATTTATTCAGGAGGTCTATTAATAATATATTCAGCTCCTATAAACAATTTATAAAAGGAAGCTTCCCAGACGGCGCGACTCATCCTCCCTGCTCTGCGCCCAGGGAAGGGCTGCCCCCGAGCCAGCTGAGCCCTCCCACGGCTGTGCGGAGCTCTCACCCCCCAGCAGACCCAAACGTCCATCTTTCCTGGCCACGTACCAGACCCCGGGTCCATGGGCTCTGTTTTTCCTGTGTAGGCGTTAACCCCGCCTGGAGCCCGGGCTGCAGAGCAGCGCCGGTGCCGTGCTCCCGAGCATCACCCTGTGCCCCGGGCAGGGGCATGCATCAGCTCCCATCCCCTACCATGAGCCATTCTCCTAAATGTTTTGGAGCGGTTTCACCCCATCCTCGCCTAGGGGTCCGGGCAGGCCAGCGCCCCGCCTGCAGCTCGTGGTGTTCACAATGGCCCCGTGCGAGGCCACGGCCCTGCGCGCCGCCCGCCGCAGCACCTCTCCAGCTTTCTCCCTGGCTCTTCCTCCAGCCAAGCTGGACCCCCCGGCCCTGCAGAGCATCCAGTCCATCCCCTTCCAGACCGACTGCATTGCCCTGGCCTGGGAGGTGGCGCGGAGCAATGCGCACATGGAGCTGCAGTGCGAGCTGCGCTACCGGGCACCTGAGGACCCCGCCTGGGCTCTGGTGGGTGATGCTGGGGCAGCGGGACCGGGGAGGGCGAGTGAGCAGGAGCCGGGACCCTCCCCTCTGCTCTGAGCTCTGCCAGGGTTCCTGCAATGGGAGCAGCGGGGCGCCTGGGTGGGAGGGGGTGGCGAGGTGCCCCCTCGC
>NW_009259856.1:562480-562826 GCF_000687185.1 Egretta garzetta
CAATTTAAAAAAGGACCCTTCCCAGCCGGCGCGACTCATCCTCCCTGCTCTGCGCCCAGGGAAGGGCTGCCCCCGAGCCAGCTGAGCCCTCCCACGGCTGTGCGGAGCTCTCACCCCCCAGCAGACCCAAACGTCCATCTTTCCTGGCCACGTACCAGACCCCGGGTCCATGGGCTCTGTTTTTCCTGTGTAGGCGTTAACCCCGCCTGGAGCCCGGGCTGCAGAGCAGCGCCGGTGCCGTGCTCCCGAGCATCACCCTGTGCCCCGGGCAGGGGCATGCATCAGCTCCCATCCCCTACCATGAGCCATTCTCCTAAATGTTTTGGAGCGGTTTCACCCCATCCTC
>NW_009259856.1:562867-563210 GCF_000687185.1 Egretta garzetta
GGCATCGTCGGCCAGGCTGGCCCCACCCAGTGCTGTGGCTTCCTCTTCGGCGTGCAGTACCACTTCCAGATGCGGTGCCGGCGGAGCTCAGCGCGGGGCTACTGGAGCGAGTGGAGCCTGGGCAGGAACTACACCACCCACGAGAAAGGTGGGTGCGGAGAGGCACCGGGGGGTCCCCTCTGCCCAGGCAGGCGGCACAGCCATGGTGGCATGGTCACACTCACCCTGCCCGCCCTTCTCCTGTTGCAGCCCCCACGGGGAAGCTGGACGCCTGGTGGAGCGCTCGGCCGGCCGGGGCAGGCGGGTGGCTGGAGGTGCAGCTGCGCTGGAAGGTGAGCACGGG
>NW_009259856.1:563528-564028 GCF_000687185.1 Egretta garzetta
CAGGCCAACTTCTCCGCCCCGGCGGGGACCAGGAGGGTCTATCTGTCAGCCTACAACGCCGCTGGCGAGTCGGCAGCGACCGAGGTCATCCTCCTGGAGAGGAAAGGTGAGGGCAGTGCAAACATCCCACAGTCTGAAACATCTTCTGGGTGTCCTGGGGCTCTGCCCCTCGCCCCAGCACCTCCATGAGCTCTCAGACTGGGCGCTGCTCCCTCACCCCGCCGTGGGGGGAAACACCTCGCTGGGCATCCAACTGGGGGGCTCCCGAGCAGGCTGCCTGCGGGGTGCTCAGCCAGGGTGGGGAGCAGGGCAGGCAGGGATGGGGGCACAGGGGGGCAATGTGTCAGGGTCGCTCCCCTCTCCCATCATCCCAGCTGGTTGTCCCCATGCAGGTCAGCCCCTGGCCAGGCTCCAGGCCGTGCCCGGGGGCGAGCACAGCTTCTGGGTGCGCTGGGAGGCCCCGCCGGCCCCGGTGGCTGCCTACGTGCTGGAGTGGCAGC
>NW_009259856.1:564793-564993 GCF_000687185.1 Egretta garzetta
GCCGGCCCCCCACCCCGAGGGAGCGGTTCTGCACAGCACCCGGTCGCTTGTCCTGCTCCGTTTCAGCACCCTCCTATGCCCCGAAGCTCCACCTGAAGAGCATCAGCAAGTCGGATGCCGAGCTGTGCTGGGACCCGGTGCCAGTTGAGGTGCGGAACGGCTTTATCACCAGCTACACCATCTTCTGGGCCAACAGCACA
>NW_009259856.1:567564-575573 GCF_000687185.1 Egretta garzetta
GGGTACGCGGCGGCAAAGCCTGCCCTGGAAAGCACCTTTGAGGCACAGGTGAAGGGTTTGAAGCAGGTACTGATTCCAGCAGAGGGGCCTTGAAAGAGCAGCCGGGAGAGTTTGTTCTTGAAAGGTCAAAAGCCGGCTCGGTTCAGGCTGCTGATGAATATTCTCATCTGTACCGAGCTGTGCCGCTCCGAGGTTGCCTCTGGGTCTCGCTGCCTCTGTGCTCCTCCACTGGAGTAGCCCAGAGCGGCCCGACTAACTCGCACATGAAATTACTTGAATTAGTTCATCAGTCTAAACCCTCTAAATGTTCAGTTCAGCCGAGGAGCCCTCGTGCTCTCTGCCCAGTGTCTGTAATCTCTTCCTGCTGCTCTGTTCTTCTCGTGTTTGGGTTCAGATCACCCCAAATCAGCACAGCTTCGCCCATTTGTTTTAGCACCCGTGGGAGAGCCGTACCAAACTGTTCAACACCCCTTTGGGACAAAAGGCTTGGCTGGCCACTCATCACCTTGGAGTCTCAGTACTCTGACTGGTTTTCTAGTACAGATTGAGCAGTATTGAAGGTGTACATAGCTTAAGAAGTGCACACGAGTCCGATAAACCTTTGTTTTCTTCCATCAAGCTTGCAGTCCCTTTATTCAGACAGCCAGATGTTACGCCAGACCTGTGAGAAGAAAGAGGAAAGGTATGTCAGGATTAATGGGACCACGTGGTAAAATGTTTTACTGTTGACATTATCAGAGTTGTACCCTGCAGGAAGAGAGGGTCTTTGAAGAAGCTAGTGGGTTTTACTTTAAAGATGCAGAACTCCTCATGAGAAGAGAGGCAATATAATCCCTGTTGCAGGATTCTGCAATCCTGCAGCTTCTTGATGGGTAATTACAAGGGTGAGGGAGCCAGAATCTTCTTGGTGGTGCCAAATGATATAATGAGGGGCAGTGGGCCCAAAGAGCAGCTTGGAGAGGTTCCAGCTGGAAAAAAAAGATAAAGGATTCACTGGGAAGGCAGCACAGCGTGGGAACATGCTTCACGGAGGGGCTGTGGAACATCCATCCTCGGGGGTGTTCAAGGCTGTGCTAGACAGAGAAATGATGACAGTCCTGCTTTAAAGGGGAGGTTGGACTAGAAACTTCATAAGGTCCCATTGTAAACCTTTTGTGGTTCTGTGCTTCTCAAAATAATTCCTTGCAAGCTCAAAAGTTACTCAGAAAATTCAGCAGATCGCGAATGTGTGGGAAATAGCAATTGTCGTTAGCAAGAGATCACCAATCTCAGTGGACTATGTGCCACATTGTAAATCCAGAGTGCTGAAGGCAGGAGACTGGACCCAGTTTTATTCACTTAATTCCTGCCATCTCACCTTGATCTCTTAAGTTCTTCCTTCTTGTTTGAAGCATACAGTCTATTTTCTTTGCAACTTGTTTCCTCTGATCTAGTTTGCAACCACGTTCAGAGCTCTGACTGTACTGCTCTTCCTCAAGTGTTAATCTTCTCTTTGTAGACATCCCCAGCCATTTGGATGATCTCCCTCCCATGATGTTGAAGAAAGATTATGCCAATGTCCCAATAATAAATAGGTATGATACAGGGAAAGGGAATGACTGTTCTCTTCAGAGATTTGTGTCTTATACATACACAGTGGTAATACGTGGACGCTGTCACCTGCTCAGCAATTAATTCATGCTCTGTCGTCACTGGTATGCAATTTAGGGCAAAAATTGCAAAGTCGCTTTGAAATTCAAATTTGCAAAAGCAGTCATTGATTAGGGCTATGTAAGGTTTTTGTTTACTTAGTGTAAGGTTTCATGCTGGTTGCCCGCATCTTCTGCGGACTTTGTAGTCCTTAGAAGAAAGAAGTGATCTTGAAATACCAGAAAGAATCTTCTTAGAAACAATCTGTGCCTGTCCTGAGCTCAGGTGCTAGAGAGGGTGTAGCTAAACAACTCGAAATGAATGGCTGCTTCTGAAATTTGGACCTGGAGTTGAGCATTTTTGTGCTTTGATTCCAGAACTGCTCATGTGTGGTGCATGGAGAGCCCCCAGTGGCCTAACTGAGACTTTCACAGATCTTTGAAGGAGCAGGTCTTAAAATTAATTATTTTGTCCTTGCGTGCTTACTTGGGGGTTAATCTTCAGCACCCAATTGGCACGTAATGTTTTTGGAATCGATAAGAATTCATCATCATTTGAAATAACTGTGCTTCCCACAGCAGCAAAACTACTCGAGGCTTCTGTAATCTCAGCCGTGATTTTTCTTAGGAATGCAAGAAACGGTTTATGGCTGACAGGTTTGGGAGGGGAGGAGAGTTGCTGTAAATCTGTAGGGTAGATGAAAGCTGAGAAAAGTTAATATGTTCTGAAAACCCAACCTAATTTCTGTGTTAAATATACTTCGTTTCTAGCTTATAAACTAATTTGCAATCTCTTTGCAGTGTGGACGATGTAGTGAAAAGACTGCTGTCGCTGGAAATGGCAAGCCAGGTTGGTTTCATTCTACTTGCATAAAAAAACCTAGAAGATTTAGTGAGCACATTTGTGTAAGACTTGTCTGTATTGTTAAATGCCCTTCCCTTACTTTATTTTTAAGTGTTGCTTGGTGACTACAAATCTGGGGCTATTACATGAGGGTGATAAGTCTTGTATGCTCTTAAGATTTGTCATGCAGTCTTCTTTGTGATAATAATTGCATACTGAAATGAGAGAAGAAAATATTGGGCAATCATGGGGAGATGAGCTGTGTTATGTTACTGCTGGTGGCTCGCCTGTGTTCTAGAAAACAGCACGCTGGACAGCAGATATCCTTCAGATTACCTTTTGTTTGCTCAGAAAACAAAGTAAGCAAGCCGTAAGGTAGCACAAAGATCTTGCCATTTCTTGCCGCTTACCCCTTAAAGCTTAAAAAGATGCAAAAAAGTAAAGGCTCCTGTGAGATGAGTTCCAGTTCTCTCTCCCGTTCATGAGAGCAGCGGGGCCTCTTCGACGCCCTTCTTCTGTAGTCGTGGGACGAAGGGTGTGCCTGGTTTGAACAATGGTGATTCTGTGTTCTGCTGAGACCTTTGTGTGCTGCTTCGCTGCTGTATTCTGAGCACTGTCCTGCGAGCAGTGGGTCCTTTTTTGTAGCTCTTTTCACACACTGTGTGAGGGACATTGAGTAAAGCTATTAATTACAAAGCCTTTATCTGGGCATTTCGGAAGAGAGCAGGGGTGTCTCAGACCTTCAGTGTTCCTGAGAAAGTGCCGAGCTCTTTCCTGTTATCCACAGAAGGAGAAGATGAAAATAAAGACACAGCAGCTGGTGGAGAAGGTCAGGAGGTCTCCCAACGACAATGGCTCCTTTGAGGTGCAAGGTAAGTTAAAAGAGCGGAAGGATATTGTTGGCAGATGATACATCTCTGCTTTTATTCAGCTATTCCCACCCCAGCACTTCAAGTTCCCTGTATCAGTTAGGAGAATCTCCTCCAGGAGAGCGCCTGAGAGGAGGTCGCCTGCAGCGTGCCCTGAAGGACCCGTGCAGGGTTTGGGAACGTTGCAGAGGCAGTGCGTGTGCTTACTGGCAGATGTCTGCCAGGGTGATTTCCAAATTCCTACTCCATATCCACCCTCCAAAGCAGCATGTGTCTTACTCTGCTTGAAGTGCTTATATGATGTGAAGCATTGCACTGCATTCGTTACCAAAATAAACTACTGGATTTAGCCACGGAACCCACATTTCCCTCTGCATCAGAGAGCTCTGGCGAAAGCACAGTGCAGGGACAGCGCAGGGATGAAGGCCGCGCTGCCGTCGACCAAGATGCGCTGCTTCATCATTAATAAAGGCCTTCAGTTTCTCAGGATGCAACCAGGACCTTTCTCCAAAGCCTGAAATCACAAAGAGCTGTCTGCTGCTCTTAGAAAGAACCTCTTAATTTGTGTCTGTTCCTCCAAAGGGAGGAACCACTTAAACCAAGTGAAGTGGAATGAATATAAGTCATCAGTAATGCAAGAGGCATTTCACAGATAACAACAGATCCCATGAAGTTAACGTTTTAACCTCTAATTAAGCAGCTTCATAACAGTAGTAGTTCTGACTCGGGTTGTGTAGGTTATATTTTGTGCTTTGTTTTGCATTTATTGAGAGGGCTGTGCGGTAATACTTGCTGTGGTGCGGTGCGTGCCCACAAGAACAGCCGTCCTCAGCTGGTGGCTTGAAGGGAATGCAAATGATACTGTCTCACCCTGGAAAGCTGCTGCTCTCACACGGCTGCTTCTGTTCTTTATAGTTGCTAAGTTGACTGCCAAGATACGCACTTACGAGGAGCATCTTCAGAGGCATCCCAAGGTAACTATCAGTAATCTGAGCCCACACGTCTGAGGGAGCAGCTGTTCAGGTTGTTTTCTCAGTTTAGAACAAAAGGATTTTAATTCTGGGGATTATGGCTTTCCTAAGAAGGTTTATAAAATAGTTATAACTGTTCCCTGGTGCCTGTCTGGGAAACCGCTGGCTCAGTCACAGCGACGTTCTCACCAACTCCAGTGTCGAGTGTGTTTTATTTGTTGTTACTGGGTTGGTGGAAGTGGCTGAGCAGATAACCTTGAACTGAGTTTAGCTAAATTTATCCTTGCTGCAGATGTGGCCTCACTGCTTAGTCTTCAGTGTAATTCTTGTTGTCACTTCAGCAGCTGTATTCTCTTCGTTCTGCCTATGAAAACATTTAGTGGACAGGACTCTGTTAATGTCATAACGACCGCTTTCCTACCTAAAGCTACCTGGGTTCAGAGCCCAAATTTGAAACGCCACAACTACAAGTCTTATGAACAAGACGTATTAAAGAGACTTTCTGCAGTGCAAAAGGTGGAAAATGGATTAATCAACTGCATTTGAAAAAAGTGCGTAATTATTGGTTAATCATAAAAGCTTGAAGGTAAAACATAATAGAATGCAGTTTTTATAAGAAGCCAGAATTTCTACCAAATGTCTCGGCAGAAGAGACCTTTTGAAACCACTTGGATGAAGCCTGTTTCTTACACAAATTGACTGTATAGGATATGGAAATTCCTTCCAGGGGTGATTGCCCCGAATGGCATGGCTCAAGCTGCACGTATTCTCTTCCAAAGAACAACCCAAATAGTCAGGTAGAGCCAAGTCACAGTTTATTTTCACTTTTAATTTCTGGAAGAACAAAGGTAAATGCTTCTGTGTTATTTCTGTAACAATGCACTTCAGGGGAAGCAGAGTTTTCAGCCAGTAGAGCTTCCCTACAGCCTTTGCCTCCAAGCCACTGCAGCTTTTGCCACTGCCTGAAGCTGCATACAAGTTGGAAACAGTCTTCAGGGTTGGGGGAGGAAGGTGCAGGCACAGAATGAAGAAAGCAGTTTCAGTGAGAAGTAAATTAGGTCATCTCGGATCTCCTTGTAGTGACCTAATGTGCTTGCAGTATCTGCCAAGAAAAATCATTCTAAGATACTGCCCGTAACCTGACTGTTCCCTTTCAGCCATAATCTGGTCTAGTCTAAGTAATTTATTGGAATGGAAGTGTAATCTGTCTGCAGTCTAGTGAATGCTAAGTCCTTTGCAGGATAAAAGTAACCGTCGTCGCATGCTGATGGATGTAGATCACCGGAAGAAGCTACTTGCGTACCTTCGCCGTGTCCGCTATGATACCTTTGAGAACACCTGCAAGCAGCTGAATATCCAGTACACCCTACCCCCTCCCTACTCCAGAAGGATCACCAAGCGCTGGGTGGTGAAGAAGGCCTTCTGCCTCAAGGTATGGAGCCGTATGGAGAGGGAGCCATGTCGCCCAGTAGGAAAGAAACCTCCTTATAGAAGGGCGTAATTAAGACAGTTGGAAAGGACCGATAGAGAAGTCCTTTTAATCTGTGCTCTGAATTTGGGGAGACAATGATAATGCCTGTGGAGAAATAGATGAGCTCAGCGAAGAGCTCCACAAAAGACAGTTACGTAGTGGGCAGGGAGGCGTGTGCTGCGGGTGTGCCGTGCTCGAGAACTTCAGGCTGTGCTCCTGGTTTGCTCAGAAATGTATGATTCAAAGCAGCTTTTTTTCCAGAGCTTGGTATGGGGAACTAATACGTCAGACAATTAAATCCGATGGCAACTTTGGAACAGAAATGCACATATACCCACTGTCTGTGCTCCTTTGCTCTAAATACATTGGTGTAACAGCTGTGTGTGACATACCTTAGGGTGACTGAGCACAATCAAAAAGCTGGACATGCCTTCAGTCCGTAAATACTAAATTTCAGGCCAATAAATTATTACCAAAAGACTGGGAAGCTGTAACGGAATACCTCCGAACGGTACCCTGAGAACAGGGCTGGCTGGAGTCCCGGGGGAGGCGCAGGGGAAGGAGCTGGTCTCGCTGCACGGCGTGCCTCCTGGCCCCTGCTGCAGGGACTCGGATCCGGGCTGCGCGCAGCAGCAAGCAGCGGTGGTGGAGCAGCTCTGCTCATGGAATCGTTTAGGTTGGAAAAGACCAGATAAAGTCCAACCGTTACCCCAGCACTGCCAAGGCCGCCACTAAGCCACCTCCCTAAGTGCCACCTCAGCAGCAGGCAGCTTTGTCCCTCCCCTTCTCTCACCTCCTTGTGCTCCTCCCGCAGGTTTTTCAGGAGGCGCGGAAGCTGAAAGCAGCCGAGAGGCTGAAGCAGAGAAGAGAGCGGCAAGCAAGAGCGAGACCTGAAAAGGAGAAACAGGCGCAGAGCGCGCAGGGCGAGGGGACGCCTGTGTAGCAGCACGCTGAGCCAGTCTCTTTCAAAATAAATAACTACCTAGAGACATGTTGCCTCTCTGCTTATGTGTGTGTGTGACCTGCGCTGTGGTGAGCACCCGGGAAAGCGCAGTGAGTTGTTGATGTGGGTTAGAAGCTTAATTTAAGGCTGATGCGCTCCAGTCTGTGTTGTGAGGCGTTTGGGCTGTGCGAGAGGCGCACCTGGGGGGACTTTGCCACCGCCGTGGGCAGGGAAGGCAGAGGTGTTTTTAAACGAGAGCACCTCGGAGCAGTGTCCATTGCCTGTCGTGACCCAGTGAGCCTGCAGGATTGCGCTGCCAAACAGCCCTGCCCCAGGGGCAGCATTCGGCAGGGGTTTGGGCTGCGGGATTGATACCTTAAGGGTCAAAAGACCCCAGATGTAAAATGGCTTACATGCATAAAATTTAGGCCTTATTGTCTAGCTTGCTGTTGCTTTGCTAAAGTCAGTAGTGTCTAGCTTGGATGTGTTTGTTTTTTTCCTTAAAGTCTGTAGTATAGTTACTTAGTGAATTTAGAACCCTATTCAAGGACGGGAAGAATCGGGAGGGGATGAAGCAAAGGGATAATAACGGTTTGCCAAGGTTGCCAGACTGGAAGGAATGAGAACTAACTGATGCAGGAAGATTTGTGGCTCCTTACGAAGGACAGTTTTTGATAAGAACCAGGTGTTTACCTCAAGAGCTGGTCTACACCGACCCGGCAGTTTGGGCAAGAGCCAAGGAGCAACTGATTTTGCGTGAGAACAAGGGGTTCCTGGCGGTGACGAAGAGGAGCCATCGGCCTTCATCCCCACGACCCCCGACGATGACCACCAGGAGGCACTGAGCAGTCGCAGTGGGGAGGGACTTATGGAAATGACCTCCTGAAGCTAATTTTAATACAAAGTGGAGACAGGTTATGCATATGTATAGGCATATCGAGAAGCTTCATACATATGTAATACTTTGCTACATATAAACGGGCAAGTTGCCGCTTGATGGGCTGCACGTTAGGTGGAGCGATCCCCCGTGCATCCGGTGCCGAGCATAAAGAATGCCGGCCTTCTAACACTACATTGGTGTTACGAGGTTCATTCTTCCCGATTTCAGTGACAGGATAACAAACGAGAGGAGAGAATGAGGCGAAACGCTGCTTATTGGGAAAGGAAGCAGCCCTGACAGGAGCCGAAAGCACCATTCCTTCTGGCGGGCAAGCGCGGGTTGCTCCGCAGCTGTGGAAGTGGGGTCAGGCCCCAGGCCTGTCGCTGCCCAGGGGCGCACGCCG
>NW_009259856.1:576399-581218 GCF_000687185.1 Egretta garzetta
GCTACCGGAGGGCGCCTGCCCTGGGAAGGAGCCTGGGGGCAAGCGCTTTCCCCGGGCCCGCAGCCCTGTCGCGGTGGCCGGCTGCGTGTGGTTTTTCTTGTCTTAAATTTGAAGTAAATTCTGCTGAGTTCACCAGCTCTCCTGAAGTTTCTGTGGTAATAACTGCCTGAAGGTATTCGTGGAGCTAACCTGCGACGTGCGTGCAGAGACGGTAGAAATTGAAATGCGCTTCAGCGTTTCGGTACTTGCTTCAGAGCTTCGAGCTTGGGAAGTACGTTTGGAATCAAAACAGCTCAGGATCTGAGGGTGTCAATCCAGGTCCTGAGCTGCGTCAGGAAAACCAGATTGCTTTGCAATGGGAAGTGGTTTCCAGGAATAATTTTGTAAAGCTTATGCGGAAGAAGCATGCGCAATTAAGAAAAACTTCAAATAACCTAAATATGGCTTGAAATCCTTGTCCGGCTTCTATAAAAATCTGTCAGTCCGGTAGTTTGTCCAAGTTACTGTGAAAGCAGAGCCCTCGGCGTGCACAAAAATCCAGCTTACAGCTGAGCACCTCTTTGTTTAACACTTTTACATTAAAACTGCTTTGCTTTTAAAAATTCTTGTGTCTTGTCATGGGACGCAGAATGCATTTCAGGAAGCTTTAGTATTTTGTAATAAAAAATCAACTCAGTATTAACTCGTATTGAAGAGGTGGTTAGTTACTTTTTCTCCTGCCTGCCCAATAGGAAGAAGTGCTACATAGCAAAGGTTTCACCATAGCAGTGTGGTTTCCAGTTGTTCATGTGTGTCTTCAGAGAATGACCCAGCAAAAGCTCTTACTGTTCGTATAGGTCTGGTTAGAGCTTAAACTAAATTAGCCAAACTTGGTGGAATATCTCAGCAGGAGCATTAGATCTGCACTAGTTTGTCCACACATGTGTTTTATCTTCCCAAAAAATGGGGCGTTAATTTTACTGAGATGTGGTTTCATCCATGCTGAGGTGTTTCTGAATGCTTAAAACTGTTCACTCAAATATTTTTCAGTTGTAAGTGCAAGAAACAGCTTAAAACTTTCCAAGCTAAATGCAAAACGTGATTAAGATTCAATCAAGGGTAAAATTTTATCTCCGTTGAAGCAACAAGCTTTTTTCCAAGGGGTGGGCGAGGTTTCATCTTGTGCGTGCTCATTGAAAGACGTCAAGTGACACAAGAGTTCGTTCTTGTTAAGCGCTGAATGCTGATGAGAAAAACCAAAGTCCGTTAGTTAGATTTTTTTTTTTTTAATTTATTTCTTTTATTCTCCTTGAAACGATTGTTCTTACTTCTTGAACTGATGTTTTTGTTTTATATGCTTCGTGTAGATGAATGGACAGATGTGGACAGGAAACGAGGTACTGTAATCTTCTAGCTGCATGCAGTAGACGAACACCACTACATGCACACGAGGCTCATCGTACGCGAACACGCTGTATGCTGTTCCTGCAGCCTTCCAGGCGTAGTGTCAAAGATGACCAGTAATACTCACCCGTTCATTAAAATGCACTTCAGCTGTAGATCTTAGAAAAACCAGACAATATCTCAAAATCATATGGCTTCAAAAATAAGTTGCTAATTTAACCAAGATTATAAATAGATCAAAACTTTTTATCATAGCGGTCTTTCTAGCCAAAATGATACCTATATTTTTCTAGTATCGTACTAATGCAAGCACATAATCGTGCGAGCATTGTGAAGGTTGTTTTTCTGCTTACATGCAGGAATATTACGTATACTGCATTTTTCTAAGCTTTTTTCTAATTCATTGCTTAGGGGTTTGACAGGTGAACTCCAGGAAAGATTTAAGGCATTTCCGTCCTAGCTGCTTATCCACCTCTGCTAGCACTCACCACCCCTGCAGCAGAGTGACCACAAAGGAGCGCGTGCCCGCACTTCAGCCAAGCTCATCTTGACTGAAATCATCCCGGCAGGCGGGTCCGGGCTGGGATGCCAGGTTTTGCAGTGGAGCAGCCGAGGTGTGAGCGTGCGTTTCCTTCTGGACTCTGACTTGAAACGGTAGCCTCCAGCAAAGGGGTGTGGTAAGGAGCTGGATGAGGAAATACATCTCTTAAAGTAGCTCAGGTTTTTTGCCAGGTGAACATGAGCAGAACTTTCAGTGTCTTTTTGAGCAGCCCTTTTTTAAGAGAGATCAGGATTACGATTCATGTTTTTCAAAATAAACATTGTTTGTAGGTTTTGAATATTTACTGAAGGTAAATACTGATATCCTGGAGTTTCCCCCAGCTTTTTTTTTGCTACTGTTATGTGCTGTTTCCAAGAACACTTTTTTTCACAGCATTTAGTATCTCAGAAGTCTCAAAGATTCCATACTCCTCTTTTATCACATCCAAAATGATGACGAGTTGTACAAAAGCCCGCTTTATCATATTTAGATGGAAGCGGCACAGATGCAGATCCCAGGGTGACCAATCGGCTCCTCTTGTGAGAGAAAAAAGTTTTCCTGTGAACACCGCTCTTGGGGCGATCTCTGAAGGGTTACACAGAGTAACCAGCTGAGGCGGTTGCTGATGAAGCCATGACAAGGCGGCTTCGCCTGCCTTTGACCTTGTTACAAACCATAAACCTCTTGCAGGTAGAATGTGTGACTGTCGTGGACTCGCAACATTTCCTCTGCTGCCTTGAATGTCCTCCGGGAAGCATGAGCATAATCCAGGTGTAAGACTCCAGTCTCATGTCATGCATCCGAGCCATGTTACGTGACAGCGCACTGGACGTTGGAACGTGTCTGTCACCGGTGACATGGCACATGTAGGCGAAAACCACCGTAAATCCTCAGCTTCTCTTCTGTCCATCGCATTGTCTATACTCGGTTTCCCTCTCCCCATCCCAGTCGATGAAACCCCTCTCTGCTAAATTGCTTTTATGCTATGTTGCTTGGCGTGCCATTTTCCCTGAGCTAACGCTCCTTTCTTTGTTATTTTCCATTGTTAGAATGGTGTAAATATCTCCCTAGGGACTACCTGTGCTCCGAGAGCTCTTTGCTGTGTCATTATCAAACATACCGTGTGAGATTTGCCCTTTACCATGATTTTTTTAATGTCTTTCTCAGTTCTTTTTATAGCCAATACAAGAAGTTTTAATTTCAGAAGATAATTTATGTAAGGCTGGGTGTGTGGTTAACGCAGATCTTCCACTTCCATTGTGAATATCTACCAGCTACAGTCAGCATACTGGGACGTTGTCTGTCTTGTGACAGTTTTGGTTATTGGTGGCACTCCAAAGATGGAGGAGAAGCCTTTGTGCAGACAACATACGCAAACAAAAATATTTTTCTGGATAGCAGCAAAAGTTCTTTTTTTTTTTTTTTTTGGTCATAACTGGTTATTTGCAAAGTGAAATATATACCAATACACTGTATTTGGTTTTGTCCTCTGCAACAAAGTGAGGCCTTTTCCCTGAGACTGCAAGTAGGGATTGGTTTATGGACAGTTTATTTGAAAAGAAGCGAGGGATTTTTTTCCCCATTTGTAATTGCAAAGTGCATTTGTAATCCATGCTGCTCAGAAGCTGAGCTGAGGCCTGCCTGTATTGGGTTGGTACTTAAAACAGGAACTAGCGAGCCCCGTTAGGTACAGGGCGGTGGAAGCTGAAGTGTGTGCGTCACCAGTGACGATCCCCAGAGTGGGAGAAAACCTGTAAACATCAGGTTTAAGCAGGGAGGGAGAATCTCCTCAGAAGGCGCTTACCCTCAGGAAAACAGGTACCCGTGTCCAGGTTCTCAGTGCCTACAGCGTGCCTAGCAACGTTCCCCAGAGGGTTAATCATCTACGAAGAGATGAAGTGACTGGGACGTTAACTTCCCTCGGGCTGTTTGTGTAGCTTCAGCACCACAGTTGTGAAAAGCCAGGTGTCTGACCCACCAGTGAATAATTATAGCAGTACTTCAAATAGCCGATCGCTACCACTATGTGTATGTTCACTTTTGCTTTTTTTTTTCTTTTTTATTATGTCCGCTGAGATTTTTCTAATGCATAAGAATCAGCTGGCATTCTGAGCTCCAGTAACAGTCATCTGCTTCGGAAAATTCACGCTTGCACAGTAATCTATGAATTGAAATTTTTATTTAACTTTTTTTTTGATAGAGAAACAAATGCTTATTTATTATAACTCTGTAGAATGTATCAGGTGTATGATAAAAGCATCAGATCCAGCACAAAAGCCAAGATATTGCAGCTACTTCAATTACTGCAAAATGTTTTCTATCTTCTTTGCATTAAAAGCTTGGTAACCAGGGCACAGCCCTTGTACTCAGCACTCCTGATCTCTACGTGCTCTTGAGTAAGTCACGTAAAGATTCCATGTCTAAATTTACATATAAAAAATGAAATACACGTGAGGAAGTTGAGCGTTCTGAGCTTTTTAACTGCTCTAGTACCCACAGATGTTGCTGTGTAAGAGCACTGGATGGTCTGACATAGATCCCAGTGTTATAAATGCTTCCTTAAATACTTGTCAAGTGTTAATCTCTTTAGCACAAATGCTTCAAGGAGCCTTGAATCATTCAGGAGCTTCTGTTTAGAAGGAAAAATAGACTAATAGCGTCAGAGGCTAACGAGAGAACAGGCAGAGTCGGCTAGCTAGTCTGCAAAAATCTAGCGCAATGCAAAACAGTCTTCTTGGGAAGCAGAACTGTAGCTTTTACAGATAACACATGCCAGAGTAGCCTATAAAAATTATTTAGACGGGGAAAAGAGCTAACCCTTGCTGTAAAAACAAGGCAACAAAACCAGTCTTAATCCCACTGGAAAACAGGGTTTGTTGTCTACAGTTTAGCATT
>NW_009259856.1:581231-587681 GCF_000687185.1 Egretta garzetta
AGCAGGAATCGTGCTGCTCGCTTAGACCACTGTGGGATGGAGAAAAATTGGGACATTGGGATATGATGTCCCTCCTCCTTTTTCTTTTGTGGCCACGTACCCAGTTTTCACAGGTAAGCATTCATGTCAGTCCTCGCAGCTGTCAGTGTCCAAGTTCTCAGTGTGGAATGAATCAGATGAATGTGCTGTTCCTGAAGCAACAAACAGAAGCTCTTTATCTTTGCAGTTATGAATGACATCATCACAACCATGTTCAATAAAAAATTTATGGAAGAGCTGTTTAAACCACAGGAACTCTATTCCAAGAAAGCTCTGCGAACAGTCTACGACCGGCTGGCTCATGCTTCAATCATGAGACTGAACCAGGCAAGCATGGACAAGGTAAAAAAGCCCCCTCTGCCTAGTCCTGACTATGCTGCACGTCCGTGCTACCGTTCACAAGCTTCTGATGGTGATAACGAGCACATGGCTTTACGTCACTGTAATTCAGAAGCATTTTGTAACAGCCCTCTTCCCGTTTCCTTTCTTTGTAAAAATGGTTCTCAGCCAAGGAAGCTTTGGGAAAATCCACAGTAGCATCAGACACTTCAGAACTAAGTATTTTGCTTTAATATGTACATGTCTGATGTGAAGAGGTTCAGTAAGCATTCTTTATTGGATTTTTTAATATATATTAAAAATATATACATGTGGTTGTGTATAAACACATTTATTTCCATATTGACAAAAATTTCGCAGTTGCAGGTGTTAGAATTTTTGCCTGCAAACAGCATATCCAGCAGACAATTTTGAAAAAAATTGTAGCAAGGGGATAACCTGTGAGAGCTCTGCCCGGGTGTCAGTGTTGTTGAAATTGGTGGTAAAGGCAGTTGGAGAGACCAGGAGGAGGGCTGACAATGTGATTGCAGAGGTCTTATTTTCTTAGGAAACAAAGCTAAAATGGTTCTCCTTACCACAGGCAGGTGCTAGCCAAAGTGTCCAAGTCCCTTTCTACATCAGCATGAAGTTACCTAAGCAGTGTCGCGCTCTGTCTTGTGATGGAACCAAAATCTCCCTGTGCTCTTTGCAGCTGTACGACCTTATGACGATGGCTTTCAAATACCAAGTGCTGCTGTGCCCTCGGCCCAAAGACATTCTGCTGGTCACATTCAATCACCTGGATGCAATCAAGGATTTTGTGCATGATGCTCCTGGCATTCTGAACCAAGTGGACGAAACTTTCCGACAGTTGATTGAAGTAAGAATCCTTACACAACCAGTGGCACACAGTGTTGTTTGAGATTTTTTTTTTTTTCCCCCCTCTTTCAAGCTAATCCTAGAGACCAAGTACTACATCAGCAAGTGCCGTATCAAGTGTGGAGGCTGACATGTTCTCAGCCTCAGAGAACCATCCAAATAACCTTCCCCTCTTTTTAACCTGAGGGAAACAAATTTGCCTCCTGGTTAGCAACTTCTGCTCGTGTAGCTGCGCGTAATTCTTTGGACAAAGAATGAGTGTCCCGGCGAAAGGGAACTGGTTTCAGAAAATGTTAAAAGTCCTGGGAAGTCATGAAATGTTTCCAAAGGGCTTCTGGAGAGGGAAACGTCTATGAGTCAAGTGTTACTTTTCTACTGGCCCAGTTTAAATCAATACATTGCTTATTCAGCCTGATCAAAGTCTGCGCTGACTTCAGCAGAAATTAAACCAGACTCTCAGTCACGCATAATCATTACTGATAATGACCAGTAGTCCCCCCTTATATCATTTCTACTTCCTCTGCCACACACGCACCGTTTTTGGCATGCACTTGCAAAGCCTTCCATGATGGTTTGTCTTTTCCAGACGTACAGCGGTCTCTCTGCTGGTGAATTTCAGCTCATCAGGCAAACGCTCCTCGTTTTTTTTCAGGACATGCACATAAGGGTAAGAGCCCAGTATAACTAGTCTGTAAGAACAGAAGGGAGTTTGGGGCTAGAATAGGAAGGTATGTTGTGGTAATTACACTGCAAGTTTGGCTTTGTTACTTATGCTTTTCAGTCATCTTCATGGGCTTGTGATTTCAATCTTCAAAATTTTACAAATTGAGCACGTTTACTACAATAATACTCAATTCTAAAATGTTACCAAAAAAGGAATATCTACTAGTACGGGTTTGCTAGTTAATAAGTGTATTTTTCCTTTTAGTAGAAACTTGATATGAAAGTGAGAACCGGAGCTTGACGTCATGGGGCTTGATACTCTCTGAATAAATTGATCACGCTCAAGTGCATAAACAGTACTTTTTTTTTGTAATGTTACATCAGTGTGCCCATCCTCTGGACCACAATTCTACATGACTGGCTTTGGCCCGTATCATAGCCTCTCTACATCCATCAAAATCTTTAGGAAATCCATCCCAGTCTAGGCAGGAAGGCTGCAAGGTCAGACTTCAAAGAATTCATATCAGAAGATATGCAACTGAGTTTCTAGAAGGTGGAATATTCTTTTGCAGGTCTCTATCTTTCTGAAGGATAAAGTGCAAAACTCTAATGGTCGCTTTGTGCTGCCAATATCAGGCCCTGTTCCTTGGGGTACAGAAGTTCCAGGACTCATCAGGTGAATTCTGAACTGCTGCTTGTACTGTTTGCAGTGCCTTGCATGTATGGCCGCTCACGGAGGAAGTCAGTCCCGCAGGTCTAATAGGAATCGAGCTTAGACTGTCATTCGTGTCGCATGGATAGCTGAGCCTCCAGTAAGTGCAATGTAAAGGGCAGGATTTGAGACTAAGGCACCCAGCAATGAAATGCTAAGCTGTTTTTGGCATTTTCTATTCCAGTAAATTAGCTATTAGTCATTTATCCATTTACCACCATACAGAATAGGGGTTTATTCCCCTTTCTCTTGTACAGTAGGCAGAGGAAGCACTGAAAATCAGTAATAAAAGTACTAAATGTTTCAATAATGACTTGTTTTTAAGGATGTTTAATCGCAATGGAGATGAAGTTAAAAGAACCGAGTTCACCACTGATGGAAATTATGTTACTCCACAAAGGGAAGGATCTTTTGATCTTTATGGAGACAGAGTCCTCAAACTTGGAACAAATATGTAAGTCCTACATAGAATTGTGAAGTAAGCGTTGATGGTTATGGATTTGTTCAGAAGCACATCTTCAGCCTCGTGTATTTATTTTTGCCTCTCACTATTATCAGCCTGACTACTTTACAAAGTGATGGCCTGAAACAGAGCGCGTGTGGATAGATGTGCATAAAGAGCTGTGGGAAAGAGCAAAAGTTTGATTTATGTCTACAGTAGAGTGAGTAAAGGGTGTTCTCATCTGGTACTGCACATCCAGTGAAATGTAATTTAATTTTAACTGAGTTTGAGAAATCCTTTCTTTTCTCCATATTTGTCTTATGTCATGTTCCCATTCATAGAATAAGTGAAAGCAGTGTTATTTCTCACAGCTTTGCCACTCATACAGTTAATGCCTCAACACTTCATAGAGGTGAACTGTAACTTCTCGTTTCAGTTATCTACAGTCTTCAGAAAAATGTCCTAAAATCACATTTAGATCCTGTGCTGCTCCCTCCAGTTCCTGTATCGCATACAAGTAATAGGTTGCTCTTCCTCATGTGTTCTTCTCTCTAGGTACAGCGTTAGTCGGCCAGTAGAGACACACATGTCAGGATCATCCAAAACCTTGGCATCCCATGCAAAGGTCAGTGCTGTTCTGTTCCCATCACTGGTTAGCTGGTTAACCAGTCTGTGTCAGAGAGTCGGGCGGCCAGTCGCACGTGGTGGGAGTGTTCCCTTTGAGCAGTTTCACCCTGTCCACCAGATCTTACATTCTGCTTCCATGGCTCAACAGATGGGGACACCGAATGAAACGCCCATATCGTCATCTCCACATCATTTACTGTACAGTTGCACTATCTTCCCCTTTGTGCATCTCCCTTCTCAGGGAAACAATAACCATCTTTTTAGTCTGCACTTACAGGATAAACTCGGGGGAGCCTGTTTAGTTCTTCTCAGAGCCCCATCCAATCCTCCACAGCCCCTTTTGAGCCAGGGGAAGGGCACATTTTCCTAAAGAATCTTACACACAGGCTTATGCAATGGTGTACTTGCTTCCTATTTTAATCTCTTCAGAAAACAGAAAGCTGGTCGTACAGATTTCTCAGCTGTTCGATTTAGCTGGAAAATTATCTTGTCCTAGGTCTATAAATTCAAGCAACCATTTTAAAAACATAGCTGATAATTACTGGTTATCTGCTCAATCTGTACCATTAACAATGCAGAAATGTATTTATATCACTCTGAAGAACATTTACGTAATATCAGAAAACACAAAAATTATCGCAGTCCTCGTCTCCTTGGTAACCTGACCAATGAACCTGTTGCTGTTTGCTGCAGGAGAACACAGCCCCGAACCCTCTTGCTAAAGAAGAACTGAACTTTTTGGCAAGGCTGCTGGGAGGTCTGGAGATCAAGACACCTGGTGGCAGCGAGACAGGATTCCGACTCAATTTGTTCACAACTGACGAGGAGGAAGAGTATGCTCGAGTCCTTCTTGATCTGGGGTTTGCGATGTAGTGCCACGTGGGTGGCTCTGGAGACTGATGCTGGCCTTTAACAGCTTTAGGGACAGAATAGCAGGGGTTTTAGCATTTTCTTATCCTGGTCCAGATGGTCCCTGCAGGAACAAGAGAGGAGCAGTTTCCCTGGCTTGATCTTTTTATTAAGGCTGTCAGCAAGGAGAGCCATTTCCCTTAGTGCTGTCTCCGGTGGTGCGCAGCCTCCAAGTGATGCTGGCAGTCAGCTGCAGGTGACAATCTGTGCTTAGTCCTGTCCTGCAGCAGCCAGCCTGCCCTTCAGCCCTTTTAGCTCTCCTCTGCCCCAAATACACGTACATATTTGGGAGATAAGAACAGACCTGCTGGAGATGATGAGCCCTACAGGCTTGAACACTGTGGCCCCTCCTGGAAAGGAGGACAAGGGTAATGAGACTTTTTGTTACATCATTTCTGCAGAATGTTTTTACCTACTTTTAATCTCAACCACAGAGATTCTGCTGTTCTACACTTAGCATAAAAAAATCTAAGGGAAAAGTCTCCAAACCGGGGTCAATACGTTAATTTGCCTAGTAGGAACAGGGGCATTGTCCAAACTTGATGCCTACAGGAACCTCACAAAATCTGATTTTTATAGCTTATTTGTATGTCGCCATGAGATTAAGCACTCTTTTCATCTTTTTAATCAAGACACGCTGCATTGACTAGACCAGAGGAGTTATCTTACAACGTTATCAACATCGAAGCCATGCAGGTACGTACAGCACGTTTCAGATCTTTGATTCCCGTCATTCCTGCCTTGCTAAGAATTGAGTTTCACCCAGAGTAGTAACTTAAAAAAATACATTTTTCTCCCATTTCAGTTAAGCTCATAAATAAGTCATGGCAGTTTTTGCTGCCAAGCCTGTGGATTCAGTCACTATTTAATAAGAGCACTTGAAACCTGACAAATACTAGAGCCAGTTTTTAGCTGCCTAGGATGGAGAACGGCTACTGGATCATTTGCCTGCTTGCGGTTACAAGCCAGCGCCTGGAGCCCTTTTTAAAGGGGCTCACAGGCATCAGCAGGCAGTTGGGGACGTCCCAGTACAGCCCAGTAAAGGCCCACGTTAGTAGGCGGTGGGCCATGTCCCAGTAAGGGCCTATATTAGCAGACAGTGGGACACATGCCAGTACCCCATTAGCAGAGGCCCACATTAGCAGGCGGCGGGGCACGTCCCAGTATGTCCCAGTAAGGGCCCATGTTACCAGGCAGTGGGGCACATCCCAGTACCCCCTTAGCAGAGGCCCACATTAGCAGGCGGCGGGGCATGTCCCAGTACGGGCCCATGTTAGCAGGCGGCGGGGCACGTCCCAGTACCCCCAGTACCCCCTTAGCAAAGGCCCCTTAGCAGGTGGCGGGGCACGTCCCAGTATGTCCCAGTAGGGGCCCATGTTAGCAGGCAGTGGGGCACATCCCAGTACCCCCAGTACCCTCTTAGCAAAGGCCCCTTAGCAGGTGGCAGGGCATGTCCCAGTATGTCCCAGTAAGGGCCCATGTTACCAGGCAGTGGGGCACATCCCAGTACCCCCTTAGCAAAGGCCCCTTAGCAGGCGGTGGGGCATGTCCCAGTACGTCCCAGTAAGGGCCCATGTTAGCAGGCAGTGAGGCACATCCCAGTACCCCCAGTACCCTCTTAGCAAAGGCCCCTTAGCAGGCGGTGGGGCACGTCCCAGTACGTCCCAGTAAGGGCCCATGTTAGCAGGCAGTGAGGCACATCCCAGTACCCCCAGTACCCCCTTAGCAAAGGCCCACGTTAGCAGGCAGCGGGGCACACCCTAGTACCAGCACCCCCTTAGCAAAGGCCCCTTAGCAGGCGGCGGGGCACACCCCAGCGCCCCCCAGCAAAGGCCCCTTAGCAGGCGGCGGGGCGGGCGGG
>NW_009259856.1:589228-589734 GCF_000687185.1 Egretta garzetta
CCGCACCTCGCCCTGCCGTCCCGCCCGGCGGCTCGGGGCTCTGCTGCTCCCCTGGCTGCTGCCTGCGGGGGAGCAGGGTTATTTTTCTTAGTGAATAACCCCGCTTAAAAGGGTCTGTGATGTCTCGGCTCGTTTCCTGTTCCGTTGGCGGGTACTCATGTCCCTCCTCTGATGGCCCAGCAAAGCTCTTCTGGCCAAAGCCGCAGCCTGGGGTTGTTGCTGGCCACAGCCATCCCGCTGCCCCCGGCTTCGCCCTGGGGCCCGCAGGCGCCAGCGACGCGGCTCCTGAGCTGGGGTGGGGGCTGGTCATGGTCTGTCCTCTCAGCCGCCGTTCCAAAGCATTTGATGGGAAGAGGGCAAGACGCACATCCGCGGGGAGCAGAGCGGGGCTGAGCTCCGAGGGCAAGGGGCAGCACCATCTGCCTGGAAAAGCACAGAGGCGCTTCGCACAGGGGACGCCACGGCTGCCGGCTCCTCCGTCGCCCTTCCCCAAATCTCTGTGCCGT
>NW_009259856.1:591950-600244 GCF_000687185.1 Egretta garzetta
GGGCCGGGGCAGAGTAAGGCTCACCTGCTGGCAGGCCGGGCCGCAGCGGTCAGCAGGGCGCAGGGCGTGTCCCTGATGCCAAAGCGTTTGTGCTACGTCCTTTTGTTGTTTTTCTGTGGCATCCGCGCTGATGGTTTGGTCACATAATCGCATTACTTAAAAGCACCCTCGTGTTCGGCTGCTTTTTATCCGCAGGATATTACAGAATCATCTCTTCTTGAAACCACGTGGGGGGAGCCTTGTAGGCGCTCAGCTGCCGTTTAAGGACAGCCCTATTGATTTTGCCTGAACTGCCCACTGTCCTTCGCCTAAGCAAGGGGGGTGTTCCCTGTCTGCAGGGGCTCGCTGGTGCTCTGGCCTTGTGCGCTGTGCCCCGTACCCCGGAGCTCTCCAGCTGGGAATTCCTCCGGGAGTGGAGGAGGCTCCGTGCCCATTGTCATTTTCTATGTGAAACAGGTTTGGGTTTTTTTGTTTGTTATTTTTTTTTGTTAGTTGGGTACACGTTTGTGAGCTTACGGTGTCAGTGCTACGAATGATAGTAACGTTAGCAAGTCAGTGTGTGGAGATAAATAGATTTTTTTTCTGTCTCGTTAGGGCTAGACGAATGGATTATCGTTAAAAACAGCAGCCACGCCTCACTGTAAAGAAAGTGTCAGCACGTGTGTGAGTCATGCAGTAATCTTTGTGCGCACAAGGAAAGTCCTGCTGCAGTGGATTAATGAATATTAGGTGTACATAGTAACATAAGGTATGAATGAAAAATAAAATCTCGTAATGCAGTATGCATCTCACCTGACGGTGACTTTAAAGGTAATGGCTGCCTGGCTTCACGGGAGCAGCCCAGGGTGGGGAGCTGGGGCGGTGGGCTCTGCGCTGGGAGAGCTGCAGTTGGATTTCCAGGCTCCTCTCCTGCGCTGTGCCCTGCCGTGAGGATGGTGGGCTGGAGCGGGGATTTTTCCAGGTAGATGTGGCCTGTTCTTCAGCATGAAAGGGTTAAGCTGAGGTTGGTGTTTATGTAACCAAACAGGGAACTCCCAGAGATGAGTCCTTGGCTATCTCCTGTGTTGATGCATCAGAAGGGTTTAAAGAAAGCCCAGCTTGTTGCTTGCTTGCACTGTAATTACGTTGCTGGAATCCTGTGCTTCAGAGTTTCCCTGGATGCCTGGGGGGGCCGGGAAGGCATTTGATTTCCCTGATGTATGACTTGGCCTGTGGAAGCCTTTTTTTGTCCCTGAGAAGTTGGAGATTGGCCACAGCTAGATAGGGGACATAGGCGAGATGTATGGGGTCCCTTTAGCTCTGCAGCCCCTCGAGTGCTGGCTGTGCCTCACTCACATACCTGGGATTAAACTAATTGGCAAATTGGGCTGAGGAAGGAGGTTTTCTGGTGGGTAGGGGCTGCCAGAGGGGCTCACGTTTCCCAGCTTGTGAAGCACAGCTCAGTGAGTTTGTGCTTTACTGGGTGCCTTCTGATGGCAGGGGGCTAGCTCCAGCCCCTGGTGCTGCATTGGTGCCTTGGGATTATTCCTTCTTCTTTGGTCAGAGAAACTCTGTGTCTGGTTTTGAGCGAACTTCTCGCTTAGGGAAGAAGCTTGAATGAGTCTCCGCACGTTTCCAAGAAATCTCTGAGTCAGGGCTCCTCTGTTTCTGGAGGAGGCTTCCCTTCCCAGAAGGGCTCACACATGGGTTGCACTGGTGGCTCTGAGTCATCCGATGGGCTTTTTTTTTTTTTTTTTTATTATTACTTCTCTTATGGAAAGGTTACACTTCCAAAGCCTTTGGTAAAGTTAATGCTCCTATATAGCGAATCTACCACGGTGCTTTGCAGATGGAGGGGAGCCCACCTGGGCTGCAGCAGCTCTGCCTTCCCGCACCCCTGCTTTCCTTGGGATCTGCCCGGCAAACGCTCCCTGTAATCCCATAGCCAGTGACTCCTCCACAGGCCTGGCTGATCCAAACTCCGCCTCTTCTCAGGGAAGCTTTTCCAATGGGAATCAAGCCTCTGTCCCTGGGAGCGCTGATGACTCGGCTCTGAGCTGTCCCTGGCTGGGTTTGCCCAGGGAAGGTGTGTGGCAATGCTCTGGGATTGCTGCTTCTCCCAGCGATACCCACCTGCTTGTGCCTGTGCATTCCCGGGCCGGGGAGCCGGACCATGCTTGAGGTTTTACTCATTTAATGTTAGTGCTGGTGAGGGTTTTTAGGTCATATCCAACATCACTTCTCGTGAGCTGGAATTTGCCATGGCTGAAATGCAAACTTTGATTAATCATCACTGATAAATACTGCCCAGTGTGTTATTTAGGTGGTAAAAGGTGCAGCCTGATACTGCTCATTCAAATCCTTTTATTTTTTTTAGTTTCATTTTTGGAAAAGCAGAGGCCTGTGCTGGCTGACAGGAGAGTGGACAGGGCGAGTGGGACAAAAACCTTTGGACCAGGTCTCCAGCTTCATCCCGAATGCTGCACTATTTGGCTCCTAGAAGAGAGAGCTGGGCAGAAATACTGCTGCACTGGGTGCCAGGTCTTCTCCTGTCTGGGGTGGGAGACGGATAATTCGGGAGTGCAGAGCAAAACCATGCTTCCCTGGGCGGCTGAGCGCCCGGCTGCCGTGCCGCCTCTCCGCCGCGGAGGTGTCGAGCCCGGTGACGAAGCCCGTGGGGAGCGGTGATTCATTTGTCCTGTGCGCACGCCCCAGTCGGCAGCCGGGCAGCCCTGCCTGCGACACCCACGCAGCCCGCTCTTGTTTCCACCTGCAGCCTTCCCAGGTCAGGAGCAGGCAGGTTTCAGGTGCCGGGGCGAGCGGGAGCAGCCGCAGCTCAGCTCCTTCGGCTGCCTGGGAGCTGCTCCCAGGGGCAGGTTCCCTTTAACAGTGTGAGCTCCTTGCTGAAGGAGCTTGTCCTCGATAGCTGTGAACTTCCAGCAGGCACTGGCGGGTTCCATCGCCTGCCGCTGGTTCCCAGCTCATCCCGTTGCCTTGCTTGCAGAGGTCAGCTCGCTTGTAGCAGCGGGGTAGGACAGCGTCAGGGTTGCCAGTCATCGCACTAGAAAGTGTAAATACCAACTCACTCATTTTGTCCCCTTGTTGTGAGATAAAACAACAGAAAGCGTCATGGGGGTTGTATCAGCTGTTCCAGTGCCTTAACTAGTTTCTGTGCTGCTGAGTAATCCTGTTAACGCCCCAAAGGTACTTTTTTTTTTTTCCTGCTCCAGCTATTAGCTGTGGCTGCTGGACTGCAGGACCTGCTTGTTCGTTAATCTGAGATGAAAAGGTCGGTTCCCTCCTCTCTTGTTTTTCTTTGTTGTTATGCTGGGCACTGGACCATCATGCAGTAATTGGGGAATTAGCCAGTTTCCTTAAGCTATGTAATTAAAAGACGTTACATCTAGGTCTCCAAATTATTTGATTAATAATTCTGTTAAAGCCGTAGCTAGCATAGTAAGAAGCTTTAGACACTTCTCCATTGAATGTTTGATGTATTGCACGCATCGCATTAGAATTGTGAAGTAATGAATTGTCTGTGAGAGAGAGACTGTTCTTGTTACAGATGGTGGGACAGGGCGCGGGGGTGGTTTGACTCCGTTCGTACAGTTTGGGTTTTGGGGGTGGGGGCAGCGAACCCACCACGTCAGCGTCTAATGGTCCTGTCCCTAGGATGGAGTGTTTTAAGGGATAAGTGTTTCTGTTCCGGTTCTTTGCACAAACGTTGGACGTTCTCTCTTGAGACTGATCGTGCTGATGTTAAAATGATATTTTTTTTTTCCCCCCAGTCTTAAGAATTGGAAAGTCCCGTCTGTCTGTGGGGCTGCCTGTAGACAGAGGCGTTGCCACAGGGGCTGGGGGGATGCGCTTCACCCCTACAAGGCTCGCCACCTCTCATGGAAATGTTCTAAATTCTCAGCTTTGGGCTATTTTAAATCTCAGCTGTGCTGCAGCGTAACTGGTTCACGTGTGGGACTCCACTTACGAGGACGTCCTGGTGTGATGCAGTAATCCCCTCGCGTGCTCCGAGCAAGCCTGTCCTGGGAAGGCTCGGCTGCTCCGGCGGCACGAGGGGCAGGATACGAAGCAGCAGCTCGTTTGCTGCTTGAAGGCGTTAGGTGAAGGAGCAGTGGCGCTGCCAGCGCCCCTCCAGCATCGTTGTGCGGGGCTCCTGCCACCAGCGCGTGTCCGGGGGCCAGTGGTGCCCGTGGGTGGGATGGCAGATGGCTTCAGCACACACTGCTCGTGGGACGGGACCCTCATCTCGCAATGGGTCCCGCTCCGGGTCTGAGCGCTGCGGGCTGCTCTGGCCTCGTGTTTCTGCTTACAGCTGCGGAGTCATTTTAAGCTGTCCAGTTTATTATGGCTTTTGTCTAAAACTTATTTAAAGCTTGTTCTTCCAAGGTACCGTTCAGCTGTTGGTGTCTGAGCAATACCAGCTTCATGTTGCAAATACTTCTGGTGGTGAAGCCCCTCGAAATCAGAGCTTTGTATCAGCCCAGCTCAAGCCAAGCTGAGATGGATTTGCAGGTAGAAAACGCCTGCTGACTTGGCAGGGAGGGGGAGCCTCCTGCATTGCTGTTCCTGTTCTAAGGTTTTCCTTAAATCCTGTCTCAAAATGCCATTTTTAGCCCTGTGCCTAGTGGATGGCCGCTTGTTCTGCAGGAGACTTACACAAGGAAGTTTGTGCCCTTTTGACCAATTTCCTTGCTCTAATTGGGGTTACACAACGAGCAGAAAAGGGAGCAACCTTCCTGCTTTTCCACAGCAGCTGCCCCTTGTTTTCTTCCTTCTGCTCTGGGACCTTCCTCCTGCCCGACCAACCAACCTTCGTTCCAGTCTCAGAGGAGCCTGAAGTGCTCACGTGCAAACCCTCTGGGTGCTGCTAAGGGCCCCTGAGATTTTTTGGTGGGTTCTGCCGCCCCCTCGGTGCAGCCTGGGCAGCAGGACCTGAGGGGGGAGCAGGGAGGTGGGGCAGGCAGTGGCACAGGCTTGTCTTTAACAGTTGAGTACCCACTTATGTTGGCATGCTTCTCCCTTGCTCTCACAAGTGCTGGAGCTGTGATATTTAAGTCAGTGGATGTCCTTTAAGCAGCGGTAGGGCTGGGGCACCTCCGCTCGCTCTCGGCGCCGAGGCGACTCATACCGAAAGTGCTGGCTAGCCGGCGTGCGGGTGAGTGGGCTGCCGGAGCGCCGTCGGCACAGGGCTGCCTGACCGGCCGTCCTGCTGCCTAGAGCAGGCTCTGAACATTGTTTATCAGAGTATTAATAGTTTCAGTACTTTAATTGAGAAAGATCTTCAGCACTCTTTGCGGGTCCCCCAGGACCAGGTGATAATACCGCATTGTGTTTTGCGGGTGGGGTGGGAGTTTGGCTCCTGCATCCCGAATGTTCCTTTTGCATTTTTAAGTTGATCTAACTGGATACTGGTAAATGCGCAATGTCTCAGGGTTAAACTTCAAGTGTTTGGTAGGGGCGGTATAGATTCAATTCTAGGGTGTCTGATTTAAATCCTAAATTTCCCCTTTTGAATGGGACCAGATGAACTAATAAGCAGTACTGAATTTGAGTTGAATGAGCTTGATTATTTTTTTAAGAGGCTAAATATAAATAGTAAGGAGTGATTAACTTGCAGTGGGGATTTGATCAAGTTCAAACTTTAAGTGTTAACTCTTACGGTGATTAAAAACTGCTTCTAGTGGTGAAGATTCTGTTGTGGCTCTACTGCTTACTTTGGGTATATTTAAAATACTGTTAAAACAGGCAAGCTGGTACCACGTGGTGGAGGTTAAAATGGAGAGCGTGTTTATTTCTGCTGTGAAGGTCTGTCTCACAACACAGAATGCCTTTTGAGATTGTTAATGCTTGTATTTGTCTTGCTGTGCAGGGCTGTGCATCTGTGACTCTTTGGGGACTGAACTTCAAGAGTCCTTTTTTTTTTCTCTCACGTGATATCAGGAGCTTCAGGCCTTTTCTAAGCCAAAACAAACACAGATGTTTCAAGCTGCAGAAGTTTTGGTGCATACCACGTTATCGTAATCAAGAATAATCCAGAACCACAGCATCAAGTGTATCTCATTTCGTATTACAGAGTCTTCGACCTTTCGACCATCCAGCCTTCTCCAAGGTGATGACTCCTGTCTCCTGAGACGTTGGAAAACCTAGTTTGGAAGAAGAGTAAAGATACAGTTGATGCTGAACTACGTGAGTCCTCAGATTGTTTTGTTTACGATAACGCCGTTTGCACCAGCAATTCCTATCCAGCTCGGATTGCACAACGGTCATTATCTCAGAGTTTCTGTGCAGTGGGGTTTCTCCAGTGGAAATCTTACTCATATGTTTCCAGCAGGGATGATGATGATGTTGCAAGGAGTGGAGAATTTTATAAGGCACAATTGAATATTAGGTCAGGGATGCGGAATGAGCAGAACAAGGAGCATATGGGGCTCAGGACTTTGTTCTGTCCAACGAGCCGTGCCTGGTAACGCCTCTCTGCCGGAGATCTGATCGGCTGGTGGAAGTCGGTAGTGCAGAGATGCAAAGTCTGCTGCAAGACTTCTCACCTTATCTCCCTTGCTATCTCTGGTCTTGGTGACAGGTACTGCTAGATGAATTAATGCAATGAGATCACGCTTGTGTCCACAGAAAGGGTGGGACTGCCAGAGGGTAAACTTCATTCAAAGCATGGTGATTTATCAGTCTTACGTGGTGAAACACTGGGACTTTTTAAAAACAAATAAGTACAACCCAAAAATATTTTCCCTGTCTGCTGTAGTAACCTCTTAGGGAAGACTACCACCGGGGCTTGGTTTTGACTTGCTCAGAGTAAGAAAATGGATCTGTGCTTAGTTCCTCCTCTCCCCTACCCCCCTCAAAAAAAAAAAAAAAAGTCTTTGAAATGTTAGAGCATGAGCATTTAGTGTCTAGATCTTTGTGAAAGTCTTTGAAACTATTTTCCAAGAGGTACCGGTGAAGAGGAGGTGCATTGGAAACAAGGCTTCGGTTTGATGCAGCTGATGTATGCTTGCAGCGGGTGAAGGCTGGCCCGGCAGCCATCACAAGGGGGTTTACTGCTAAACTGAAATGAGACTGTCCTTTGGGGAAGAAGTGTTTTAGTCAGAGAGACTTGAATTGATTTGACCCTTTAGGCATCGGTTCTGCAATACTGCCTCAAATTCCCTTTACATTACTGAGCAGCAGAAAATGCATGTTGGAAATCAGACTTTCTGCAATACCTGAACAAATAGGAGTCAGTCAAGCTTTCAGTTGTTCGTGCCGAATTGTAGTGGTGTGTAGACCTTGAATAAAGCATGAGATTCGCATTTAATGGATTAAATTGTTCTTTGCATGGAGTGGTGGTGCAAGAGAGCACGTGCACTGGCACCACAGTGTTCCATTTCATTGGAGTATCCATTAAGGGCAGGGAATAGTGTGTTAATTCTAAACAAGGCATCGCTTCCTGCACGTGTGGGCTGAGGGGGTAAGAGTTTTATGTGTTGGTCTCAAGTTCCTTGGTGAGCGGGCTGTCGTGCCTGCTGGGAAGTCCTCAGTGAAGGAACCCCCAGGTCCATACGCTGAATCAGTAGATACCCATACAAAAGGATAACTTGGGCGTTTTCTTCCAGAGTTTTTTGGAATATGTTAATTTGCAAACTTGCTTTTGCGGTAAAACAAGCGTTGATTATTTTGACTCGTTCGCACTGTGTCTCTCAAACAACTGTTCTAGGAAATGTTGCTTTGAGTAATGAGGCTGATTTATACCTTCAAAAATGCATTAAGCCTCCAGCCCACAACTGGTCTATCGGTAATGAGCCATCGCTTTTTTGTGGAAACACAAGTAGGCAGAGACACGAGTGCATCAGTAGGTGAAAGCCTTCCAGTGTTGAAATAAGGGATAGTATAAGAAATTAACGCACTTGCTCATCAAATGTGATCTTCTTTCTCTTTCAAGAGCCAAGGATGAAGCGGCGAGCATCAGACAGAGGAGCTGGGGAAACATCCACTAAAGCAAAAGCTCTTTGTACAGGGATTTCTGGAAATAATGCCAAGAGAGCAGGCCCTTTTATACTAGGTAAGCAGGGAGGGGTTTCTTCTTCAGCTTTCAGGGTAGCTACTGATTACAAAACTGGAAATAGAAGGCACTATGAAGTGAGGCAAAGCAGATGTGTGATTTAGCATCTTACCTCAGAGCGCAGTTCACCTCGTGTAGCAGAGCAGCAGCCCTTGGAGCTAATCGAGCTGGGGAGATTTGTGATGCGAATATAGCAAGGCAGGCATGGCTTTTAAGATAAATATGAAGCTTTTCTTCCCCCCCC
>NW_009259856.1:600316-609978 GCF_000687185.1 Egretta garzetta
AGAAAAATTAGGCCCTTCTCCCCCCCCCCCCTTTTTTTTTTTAACTACATTCTTAAACTTGGCTAAAGAGCATATTCGTTCAAGGGGCTTTTTGGTTGGAGCTCTGGGGAGATGTTCAACCCAGCTTGCCTGGAATATGCTGTCGAATCAGCATACAGGCAACCTAATAACGCAGTAGTGGTCACTATGAGCAGTATGTGCCACAGCAAGACCACTCTGCCACTGTTTGAGAGCTGCTAGAATAGCTGTTAGTTCAGAACTCGTTGAATAAACTGTCAAAACCCCGATGGACTTCACAGTGGGAAGCAATGGCTAATCAATTGGAAGCTGATTGATTTAAACTGAAGAGTGGAAACTGTGTGTTAACCTGAAATTTGGACTAATCTGTGTACCTGAGCAGTCCCTGCCGAGGTGGCAGTTGGGTTCAGAGGTGTGGTAACAGCAGTTGCCATGGGTGTTGCTAGTAAATGTAAAAGCCGTATGGTTCAGGCATGCAGAAATTTGAATTTTCTGAAAACAGCTGTGCCCTGTGTGGGCTTTTGTGAAATGTTTCTCCAGTGAACAAATGAAACATTGTCCAAAAAGGTTTGAATTCAGTAGTGGTTTTTTAGATTGTAATTTGTGGAAATGCACTTAGTCTCCTGAAAAAAAGGAACTTAGTTTAAACTAACGTAAAGCTGCGTGACACTTGCATACTGGTGTAACCCTGAATTAGTCATTGCTGCTTAAACGAAAACAAGTCTGTTTTTGCTTTGTGCTGCTAGGTCCACGTTTAGGTAACTCCCCTGTGCCAAGCATTGTTCAGTGTTTGGCAAGAAAGGATGGGACAGATGACTTCTATCAGCTCAAGGTAAGTGAACTGCAGGGCTTCCAGATCTTCAGGGCTCTTTAACTTCAGCTCTCGTGACAGAAGCGCTTGCAGCAGCGTGTGGTGTAGGCTGAACGGGTGTGCTGTCGGAAATGGCTGCTGGAACTTCCCTCGGCAGGGCAGTTCTGCCAGGCGCAGATCTGGTGTTGAGATTAGCCCTGAGACGAGGCCTCTGTGGCTGCTGTGCTGCTCTCCTGGAGCCCTCTGATCTGCTCTGCTGTGCCTGAAATGGGGGCGGATCTGGTGGGAAAAATCACCTGGGATAATTGCAAAATGCCACCTGAGCAGCCTTTCTGTGTTGACCAAGCTCCTGCTGTGTGTTCTGCACAGATGTTAGTTCAAGTATGCAAACATCAGAGCAATTACATCAGCTGTTAAACACATGTGAATACCTAAAATGTGAGAGAGGTTTGGGGGCATTTGGGTTGTCCTGGGAGCTGTAAAGGTTTTTTTCCCTTTTCCTGAAGATTCTCACCTTAGAAGAAAGGGGTGATAAAGGAATAGAAACCCAAGAGGAACGACAGGGCAAGATGCTGCTGCACACGGAGTATTCTCTCCTTTCCCTGCTCCACAACCAGGAAGGAGTGGTTCATCATCACGGGCTCTTTCAGGTACTGCTGATCACCATCCAGGTTGGGGGAATGCCAGTAATTGCTATTGGCTTGAGCTGCTTTTGTTTAAAGTACAGTTCGTGCTGACCCTGTTCTTGTGAGTAAAGCGTTACCAGCACACCGCTGAGATTGAGTGGTGCTGCTTCTTGGAACAAGCAAGTTTGTGGCAGAGGCTTCTGAGAGTTAAGTGGGATGTAATGGCGTTTGGGATTTGGAAAGCGTGAGAACATTCGGAGATGGGACAGGTGCTCAGTAGTGTCCCCTTCAAGTAGGAAAATAGCTGCTTCACTGGCAAATTAAATTGTGCCCGTAGAGCACCCTCTAGAACTGAGTTTATGCTTTCCAGTCTCTGTATTGTTTTATCATGACCTGTAAGAGGGGACAAATTGTCAAGAAACTCTTTCAGCAAATTAAACCAGGCAATGTGCCGATCAACATCTTGCGTGAGTGAAACACACTGCTGTGAACACCTTCAGAGCTGCTCGTGGATGCTATGGGCTGATTACTGGTTTGGATGTGGGTATTGCCCTCCTTGCTGGTTACGTTTTGGCAGCAGACTTTTCACTTGAGGCCGACGGTACTACCTGTTAAATAAGCCAAATGTCCAACCCTGCTGTGTCCTGCTTAATGTTATGGAAGAACTGCTAATTATGTCTTAAGATTTCTGTTCTTCTCCTTAATAATGTGTTGGATCCCTGGTATTCACGGAGTCTGTACCGCTGTAGAGTTTGTCTAGGTTTTCCTGAAGGTGTCTGTGTGTACGTATGGGTGCTGACATGCGTATAGTCAAACAGCATAGACTTTCTCTGGCTTCTTTAAATAGAGATCATGTATCTTCTTTTTGAAATCCCATCTTGGGGCAAAGATCAAGCAGTACGATTGCGTTTGCTTGTTTTGAGATCACCGTGTAGTGAGTTGCTCTGTAGTGCTCGGTACATAAGCCCATATGCCCAGATGGCTTCCCTGAACTATTGCTCGTTTGTTTGCCTCCCTGTAGGACCGAGCTTGTGAAATTATAGAAGATCTAGAAGCCAACAGAATGGTCAGAAAAATGAAGAAGCGGATTTGTCTTGTGTTAGACTGTCTGTGTGCTCATGATTTCAGTGACAAAACAGCAGATCTGATCAATCTGCAGCATTATGTCATTAAAGAGAAGAGACTCAGTGAGCGGGAGACGGTAGTGATATTTTATGATGTGGTACGAGTGGTAGAAGCATTACATAAGGTAAGATCTTTGTTATTTATCCCTTTCAGTGCTGGAAGACACTTTTCCCACGTTAGTACAATAGATGGTTTAAAACTTCCTTGTGCAGGCAGTGGTGAGGTTGCAGAGCGTGGGTATTTCAGCTGTTTCCGTGTGACAGTGTTCTGCATAAGGCCTCATGCCCCAAGCCATAGAAGAGCATTCCCTTCCCTTCCCCTCCCCTCCCCTCAAGTTTCTGGATGGTAAGGTAGTATTTGTTGACTGTGGAGAGGGGCCAGCTGGACTAAATGCAGATCAGGTGAACTAGAGTGTTCCTAACCTCAGAAAGGGGTGGTTGAAGAGGAGAGCAGAGGCTAATCAAATGCAGGAAGCTCTTCAAGCTATTTCCTTTCGAAGCACAATAAATCACAATGTAAGAATTGATTTCTGAGGTCAGAACCTCAAGCTACAAGTTTGAGATCAATGAACTAGAAATTATTGTAACAAAAATAGATTCTGCCGATGTTTGGCTTCTTGCCCTGTGACAAGGGAGCAGAGCCATGAAGCAGGTATCTTCTGAGGAAGTGCTCGTCATGTTGGTCTTGGTGAGCCTGGACACCTAAGTTTCAGGCCTCTTGGTTTCAGTCAAGTCTGCCTGCGTGTTCAAAGCAGCAAACTTGCTTGTTCTGTCATGACCAGAACCGAAAATGAAGTGCACAAAGTACCCAGGATGCAACCTGACCTGAAACCGTGACGTAGGTTATTTCTGAGAAGGAAGATGACGTGATTTCAGATACTCGGTGCTTTTGTCCAAGTACCAGATTTATACTTCTATAACAAATACACTGTTGTTCATGTTATACTATTATGTATTTTACAGAAAAATATTGTGCACAGAGACTTGAAACTAGGAAATATGGTGCTAAACAAAAGGTAAGTCTGCTGGAGAGCTGCTGTTCTGGCAGCTGTGTTCTGTTTCTTCCCGAAGCAGATTTCTGTTGGAAACACAACTGAAGGCAGCACTTGTTGTGAGGGCTCTCGTGTGAGAAGGGCGAGGGAAATGGGAGCAGGCTGCACAAAACCACAAATCCAGCTCAAAGTTCTATGAGTTAATCTCCAGAAATGAACTGAGCCGCACCTCGGCAGTTCACTCTTCCCCCAAGCTTAGTGACTCTGTGTCAGCACTTTTTGGATTCTAACTTCTGAAAACTAAATTTTATAGTAATTCAGAAGCCTGCAGGAGAAATGCTTATGTTGTGTATATATAAAAAAAAAAAATCAAAGTGTGCTAAGTGGTTCTGTTCACATAATTCACTTTCCATTGTGCTAAAGGAATTCCCAGCACTGCAGTCTGTACTATAATCACAGCAGTGTTAAATCTTTGACTGTTGCACTGCTGTGTTTTTGCTAGCAGTAAAATATTTACTTATCTAAACAAAAGTTCTTCTGTCTAGTCTGCGTTTGTGCTTGGAATAGCTTCCTTGTTCCCATGAGCTGGTTTGATGCAAGCCGCAGTTTGTAACGCGTGGATGTCCAACATGCCTTGGGTGCTGTGCAGACCCAGGAGGGACCGGCCCTCCCGGCGCGGAGCGAACGGCACCGGTGGGGCCGGAGTTCAGCACGCGCGACGGGCAGCTGGTGGTAGCCTGCGCTTGGCTTGGTGGCTCCTTGGAGTTCTTCTAGTTGTCCTGGGTTACGTAGTTATTTAGTTGGCAAGCTAGTTCCAGTTCAGATACTCTGCCGTGTCCTTCAATATTACATTACTGGCTAAATATTTTGTGCTGACTTTAAGAATGAGTGGAATTCGTTGTCTTTTCACACTGTCTGGTTTTCTGTGGAATGAATAAAAAACTGGAAGGCTTTGGGTCTGCAGGCTTCCAGAGTCTGTACGCAGCATGCAGGTTCTCTGTGGTCACTGCTTGCCTTTTTCTCCTCCCTAATACTGTTTGAAAGCAAACAGATTTTACCTACTGAGGCTGAACTGTGTGGTTCTCTCCCACACACGCAGCAGCTCGTGGTTTTCAGGGCCACCTGTAAGTTGTTTTAAGTCGTTTCTGTAGAGCTGCTTTAAGATAAATCTCTTATCTTCTGCTTGCTGCTTTGATTCTCCTTCTTGCTAGGAAGAGGCAGACAAAGGTTGCTGCTTTAAAGAGCTGCCACCCAGAGTGTCCCTTATTTCTGGGCAAAGTGTGTGCTGGAGCATCCCCCTGACAGAGCTGCATAAGGGGCCCCCACTAACAGGGAAGGGGAGGTGTTTGTAGCTTTGTGAACACGCTCACCAGAGTCATTTTAGGTATTGCATGCGATGTTTTTGCTTTTTTACTAGCAAGACAATCGGCTTTGGTGAGGACAAACTGTAGCCTCTACAGCAGTGAGTCATATGAAAGGGTGGGTGAGGCGTAAGAATAGATCACCATGGAGAGGACCAGTCATTTGGGCTGATCAGAAGTGTTTGTTCTGTTCCAGCCGTGCTCACAAAAGAGCCAGGTCTTTTCTGTTGGTGGGGGAGCGAAGGTAGCTGCGTATCACTGCGGAGTCCTGACCGGCCGCGTTGCGCCCTGGGCTGATGAAGAGCCCTCGGACGTTGTCCCCTGCGAGACGCGGACATTAAAGCCTCGCAAGGTTTCCAATTAACCAGTGCGGTACTTGGATGATTACAGATTAGATCAAATTGCAGTGACTAAATCAAGCAACCCTGAACATTTTAGTGTCCTTTAGAACACTTAGTCTTTTAAATCTTTAACAAATCCTGCATATTGTTATTCAGCTGGGGAAGCCTCTTGGCAGCTGAAGCTAACGCTTCTTAAACACAAGCCTGCCTTTCTTAATAATCAACTCACCGTTGCCAACCCACGCTTCGTTTTATTTCACTTGTCAGTTACATTTGCTGAAATATTTTTTTGTTGTTTTGACTGACTTAATTCATGCTCTTGGGCTCTAGTTGTGTAATTCTTTTCAAGAATACAGAAATCTTCTAGACAGTATTTTTCTGTTCTGTCCTTTAAGTTGTACATTAAAATCCAAGTTGTCTTGAGTGACGTGGAAGATTAAATGTGGTCGTGAGTTTGTAATGAGCTCCCTTTCCCTGGAAAAGTAAATTTATTGGAGCTGGCTATATCATAGGGAAGTAGGGGTATCTTAATACAGAAATTGCATGTACCTGCAGTTCTCACCTTTTCTGCAGTACTTCAGTGTAGGAGGGGGTTTGGATGTTGGTGAGACTTTCTCTGTTCTGCATACTTTCATGTGGGGAATAGTCCTGCAGATCAGGTAAAACTGCCACCAGGCTCTTGCTGCGGGACTGTTGGGTAACGCAGAGGTGGTTAAGCTGAATCTGATCAAAGGTCCTGCAGCTCGTCTGCT
Organism: Egretta garzetta; assembly: GCF_000687185.1. Taxonomy (NCBI): domain Eukaryota; kingdom Metazoa; phylum Chordata; class Aves; order Pelecaniformes; family Ardeidae; genus Egretta; species Egretta garzetta. The sequence goes on from NW_009259856.1 coordinate 606,342, forward strand.
GGGGACGCGTAAGCAAGCGGCGCGTGGAGGGCAGGCACGGGGCAGCCCTTCCTGTAGGGTATGTTCCTTCAGCTTCCAGGAAATGTCGTGTGGAGAAGATGCCTTTAGAAACGGTGGTTGGGAAGTGTAGGGGAGAACTAGCTGTTAAAATAAACTCCTACTTTGTTAGCGCTCCTACCCTGCAGTGGCCAGCAGGCAGGACAGTGCAGATCCTGGTGCTGTGCTGCTGGCTAGGGGGGCTGCTCCTGGGGGGCTGGCTGCAAGGTGGGCAAGTTAGCAAGCACCCCGTGCTTACAGCCACGCTTACACATGCCCTTCAGGTTGGGCGTCCATAAAGAGATTCTCTTACCCTCTGTAAGAGCCTTGCAAGCCATGCTGACGTGTGGAATCCCTCCCCATCAGGACGGAGTTGATCTTAACAGCTCTGCTTGTCTTTTCCCTGCACTTCAAGCTTCCCCAAAAGCCCCACAGACACACCTCTGTTCTGGTCAGCTTCCTCTGTGCTGTTTGGCTCGTGCAGGTCTTTGTTCACTGATGCCTTCTGATTCTCCGCAGGACTCATCGAATAACCATAACAAACTTCTGTCTTGGAAAGCACCTGGTGAGTGAAGATGACCTGCTGAAAGACCAGCGAGGGAGCCCTGCCTACATCAGCCCAGATGTGCTTAGCGGTAGGCAATCCCCTTCAGCCCTCAGTGGGAGCTCACAGTCCCCACACTTAACACTTATTTAATTGTGGCTCTTGACAGTAAATGAAAACCACCTAGTTCATCTCCCATATGTAACCTGCCTTCTGTGAGAGCCTCTTAATTAGGGTCCAGTTATGAGACTTGTTCTGTTTTTCCAACTGGGAAAGCATGGAGAGAAGGAGTGTAACTTTTTTCTTAAGGCTAGTCTGAACTTCAAAGATAATTAAACACTCCTTGCCTGTTCCTAAATAAGTCCGACTGCAGACAAGATGTTCCGCTTCTCATGTCTGAATCTTGTTCCTGAGGCTTCACTTGAGCTGCAGGTAAATCCCTAGGCCTAAGAGGCAATCGGTCCAAATCCCACCGTAATGTCAGTTTATTCCAGGCCGTGCACTAAGAGGAGCAGTTGCTGCAGCTGCTGCTTGCCTTTGGAAGGGAACTACTGACCCTTCTGGGGCAACAGAGAGGAGTTACTTAAAAATAAAGGAATGATCACACCAGACCAGACCAGCAGCGTGTTCGGGCTGCCTCTCGTCTCCAGCAGGCTCGCCTGTGCCCTGTCTCCAGCAGAGGCCTTAAGCAGAAGTCTGGCAAAGAACAGCTTTCCCTAATGTCCTCCCACCTTTTAACTGTCTCCAGTGCATGGGACTTTCAGAAACAGATGCGGTTTCTGTCTATTTAGTTGCTTCAGGAGGTTTGTCTTCCGTGAGCTCCAAGGTCTGCTGCTGTGCTAGCTTTTGTGCTGGCAATAGCCGAGCAGGCAGTCGTCGTCCTGTTTGTCAGTGTAGTGACAGAGGCATTGTTTTGGGAGGTTATTTTCTTTTCTTCTCACCCAGGTGAGCTGGGCTAGTGTTAAAGGGTGCATTTACAGATGGGACTGTGCATCTGAAGCATCTCTCCATGTAGACTCCAGTTACCGTGCATGAGTTCGTGTTGCAGAGTACTCCTTGTGAGCACAGATAAAAATTCCCTCTGGATGGAGCTGAACTGCAGGATGTGGTCCAAGATCACCCCGAATGCATCCCACCTGCTAGGGGTTATGCATCTGCAGGGCTGAGCTAGCATTAGGATGGTGGGAAACCGCCTAAACCTGTGGACAGCAGGTCCTTGGCACCAACTGTTCTCTGGACAAGTCAGCGGCACGCTGGGCAGCAGCGCTTGCTGGTGTGTGTATAGCCGGGGTGAAAGCCAGAATCCTTGCCAGTCTATCGCATTTGTTTATGCGAGGATAACATCTAGAACACCAAAAACACCTCTGAAGATGTGAGTTACTGGTTTATGGTATCCTGAGCTACTGTATTTCAGAAATACCTTCAAGACCCTTGAGATTTCCAGACGTGGTGGACTCCCCTCACTAAGTTTGTTGTCAGGTTTACAGGCGGCAGCAGTGAATGTAGCTGAGCGCTTCCGATGTGATCTGCCAGGCAGGTTTGAGGCTGCTTCCCTCCTGGGCAGGACTAAGCCAGGAAGGGAGCAGAGGCGAGCAGGGAGGTGGAACACATGTCTTTTGCAGGCCTTTCCTGTTCTGCAGGATATCCTGAGGCCCCTGTAACCAGATGGATCATAGGAGCCAACTGCTCTGCAGGAGCTTGGAGCAATTGCAGCTCAAGTGGCTGGTGTCTGGTGAAGGCTGTGTGGAGCTGCTCCTTCCTGCTCGGCCGGGGTGCTGGTCTGTCCTGGCCTCCAGCCCTGTTACCCTCCCTGCCGGCACAGCTCAGCTGCAGGCACCCGCATGTCCTCTTGGTGGTGGGTTGGCTGGCCTGCCTGAAGTCCGCTTGCCACAGGGTGCTGAGCAGGCATCTTTGCTGACTTCTCTGACAGCTGAGGCTGATGGAGACCCTGCAAGGAGCAGCCTTAGTTACAGGTCTGCATCTTGCCTAGCGCTGCCTGGACTGACCTTCGGGTGCAGTCACACTGTGCTCTGGCTCTGTCTCTGCGAGTAGCCCTTCCCCACAAGGTGCAGCTGGATCCTGTGCTCTTGAAAATGCTGTTCCAAAATGGCTCAGTCTGAAGTTCCTGCTCCAAGCAGCGAGGGAAAAGTTACTTGAGGACATTCCAGGCTTCACCACTACCTTCAGACTCTGAGCATCCCTCTGTCTGTATTGCTAATGCTCCTGTGCAAGAGGAAGCTAAAACGCCTGAAGAATTAATCATTGTTTTACATCTCCAGAAGAAGCTGTCTTCTGCTAAAGAGATGGCTTGCGTTTTATGGCTGCTGAAATGTCACCACAGGAAAAGCTGGAGGAGGGAGAGGTGCCTTTTTTTGAGCATATAAAGCAAAGAATAATTAGTACAAATAACAAATGCTGCAGCAGTGACTCACTGCGTGAGTCAGAGGAAGTCATTCCCTCAGTCCTGTGCTGTGGTACAGCACTGGAGTTTAATTTTTTGACCCTCATGCATGCTGCTGTTTGATTTATTGTGCGATTGAAGGGGCTTTAAAGCAGCATTTCCACTGAGCGGTTTGCAGGGCGTGCTGGGGCTGCAGCAGCTTTTAGGAATGCCTCTGCGTGGGGGAGGCACCTCCCTGTGCCCTCCATGGCTTCCCAGCAGGCTCCAGTGGCCGCGTGCTGGGTCTGTCCTGGAGGCAGAGTCCCATCTCAGTGGGCTCCGTCTGAGCCGGGTGTGGAGAGTCTTGGTCTGTGCTTCCGGGCAAATCTCCGGTGCAGCCGGGGCGGGAAGGTTGGTGTTAATCCTGGGCCACTCTTCGCCCAAGGAGCACTTGCTCTTTGCAGGGTTTCTTTCCTGCCTCTCTGTGCCTTGTGCTCACTGGCCCTCAAGCTCTCTTCTCCTTTGACTCGGGACTCGCAGCGAGGTGCATCCGTGGAGCCTGCGAGGCTCCGGGGCTCCCGGCAGCGACAGCCTGCAGGGATGGCGAAGGGGAGCGAGGTGTGAACTCCAGCACAGTACGCAGCGGTTCCGATTGCTTGATGCTTTCAGAACACAGC
>NW_009259856.1:609998-613983 GCF_000687185.1 Egretta garzetta
AGGGAAAGGGAAGACGCCTGTGTGGAGGTGCAAAGGATGCACCATTGAAAAAGGTGCTTAGTGTCTTGGGAAGTCTTGAGTGTTCTTGATTAATGCTTAGAAAAAAGGATCACGTGCAGAGGTTGCTTCAGTGCCTGTGCTGCTGGTGGTGGGCTGCAGAGGCGAGCGGTGTCATAAAGCCTGTTGCTTTTGTGTCTCCTTGCTCCCTGCAGGACGGCCGTACCGTGGAAAACCCAGTGACATGTGGGCGTTGGGTGTGGTGCTCTTCACCATGCTCTATGGCCAGTTCCCCTTCTACGACAGCATACCTCAGGAGCTTTTCCGCAAAATCAAGGCTGCCGAGTACACCATCCCTGAGTGAGTACAGCCTGTCCCGGGGAGGCCCTTCTCTTAGTGCCTGTGCGGGCGGTGCTCTGGGCCATACTGGGACAGCCGGAGCTGGAGGGGCTTCAATCAAAGCCCCTGAGGGTCGCAGCAGTAATGAGAACAAAGACTGTACGCAGTAGACACCAAGGAAGCGGTAGCGGAGCTGGGACATCTTGCGCAAAGGTGAGAAAGGCCCCGTGCTGCAGGGACAAGGAATCAACCTCCTGGTTAATTCTGGGGTCTCGGTCAGAGCAATGGTGGCTCCTCCAGTTCTTGCCCCGTGCTCCCAGCATGTCCATCCTGCTGCTGCCTCTGCCCTCCTCGTGCGCTCGGCCTCACCACGTGCTCTCTCTCCCAGGGATGGACGGGTCTCAGAAAACACTGTGTGCTTGATCCGGAAACTGCTGGTCTTGGATCCGCAGCAGCGTCTGACAGCTTCTGAAGTGCTGGATTCTCTCAGCTCCATCATAGCATCATGGTACGTGCAAGAGGAGAGACAGGAAGATGGCGTCTCTGGCCGCAGGCTGTGTTATTCCAGCTGCGGCCAGCAGACTGCTGCCAAACAGGACACCAGAGGATGATCTGTGAGAACTGCGAAAAAGTCTTTAAATCCTCTGTCTCAACCATTGGCGTCTGCTGATGGATCTGGCCCGTGCGGCCTGTACAAATGCTCGTCGCTGTCACCGAGGTTGGAGTCTGTAAAGCAGTGACATTACAAAACAGTACTGCGGTATGGTAGAGCCTTTGCTCCCGTGCCTTCCCTCGTGCTCGCCAGATTTGAATTTTAAAGAAAGTCAGGAGCATCTTACATGTACAAAGAGAGGCAGCCAAATGCAGATGCTTCCTGGAAGCTTGTAATTAGCACTGCTTATCCATTAAGTAAAAGCCGGCATGAGGTCTCTAGAGGGGAAGAGCAGACGATGCCATTGCAGGTGGGAACACTGCACATGCAGGGTGGGGATGACTTTTGAGGGTAAACCTGACTCCAGGACTGGCATGCACCCACTGGGATGAGATTCCAGTAGCACACTCCAGCAGAAGTGGATCCTGGAGGTGTTTGCTCGGTGCAGCCCTCTCTTGTCAGCCCCATGACCTTCTGTCTGCATGCCTGGGCAAAGTTCTTGTGCTGCCTGTTGAGTCAGCAGTGAAGTCTGTGATTTTTGGAACTGTGGCTGTTTTCTCCCCTACCTATGCAAGAGTTAGAGTTCCACAGCCTCTTTAAAAGAAAAAAAAAAAGGCAGCTTGGGGGATTTTAACATGAGTTCATCCCATGGAATGAATATGAGTTTGGAATGGCATCCTGAAGTAGCCGTAGCTGGTGTGACCCCTAGACAGTGCTGTGCCATGCTCTGGTGGGATCGCCCTGGCCAGGGTGTTGGGTGAGGGTGGGCAAGCTGGGGCTGTGCTCCAGGTCCCTGATGCTGTGCTCTTCCCCCAGGCAGTCCATGTCCTCGCTGAGTGGCCCTTTGCAGGTGGTGCCGGACATCGATGACCAAGTGGCGAACCCTGAAAACCCCCAGGAGGTAGGTTTTCCTACTTTCCTCTCCATGGAACTGCTTTTCTGTGCCCCTAAGTCTCTCTGTAATGGAAAGAGGTGGCTGCGCTCTGTGGCCCCTGAGCCGGTGAGGGGAGGGGGATGAGGACCCAGCTGCGGCCACTGCTCTGCGAGGTGGCCAAGTCCACCGCAGTCCTGTGCAGCGGAAGGAAGGGCTCATGCTGCTGGGACCGGCAGTCACACCCAGCTGGCTGTGCTGGCTGGAAGCGAGCTCGCCGGCCCCGGAGCTGCCTGAGGGGCAGCTTGCTCCGCTCTGAGCAGCGCTCGCTGCCTCGCACGCAGCTGAGAGCTCACGTGTGCTGGGAGAGCTGGGAGGAGGTGCTGGTGTTGGCTCGGGCTCCCTGGTGAGTTCTGCGATGGGAGCAAACATCCTGTTTTCTTGCCAGCGTATTTTGTGTTGGAAGTGGTGGCCGGTGACCTCACTGCCTGGGGACAGCCTTGTAGAAGCTTTTGCCTGTGATGCCATCAGAAATCCCTCCGCAGGGCTCGGGAGGGATGTGAGAAGTGGGGTCAGACAGCTGCAGCCCCTGAGTATCTGGCAGGGGTGGGATGAGCTGTGTCAGGATGGAGCCACTGAGGCTTCCAGGCCTCTCTTCCTGGTGGCACTAGTGGCTCGTGGGGAGTCCTGTCCATATGTCTGGCAGCAGGTCCCATTCTTGCGTTAAGCCTCCAGTTATCCCGTGGTCGCTCAGGACTGTGGGAGAGGAGCTGTGGGACCGTTGCTTGTTGCTGTGGCGCTGACGGGGTGCTTCCCTGGCAGGTGAAGGTGACGGAGGAGTGCTCGCAGTACGAGTTTGAGAACTACATGAGGCAGCAGCTGCTCTTGGCTGAGGAGAAGAACACCTTGCATGAGGCCAAGAGCTTCCTACAGAAGCGGCAGTTTGGGAACATCCCCCCAGTGCGACGCCTGGGCCATGATGCCCAGCCCATGAACCCTTTGGATGCAGCTATCCTGGCCCAGAGGTACCTTCGGAAGTAGCTTCCCACGCATCCGAGAGCACAAGCACCATCCTGCAGTCTGCCTTTCACGTCGCCTACTACAGCTCAACAGCAATACCGGTGTCCCGTGATGGAGAATAATGTAGCATTTCTGAGCTCTGTTCAGGGACACGCACTCACACTCGCTCTGGAGGGAGAAGACTTTTGGAAAAGCTAGTTTTGGAAGCAGCAACCTCTTGGCATCTTCTGGAATCTGTTTTTTAAATCGAAGCCTAGATGACTAATCTGCTTTTAATCATGACTGTAATCTACCTCTCTTGTCTTTTTAACCATGCTGTTCTCTGGATCGAGCAAAGCCTGTGGGAAAGGAGAAGACTACCAAGGGTGAAGCTGGTTTGCTGGCGCAAGAGTCGCGGCTGTGCAGTACGGAGAAGTCGGCTGATTGCATTTGCTCCATATGGTTTGAATAAGCTTAGATTTATCAGGGTTTCTTGAAAGGAAGAATTTCTTGAAACCTCCCACTTCCCTTCCTCTGCATCAAATTTTTTTCTGTCCTTACCGTGCCACCTGGCTTGGCTGTCGTCTAACCCTCGGTGGCCGTGTGTGGGCTGCAGCGTGCTGAGGCCTTCGTGAGCGGCACCGAGAGCCGCCCGGTGCGACCGGGGTCTGCCCGGGGAGCCTGGCCACCGCCTCAGGCGAGAGTCGTCCTTGCAGGCGATCGCTGCAAAGGTTGGATCTTGTCCGCAGGTCAAAGGTTTTGCAGGACTCGGCCCGGCGTGGCCTCTGACCTCCTTCCCACCTTTCACTGATTCTTTTAGTTTCATAAGGATATATGATTTAATCTTATTTTTCAGTAGCTTATCTAAGGTGCAGTTAAAATTGCATTAATTCTGAGTTAGCATTTTCACACTTCAGTTGTGGTACAGATATAATATATGAGTTATAATGTGAAAAAGCTTCCCAAAATAGTCTGCCTAGAATTAGGAAGGGGCTGGCTGAAGTCTCTACTGTATTTGTTCCCTAGCTTATCTTGCCATCCCAGCCTCACCACGCAAACTGGGGGCCGCCTCTGCTGTCCCTGCGTGGTGCTGAGGCGGGAGCAGGATGTCCCGGTTTGTCCACCAA
>NW_009259856.1:614011-615022 GCF_000687185.1 Egretta garzetta
TTTGGCTGTGCTGAGAGCAGGAACGATTGTTTCTGAGCCTCATTTTGTGAACTGGATGCCTGTCTTGCCAGATGAACTGTTCTCACACAGGGCTCCCAGAGCTCCCGCTCCAGGCAGCGGCTCTCCGGCTCCCTCCGTCCCCTGCTCCCGGCTGCTCCCGGCCCCACGGCAGCTCCGGCATTGCCCTCTCCTGCTGGCCTTGGGCTGGGCACAAAGAAAGGGGGGAGCAGGGAGGGGAGAGGCTGCTGTGTCCTTGGCTGGGGGTCCCCTGGGCTCTGCTCTACCACCCCGGCGAGTGCGGGTAGGGAGCGAGTAGCAGATCTCCTTGTAGCGTGTTGCCTTCTCTTGCCCCAGGTGGGGACAGCGGACTGGGTCTGGCCTGGGCCAGCCTCCAGGTGTCCTTGTGGGGACAGAGGGACTGACCTGAACTCCGGGGCAGCATTGGGCATTACCTCCTGCCTGCAAACTCCCTGAAGCCGCTTGGCCACAGGCAGGCAGGGAATTGTGAACACTAATACAGACTAGAACAGTGGCACCAACCCCGGCCAGCTGAGCCAGTAGCCTGAAGTCTTAGCCTTATTTATTTTAAAGATGGTAGGTCTGCCCTGGCATACCCCCCTGCCTGCCCCTTACCCCCACCCTGTGCCACCAGCAGCGGAGCAGGGACCCTCAGCACCCCTGGGGCCTGGACCCCCCCCCCAGCTGGGGCCCTGTTCTCTCCATCTGGTTTTTCTCCTGTCTTGCTCCCACCTCTTTAGGGTTGTTGGTTTTTTTTCCCAAAGTTAAAGCAATATTCTGGGGACTCTGCAAGGCTGTATCATATCCAGTATTCCTGTGCACCGGTCATTGCCAGTAAATCACGCCTGTATTAAAGCAAACTGGAAGAGGGGGTGGTGCGGGGCGGGCAGGAGTGGCTGGGGGGTGTGGGCGGAGGGGCCGTGCTGTGGGAAGGAGCCTGTTGTAAGGAAAAAAAAAAAAAAAAAAAAGGAAAAAAAAAAAAGAAAAAAATTT
>NW_009259856.1:616133-616801 GCF_000687185.1 Egretta garzetta
GTGGGTCCCAGCCCTGGGGGGGGGCGGGGACAGCCCAAGGGACAGCCAGCCCCAATGGGCACGGTGGGGTGTCATGGCTCTACCCAATCCTCTGCTCAAGGCGCTCCGGTGCTGTGCCTGGGGATGCGGGGACGTGGGGACCAGTGCCTGGGGATGCGGGGTTTGGGGGCGCAGGGCTTGGCTCTCAGGGATGCAGAGCTCAGGGCTCGGGGATGCAGAGGTTGAGGATGCAGGGCTGAATGCTTGGGGACTTGGACTTTGGGTGATTGGGGGCTTGGACTGGGTGCTTGGGGACTTGGACTTGGACTGGGTGCTTGGGGACTTCTTGGACTGGGTGCCTGGGGCCTCGGCGCTTAGTGCTTGGGGACACAGGGCTCGGGGATGCAGGGCTCAGGGCTGAGCGCTCTGGGACTGTGCCCGCAGGCGCACCCATATCCCAGGGTGACCCCGCTCTGGTGCCCCTGGGGGTCCAGCACAGCCCCAGCTCTGGTGGGTGGGGACTCAGCACTCTTCTGCCCGGTGCTCAGCACACACCAGGGCCCACCTACCTCCTGGGTGCCAGGCTCACTCATTCCCCGTGCCTGCTACAGCCCCAGACCCCCCTCCCCCCCCGGCCATGGGTGCCCAGCACCCCCATGGCTGGGGAGCCAGCCCCCCCCCGCCCCCGC
>NW_009259856.1:616927-617400 GCF_000687185.1 Egretta garzetta
GGAGAGCACCGGGACCCCACACCCCCAGGGAGGTCTCCGGCCATGCTTTGGGGCGCCCCATGGACGTGCGGTGGCTGCGCAGCCCTGAACCGTCCGGGAATGGTTCTGCTGATGTGTCACATTTTCTGCATTTCTTTCCTCATTCCTCCCTCCGTGGAGCTGTTTCTGGGAAATGAGCGCGTCCCCAGCCAGGGCCGGGCAGTGCATCGCCTCCCACCCTGCCCACTCCCAGCCCCGCACCCAGCCCCACACCTTGGTGGGGGGGGCTCAGCATCTCACAGTGAGGGGGCTCCAGCCCCACACCAGCATCGTGCGGGGCCATGGGGCCAAGCGGGGCTGGTGCTCAGCTGCTTGGGACCGCGCAGGTCCCTGGGCAGGAGGAGGTGGGTGCTTGGCCCTGCACCCCAGCAGGGGCTCGGGTGCCTGGTCCCCACAGGGTGCCATGGAGGAGGCGGCACGGGGAGCCAGCAGCC
>NW_009259856.1:619331-619739 GCF_000687185.1 Egretta garzetta
TGCTCCCTCCCCGGCAGCTTGATAAAAATAGCTCCTTCCCAGGCCCGTCCCCAGCGCCAGCAGGATCCAGATGTTTTCCAGATGTTCTCCCAGCCCCATGCCGGTGGCTGGAGGCCAGGATGCACCAGGGCTGGGGCTGGGCTGGGAAATGATGCGGGGGCTGGAGGACAAAGGGGAGGAGGCGGCGCTGGGGGCCCTGCCTCTGCACCCCAGGAAAAGGCACTGGGCTGAGGGGCGGCACCCGGCCCCCCAGGGCCTGGCTGGTGGAGGCTGCGGCCCTGCCCGTGACTGCTGGTGCATCCGTTCCCGGCCCCCGGGGCTGAGCATCGCAGGCTCCTGCCCTGGGCTCTGCATGGACCCAGCCCCACTGGGACCCCCTGTGCCCCACTGGGATACCCTGTGCCCAGA
>NW_009259856.1:621214-621609 GCF_000687185.1 Egretta garzetta
CCTGGCTCCAGCCCCTCTCCCAGGGACCCTTTGGCTGGGCAGGACAGACCCCCTGCCATGCCAGGACACTGTCTCCAGGGACCACCCCATCCCTGACCCCCCCATCCCCACACCCTGCTCCTGCCAGGGGCCCCGGTTGCGTGTGGGGACTAGGATGGGGACGGGGGTGGCGCCCACAGGCAGGTTGGGTGGGAGACATCACCCCGCAGCGCTCCTGGGCCCATGGTTCCCACCAGCACCATCTCCCACGTCTGCCATGGCCGGCAGTGATGCCCGGCAGGACCCGGCCAGCCCCATGGTGGCTCTGCCCCGCGTGCCCAGGGACCTGTCTGCTGGGTCAAAGGCAGCCGCCCCCCCCCCCAGCCCCGCACCCATCCCTGCCCCCATCCCCGCAC
>NW_009259856.1:622741-623943 GCF_000687185.1 Egretta garzetta
CACCCCCAGCCTCTGCTGCGGGAGAGCGGGGTTGGGTGAGGGTGCTGGGACCACAGGCAGGGACCCGCTGCCATGCGCAGCCCCGGGGGTGCTGGACTTTGGCCTCGGGGAGCCTGCCAGGGTGCGGGGTCTGGCTGCAGGAGCCCCGGCGCAGCACCGGGAGGGCAGCTCCAGCAGGGCCCCCACTCACCGTGGGCACTGGCGCCGGCAGGAGCTCCACGAAGTTGCTGGGGAAGAGCCCTCTGCGGTGCCGGCACTGCCCATCCCACCAGCCCTCGGCCTCCGTCTGCGGCGGGCAGGGCAGGCGGCAGCGCCAGGGCCCAGCCTTGGGGTCGCTCCCATCCCCGCGCCCCCTCACCTTGCTGAGGACCTGGATGACATCTCCCTGCCGCAGCGGCAGCTCATCTGGCAGCTCTGGGGCGTAGTCAAACAGGGCACGGCAGAGCTGCGGCTCCTGGTCTGCACAGGAAGGGCAGGACTGGGCTTGCGGGGTCCGGCTCCTCCCCAGGTCCCCCCAGCACCCCAAGCAAACCCCCCAGGGCACAGCCCCATCCCACGGCATGGGGATGGGGTGACTCACCCAGCTCTGGTGGCAGGATGGGGGCCGGGTACTGCCCCGCCGGCCACGGCTCTGCCTGTGGGAAAGGAGACCCGCTGGGGCATGGGGTTCCCAGCTCCCAGCCAGGGAGCAGCCCCGGCAGCCCCCGCCAGCTTGCAGAGCCCCAAACTGCCCCCAGCACCGAGCCCCCCACCCACCTTCTCCTCCGGCACTGGGAAGGGCTTGGGCATCTGCTTCACTGCGGTGTCTCAGCCTGCGGGAGCGGGGAGAGGGTTCCCTGCCACGGCCGAGCCCCGAGCGCCGGTGGGGAGCGCAGCCCCGGGGCCCGGCTGTGCAGGTCCGTGGCTCTGGGTGCCCACGGGGGGCTGCGCCCGCAGCGGCCCCACAGCCCAGCCCGGCTGGGGAAGGCGTGCGTGCTCACAGCAGCTCGGAAGGGCTGGTGCGTGGCCTGGGCTAGCGCTGTCAAACGGTGGATTTAGCAGAGCAGCCCCAGCTGGCCCTGCACGGATCCACGGCTCTGCCTCGCCCAGAGAGGGGAGGGGAGAGACCCCGAGCTCCCGCGGGGCCAGGAGCAGCCCCAGGGCCCCTGCCCCGACCACAGCCCGCGGTGCAGCACGGCCGTGCCCAGCACCACCTGCACAGC